>NC_136903.1:3777896-4011838 GCF_949606895.1 Notothenia rossii | reverse complement strand
CGAGCCTCAAAAGTTGAACATTGTTCAACTTTAAGCCGATAGATGCTCGTGATGCTTGCAAAGCCATGCCATGCTCTCCACAATGCAGTTCGGCGAAGATTAAAAATCTTCTACGTCATCCCATTCAAGAGAATGGGCGAATCGTTGAAAGCATTTTTCGATGCCTGTAGTGTAGACGGACCGTTAGTTCTGAATTAAAGACAAATGTTTAAAAGAGAACTCAAAGGATTTTGAACTCGGCTTTAGTATAAAATATTCCAGAATGAAGTCCTTGTTGGTGCATCCCTTTTGAATTTGTACCTAAACATCATTCAATTCTCCTTCGGTTCTTCTAACTGTATTTATTTATGTGTGACTGTGATCGTGCGTCTCGTAACGAGGTGTCTCCTTGTGTCTGTACCTGCAGAGTCATGGAGGCCTGTCCGGAGGAGGATGAAAACGATTTCTCCGATCTGAACGACTCAGAGTTGATGGAGATCTGGAGCACGCCACCTGAGTCCATCGGTATGAATCTATGTTGGATAGATCTATAATTGATCAGTCTTTCCACTAAACCATCGACTGTAACAGAGGAGAAACTCATGCTAGTGATAGCATTCAGCTCACATTGTTTATGGAGAGATCGATTTATCTTTGGATTACAGAGAGACAGTCCTGATGTACAATAACTTCACTTATTAAGAATTTATTTCATCCGTTTGAAATTGATCTTCCCTCTCCATATTGAAGGGGAAATCTGTTGTTGAAGAAGTTTCTTTATTGTGTTTTGACACATTTGTGTTTTTATATTTAATCGTTTTGTGAACTTAAGTGCGTTTCTCCTAATGGAAGTGTTTTGAGGCGCGTTTGCATCCGTCAGCCACTGTATTGAACATTAGGAAAACATCTAAACTGAACTGAAATACAGATTGGATCGTTGTTGCTCTTGTTTTTCCAGCAAACCTCCTTCATATAGTCTGCCTAAAATGACTTAAATATACAAAAGTGGATGCCAATTCCTCCGTATTCAAGGAGAAATTGGCCTCCACTTTATCACTCTGTGTTGGAAATTGAAAAGGTTGAACGACAACCAATTTTAGGTAATTTTCTCCTCTATTTGCCCATATCCCCAAAAACCAAAAATATTTTCATTGCGTGACTAAAATCCAAAGAAGAAAGAATGGTGAGACTCCATATGAGTTATCTACCATAGCCCTAGATTGGAGCGGTTCGACTGTAGTTGCTGGGTGCATTGAGTCAAACCCTACAACGGGTACATGTTACCACACGGGAAGAACATACAGCCCCTCTTAACCGGTACAATATTTCTGTACTTTCAATAGTAAATGAATACCTTTGAACAAAAACACACAACACATCTCTTTTAAATGCAAACAAATAATATATTTAATAGTTCAAGAACAGTGAGTCCCATGTGAGTGAAAAAGAGTAATCAATATAGTCCAACAAAAATAATATGATCCACAAACCTCCGTTCCAGGTTATCTTTGTACAGTTCCCGGTTATTCCAAAAAAATAATCCACATATCGTATTAGTTTCAGTTCAGTTCACCAACCACAGACAACACATCTTCGTTTGACTTCCCCATCCGCCCCACACGACACTTTAAATAAATACGGATGACCCTGCTTCGTGTAGTCCGGTCTGAGTGAAAAGTCCAGGCGCGGTCTTTATGCCGTCTGACTATACTCCCAACCCGGAAGTGTCAGCGCCTGCCTGCGTTCTATTTACACGTCCTTGCGGTGCTCTCAGCAGCAGAGAGAAAGTGATCCAGCGGGGCCGAGCACCAGCTCCGATAGAGGGTTTCCCCCCCGTGACCACATTAGAAATGTAAAAGTTGAAAAGGTTAAACGACAGCAGATGTTATGTCATTATTATTTATGTTTCTTCCATATGGGAAATGATGTTTTGTTTTAATGTATTTTTCTATTAAACATGACTTGGGAAGGAAAAGTCTAAATTGTTTTGGTTTGGGATCCATCATAACACTAACTGGTATTGTCATCAACACTTGGGAATTGGGAAATGATGTTTCTTAAGTCAGGCTCTGTCAGACTTCTTTTACTACAAAACAAGACGAAGAAATATAATCCCAAATATCTTTATTGCGTGAATGAAATGTCTAGTTTTTGTATTTGCATCGTTTTTTAAACTTAAGTGCGTTTCTCCTAACGGAAATTATTTGGGACTTGTTTCCATCTGTTGGCTACCATATTAAACACTAGGAAAACATCTAAACCTTACGTGATTAAATCATTGTTAAACCTTCATATACCGTAGTCTACCTAAAATGGCCAAACTATACAAAAGTTGTGGCCTATTACCTATTACCTATTACCTTACATGTCACATGTTAGAGGCTTCTATCCAAAGGGACTTACATACATGCAGTACTGAGGACAATCCCCACAGGAGCAATTTGGGGTGAAGTGTCTCAGGGACACAACGACATGCTGACTGCAGTGGGACTCGAACTTGCTATCCCCTGATTCGAAGTCCAGCACACTACGCACTGAGCCACAGCCTCCTTCCATATTCAAGGAGAAATTGGCATCCACTTTATCTCTCGTCGTTGGAAATTGAAAATGTAACATCATCCTCTTTTGTGTTTTTCCAAAAAACTCAAAAATCCAAAATATTTGTTTTGCGTGAGTGAAATCTGAAGAAGACAGAGTGCTGTAAGTGCTGCCCGCCCGCTGCTCTTTGATTAGATAACGTCTGCTAGGAGCGTAAATCTGAGCTTCCTGACGGCTCACACGGAGAGATTTTTAGGAAGAGGAAGAAGAGGAGGAAGAGGAGGAAGAGGAGAGAGGCTGGACTGAAGCTGCAGGAGATGCTTCCATTAGAGGTGCGTCTAAAAGCCCACGCTTCAGCGGGGATGAAATAGAAAGTCCAAACTTGGACAGTGACCTACAGGTTTACACACACACACACACACACACACACACACACACACACACACACACACACACACACACACACACACACACACACACACACACACACACACACACACGCTGAGCGGCTCCGTTAGAGCTGCAGCTGTGTGCAGAGCTGCAGGCATGATTTCTGTTGTGCAACTCTTAAAATATCTGTTTCTTCACAGGAGCAAAAACAAACAGTCTTTCTAAAAGTGACTTCTTTATCAACAATGTGCACGGACTAAAGTCACTCTTTCTGTTTTTGTTTTTTTATCAGAGCCAAGTCTTTTAAGGGCACCGATTTCAGAGTCTGCACGAGGAGAAGGTAAAAAGGATATTCAATGAATTACTTCAAGCCACTGATATTACGAATATACCTTAAAATAAGTAAAAGCTAATTCAAAGTATAGTTTTAACCCTTATGTTGTGTTCGAGTCTCCCGTGACCCGTTTCAAGTTAAAATGATATATAATAACTACGCTCTAGTTTTTTGTATCGGAACAAGACTTCATGATATCCTCCAGAACAGCTATATCAACACTACAAAACAGATTTTGACCATTTTAGCCAAGTCTGAGTTCTGGTCTGGGGAGACCCAGCAGAGTTGTTTTGGGTGACTCGAGGTCAAATTTTGCCCAATCAAGATCCATCTTTGACTTTAGACACCCCCCCCCCCCTTCATCCACTATAAAAATCATTTTTTTTCGAAACATGCACCTGGTCTCCCCTCCCTCTGCCTCCCTCCCCCACGGGAACTCCACCTTTCTCAAAGAATATGTACACTAACACTTCAACCTGAACTCACACATGCATGTGTGCAATATGTGTAATGTCTTTTGGGGCCATAACATTAAATGACAACCGGATTGTACGGTTATGAATGCATTATAAGTTAGTTATGATGTAGTTAAAACAATTTTGGATGATAGTCATTATTTTTAGTGTTTTGGACTGAGATCAATCATGGGTCAGAATTGACCCGCGAACAATCATGAACGGAGAAGCTTTCGAACACAACACAAGGTTAAGACAATTTGTTTCCTTTGCTATTATACATCAATCTTGACCTCATTGCATTCAATGTTGTATTCCAAACTACGCACTCTTTTTAATGTAAGCAATATTTTGTTAAGAAGTTAGTTTCTCAGTGTTTTCTAAATTATTATTACTTCTGTATTGTATTCTCTTTTTATAATTTTGTATGTTCATTTATTTATTTATTTGTATTTATGTGCAACGTCTATTTTAATGCTGCTTTACTGAAAAAAGTTTCCCAATTTATGAAGAATGAAATATAGGTGTATATATATATATATGTTCTAATAATCTATAACGCTTGTAAATGTTTTGCTTTTACTTGCAGTGATATAACTGATCCTTTTCGATCGATGAAATATGTTCTAGTAGAAACGGGAAATTCAAATGTTTTTTAGGTTTTTTTAAGCTATTTTTGATATTTTCTTGAATCTGCTGCTCTCTAATTTTGTAGAATAAAAAAGAAGATCTAAAGAACTTTTTAATTAAAAAACGAAATATGGTTTGAACCAAGTCGGTTTCAGTCCCTGGTGTTTCCTCTGTTTCTGTTTGTAGATGCTGGAACATCGGAGAGCATCAACACAAGCTGCAGCAGCTCCACAGGTCTGCAAGCAAAAGCCTTTATATTCCTTTCTTAGTGGTTAGTTATGACATGTTGAGGGAGGGGTACATGTTGAGGGAGGGGTACATGTTGAGGGGGGGTACGTGTTGAGGGGGGGGGGTACTTGTTGAGGCAGGGGTACATGTTGAGGGAGGGGTACATGTTGAGGCGGGGGTACATGTTGAAGGAGGGGTACATGTTGAGGGAGGGGTACATGTTGAGGCGGGGGTACATGTTGAGAGAGGGGGTACATGTTGAGGGAGGGGTACGTGTTGAGGGAGGGGTACATGTTGAGGGAGGGGTACATGTTGAGGGGGGGGGGTACATGTTGAGGCAGGGGTACATGTTGAGGGAGGGGTACATGTTGAGAGAGGGGGTACATGTTGAGAGAGGGGGTACATGTTGAGAGAGGGGGTACATGTTGAGAGAGGGGTACATGTTGAGAGAGGGGTACACGTTGAGGCGGGGGTACTTGTTGAGGGGGGGTACGTGTTGAGGGAGGGGTACATGTTGAGGGAGGGGTACGTGTTGAGGGGGGGTACATGTTGAGGGCGGGGTACATGTTGAGGCAGGGGTACATGTTGAGGGAGGGGTACGTGTTGAGGCAGGGGTACATGTTGAGGGAGGGGTACGTGTTGAGGGAGGGGTACGTGTTGAGGCAGGGGTACATGTTGAGGGAGGGGTACGTGTTGAGGGAGGGGTACATGTTGAGGCGGGGGTACATGTTGAGGCAGGGGTACATGTTGAGGGGGGGGTAAGTTTTGAGGGAGGGGTACATGTTGAGGGGGGGTACGTGTTGAGGGGGGGTACGTGTTGAGGGAGGGGTACATGTTGAGGGAGGGGTACATGTTGAGGCGGGGGTACATGTTGAGGGGGGGGGTACATGTTGAGGGGGGGGGTACGTGTTGAGGCAGGGGTACATGTTGAGGGAGGGGTACATGTTGAGGCGGGGGTACATGTTGAGGGAGGGGTACATGTTGAGGGAGGGGTACATGTTGAGGGAGGGGGTACATGTTGAGGCGGGGGTACATGTTGAGGCAGGGGTACATGTTGAGGGAGGGGTACATGTTGAGGGAGGGGTACATGTTGAGGGAGGGGTACATGTTGAGGTGGGGGTACATGTTGAGGGAGGGGTACGTGTTGAGGGAGGGGTACGTGTTGAAGGAGGGGTACATGTTGAGGCGGGGGTACATGTTGAGGGAGGGGTACATGTTGAGGCGGGGGTACATGTTGAGGGGGGGTACATGTTGAGGGAGGGGTACATGTTGAGGCGGGGGTACATGTTGAGTGGGGGGTACATGTTGAGGCAGGGGTACATGTTCAGGGGGGGGTACATGTTGAAGGAGGGGTACATGTTGACGGAGAGGTACATGGTGAGGGAGGGCAACATGTTGAGGGGGGGGTACATGTTGAGGGAGGGGTACATGTTGAGGCGGGGGTACATGTTGAGGGCGGGGTACATGTTGAGGCGGGGGTACATGTTGAGGCAGGGGTACGTGTTGAGGGAGGGGTACATGTTGAGGGGGGGGGTACGTGTTGAGGCAGGGGTACATGTTGCGGGAGGGGTACATGTTGAACGAGGGGTACATGTTGAGGGGGGGTACATGTTGAGGCAGTGGTACATTTTGAGGGAGGGGTACATGTTCAGGGGGGGGTACATGATGTCAGATTGAGGAAAACATTCACCAGGAGAGTCTTCTTGACTGATAGAAGGAATTCTGGGAGGTGGAGCTTAGACTTTCCGACTTTCAATGTTAAGGACCACCCTACGTGAGGCTAATGTTGTTGGAATTTGAATAAAATTCACCAAGAGAGTTTTCTTGACTCGTATAACGAATTCCGGTGGCTTAAAATAAATGAATTTGAAAAAGTACATGGCACTAAGGACCACCCTAATGTACACTTTACAAAACCTGTACCCTTATACTGGTATATTTTGTATTTATTTTGTTTAGCACACGGTGGAAAGAAGCAGGGAAAAGAACATCTTATTTTACCTTCCCCTTCTTAGAAGAAAGATGAAATAACCAAAAAAAAGTAAAATAAAAGCAATACTCTTTCAGTCACAGTTGCTTACAAACACTGAAACATAAAACCAGAACACAATCTAAAGTCAACTTAATGCTGTCTATTTACTGTGTGTGTGTGTGTGTGTGTGTGTGTGTGTGTGTGTGTGTGTGTGTGTGTGTGTGTGTGTGTGTGTGTCAGAGAGACGCTGTGATCACGACACACACTCGGTGTCTCTCTCCCAGGTGAAGCGCTCCGGTCCGGCTGGAGTTCATCACGTCAGAGTCCAGCTGAGATCCTACGAGCCTCAGAGACTCCACCAGTCTCTGAAGCTGTACTGCAGCAAGTGCTCTACAATGTAGGAACTCACTCACACACACACACACACACATACACACACACACACACACACACACACACACACACACACATCACTCACACTAACAACAAGTTACACTAACTGTTAAATTAAATATTCCCCCTCTGGTCTCAGGCAGGAAGTCCCAGATGACGAAATGTTGGCGGGTCTCTTCTCCGAGGCGTCACGAGACTCCGGCCCCTTCAGACCCCCTGCCTGGGCGGTCTCTGGGCAGGTTGATGTCCCCGGAAACCCCCCGGGATCCAAGACACGAACTCTGGGAGTCCACCTGTCCACTGGGTTCATGGCCAAGCAGCTCCTCTTCCTCATGGGTAACACAACCAACAGTTAAAATGTTATATTCAAGATTTAAAGAGTCCTCTCCTGCTGATGTTCAGGTGTATATCAGTATGTAGTGTCTCTACTTTAAAGAGTCCTCTCCTGCTGATGTTCAGGTGTATATCAGTATGTAGTGTCTCTACTTTAAAGAGTCCTCTCCTGCTGATGTTCAGGTGTATATCAGTATGTAGTGTCTCTACTTTAAAGAGTCCTCTCCTGCTGATGTTCAGGTGTATATCAGTATGTAGTGTCTCTACTTTAAAGAGTCCTCTCCTGCTGATGTTCAGGTGTATATCAGTATGTAGTGTCTCTACTTTAAAGAGTCCTCTCCTGCTGATGTTCAGGTGTATATCAGTATGTAGTGTCTCTACTTTAAAGAGTCCTCTCCTGCTGATGTTCAGGTGTATATCAGTATGTAGTGTCTCTACTTTAAAGAGTTCTCTCCTGCTGATGTCCAGGTGTATATCAGTATGTAGTGTCTCTACTTTAAAGAGTCCTCTCCTGCTGATGTTCAGGTGTATATCAGTATGTAGTGTCTCTACTTTAAAGAGTCCTCTCCTGCTGATGTTCAGGTGTATATCAGTATGTAGTGTCTCTACTTTAAAGAGTCCTCTCCTGCTGATGTTCAGGTGTATATCAGTATGTAGTGTCTCTACTTTAAAGAGTCCTCTCCTGCTGATGTATATCAGTATGTAGTGTCTCTACTTTAAAGAGTCCTCTCCTGCTGATGTTCAGGTGTATATCAGTATGTAGTGTCTCTACTTTAAAGAGTCCTCTCCTGCTGATGTTCAGGTGTATATCAGTGTGTAGTGTCTCTACTTTAAAGAGTCCTCTCATGCTGATGTTCAGGTGTATATCAGTATGTAGTGTCTCTACTTTAAAGAGTCCTCTCCTGCTGATGTTCAGGTGTATATCAGTATGTAGTGTCTCTACTTTAAAGAGTCCTCTCCTGCTGATGTCCAACCCCCAAAAAGCATAGTATGGCCTCTTCAAGTTTTTCTCTGTGCACCAGACCCCTGTTGACAGAGTTTTTTTGTTGTTGCAGGTTCCTCTCTGGAGGAAATGTGTGTCCTCTCGTCCAGTTACCAGAACATCGTCCCTGTGAGGTCGTCTGGAGGTCAACTGACTCTGCTCCACCCGTCTGCCCCGTTCCTGTTCAGAGGCACGAGGACATACTACGGGTACAATTCACTTATTATACTGTTTTTCATCAATATATCACAGGTGTCAGATATATACAGAACCTGTCTCTGATTGGCTGAAACACCAAACAGATCATTGCAGCATTACCCATAATCCCCTCTGTTTCAGCCCTGTTTCCAAAGTGCTGATTCTCTGTCTGTTACTTTAGATGAAAATAAGGAGCCCCTCCCCACGCCCCTCTGAGAGACATTTGGTTACAAAGAACTCAATGGTGCTCTAGGAGGAGATTCAGGTGATAAGGGGGGGGGGGGGGGGGTTACCTTGGTTGCTGATTGGCTAATGGTTACACAAGACAACACATCGTTATGACATCATAATGTGACCAAAATCTGATCAGCTCATTTTCAGACAGGTTTTTATAGAAATGGATCAAAAAGAGAGAGAATCTTTGTTTCACGTGTTGATGTAGAAGAGACGTGAAGAAGAGGGGACACATGTTGATGTAGAAGAGACATGAAGAAGAGGGGACACATGTTGATGTAGAAGAGACATGGAGAAGAGGGGACACATGTTGATGTAGAAGAGACATGAAGAAGAGGGGACACATGTTGATGTAGAAGAGACATGAAGAAGAGGGGACACATGTTGATGTAGAAGAGACATGAAGAAGAGGGGACACATGTTGATGTAGAAGAGACATGAAGAAGAGGGGACACATGTTGATGTAGAAGAGACATGAAGAAGAGGGGACACATGTTGATGTAGAAGAGACATGGAGAAGAGGGGACACATGTTGATGTAGAAGAGACATGAAGAAGAGGGGACACATGTTGATGTAGAAGAGACATGAAGAAAAGGGGACACATGTTGATGTAGAAGAGACATGAAGAAGAGGGGACACATGTTGATGTAGAAGAAACATGAAGAAGAGGGGACACATGTTGATGTAGAAGAGACATGAAGAAGAGGGGACACATGTTGATGTAGAAGAGACATGAAGAAGAGGGGACACATGTTGATGTAGAAGAGACATGAAGAAGAGGGGACACATGTTGATGTAGAAGAGACATGAAGAAGAGGGGACACATGTTGATGTAGAAGAGACATGAAGAAGAGGGGACACATGTTGATGTAGAAGAGACATGAAGAAGAGGGGACACATGTTGATGTAGAAGAGACATGAAGAAGAGGGGACACATGTTGATGTAGAAGAGACATGAAGAAGAGGGGACACATGTTGATGTAGAAGGTGACCTTTAAATGCCCGTGCTGTAGGGAATCGGACACACAGTAACACCCAAACATGAAGTCATTAAAATGGCTCTTACAATGAGCATTAGCCCCGAAAAGCTCCGGTCCTCTTGATGTGTCCTGTGTGTTTCAGGTGTGAGCGATGCTCTGAGGCTGCAGTGAGGGAACCTCTGTGTGCAGGAGAAGGCAAAACACTGGATGAGAAGATCATCGCAGAAGGTGAGAGAGAGAAGTGTGTGTGTGTGTGTGTGTGTGTGTGTGTGTGTGTGTGTGTGTGTGTGTGTGTGTGTGTGTGTGTGTGTGTGTGTGTGTGTGTGTGTGTGTGTGTGTGTGTGTGTGTGTGTGTGTGTGTGTGTGTGTGTGTGTGTGTGTGTGTGTGTGTGTGTGTGTGTGTGTGTGTGTGTGTGTGTGTGTGTGTGTGTGTGTGTGTTTTAACGCCTCCTCTGGTTCCTCAGCTCTGGGTGTGGTCCCGCTGCGTTTCGTCCTCCTGATGAAGCTCGAGCTGCAGGACGTTTCCGACTCGCTGCACGTCTTCCTGTGGAGAAGCGCCGTGAGTTACACCCCGTTTAAAAAGCTGCTGACTCAGGATCAGCAGAGATTAGATCATGAGGAGGAGAGATTAAAAAGTTACTGCTGTGTGTCGTAGGATGCATTCACACCTGATAGTCCGCTCTCTGCTGCGCACCAGACCACAGTTTGTTACATGGTTTCCTTTTTCAGAAGGTTCGGTTTGCGTTCACACGGCAAAACTCAAACAGACTATAAACTTTAAACACAAGTCATGTGCTCGGAAATGCTGTTCAGCCATTGGTCAGACATTAAGGGGGTCAAAACGCAAATCCCGGCTATTTCTACCGGAGCCTCCGCCATGGAGCATCGGCACTTTCGGCAGGTTATTCTCATGCTGCTGTTAATCTGGAGATCAACAGACACTAGCGGCCCGCGCATATGATTATATAATCAGACAACGTCCGTTAAAAAACATTATAACACATATAATGAGACGTTCTGCAGTCAGGAGGGGGTTTCACCGACTGCAGGTGTTCTTACTTTTATGTAGTTGACGGAGCATTTTGACTTTACACGACACCGTTCAACACTTCATTCTGCTTCACTCTTTAACTAAACAACCGCGGATATCTTGAAAGACTCTTTCGCTAAAGATTTTGAAGATATCCGCGTTCTTGTGACACGTAAATACTACGCTTCCTATGTTTTGGTGCAGACTGCGTTCACACCAGCAATGAACCGCTCCAGAGTTCACTAGCAAGCGCTCCGAGACCACCTCTTTAAGGCGGACCAGAGTCCGGTTGTTTAGTTCACTTAAGAGGTCTCGGACTGCGTTCACACCGACCCAAATGAACCGCACCAAGCGGCTAAACGCACCAGGGTTCGATTCAACCGGACTATACAAGGCGGGTGTGAATGCACTCTTAATGTATATATATGGCCCTACTGTGACCTGCATGTGTGTGTGTGTTATTCGTCACTGTGTGCGCAACTAAATTCATTTCCTCTGATAATAAATACTTTTTTTTATCATGGGGAAAATGTAACAGGTAAAATAGAATAACATATTTTAATGCATGAGAAGCAAAGATGTGCAATAAAATAAAAATATTGATATTGATTTATGTGAAAGAAAAAGATCATTTCAAACAAAGTTACATTAAAAGTATTTATGTTAATGAAAGAATACAAATGTACAATAAAAGATCAATTGAAATAAAAGGAATACAAATATTTATAAAAACACAAGTTAAATAAAAAATGTGATATAAAAAGAACAATTAAAAAATAAGTATCCATCCATCCATCTTCTCCCGCTTATCCGTGGTCGGGTCGTGGAGGTAGCAGTTCCAGCAGAGAGCCCCAAACTTTCTTTCCCCTCATCAACCAGCTCTGACTGGGGGATCCCAAGGCGCTCCCAGGCCAGAGAAGAGATATAATCCCTCCACCTGGTTCTAGGTCTACCCCTTGGTCTCCTCCCAGCTGGACGTGCCTGGAACACCTCACTAGAGAGGCGCCCAGGTGGCATCCTAACTAGGTGGCATCCTAACTAGGTGGCATCCTAACTAGGTGGCATCCTAACTAGGTGCCTGAACCACCTCAACTGGCTCCTTTCGACGCGAAGGACGAGCGGTTCAACTCCGAGTCCCTCCCGGATGACTGAACTTCTCACCTTATCCCTAAGGGAGACGCCAGCCACCCTGCGGAGGAAACCCATCTCGGCCGCTTGTATATATAATATTTATATGAACATAACATAAGTTAAAGAAAAGTGTGCCAATAAAAGAAAATAGGATATAAATATTAAAATAAACAAAATTGAAAATGTGCAATAAAGATTTGTATAGATAACAGAAGTTGAATTAAAAAGGTGAAATAAAAAACACATTCAAATTTAAAAAAGATTCTTGTAGGAATGATATGATGAGGGAGTCTGTTTTCTCCGGCTCTAAATACGTGGATTGATATGTTTGAACTGACGGCAAAGACTAATTTTATATCAGGGAAAATAACAAGGAACGTTTTGATACATGAAATCTAAACTCTTCTGCAGAGATCTGAAGTTCTGACATCAAATAAACATCTTAACGGGAAAAAACAAATGATGAAACCACCGGAAACTGTTCAGAAAGAGTTGTGTATATTGTAATGAGTGATGACGATGATGATGATGATGATGATTATGACGATTATGTTTTGTCTCTCATCAGGAGGAGTTCTTCGGCGTGTCAGCGGAGGACGCGGCAGCCAATCAGGAGGCTCAGGACATAATCAGCCAATCAATGGACTCCCTCTGTCCAGCAGGGGGCAGCACCGGTACATCTGTTATTATTACATTACATTCAGGGTTCGTACAGTCATTAAAAACCTGGAAAAGTCAAGGAAATGTAACTAAAGTTCCATCAAATATCATTTATATTTTATCTAATCGCCAAAAATAGTAATACTATAATGATAATAAATACTGTATCGTATAGTAAGGAAATGTAAAATGGCAATTAACTGTCGAGGTATTTTGCTGGGGAGAGATGTTTACAATCACGCCCTCTAGTTGATTTGTTTTAGATAGGCACAACATGTTTCATATGCAGACCTTATTTTCCTGTTCCATGTTAAAATAAACAGTTTTCAGTGGTACCGCTGAGAAAGAGTGATTTCTTTGGTCATGGAGAATTAGGTAAAGGTCCTGGAGAAGTCATTGAAAATCATTGGTGAAAAAGTGTATGAACCAAGCCCCCAGGAAGTGCGCCGGACTCTTTGAGGAGAATATTCGTTGTGGCCAAACGGCGGTACTACACTTCCGTTTGGTTGCTGGGCCCAGAAACACTTTTTCCCATTGACTTACATGGGGAAAGAGTGGTCTGTAAATCGTTGCATAATTTTTTTTAAACTAAATAAACTACCCAGTATGAACGTTTGTATAGCCTTTATTAAAAACATTCGGTCCTCAAGTTGTCAAATGTGCTAATAACGTTATTCTGAGAGTTATTTTCCTCAGCATTATGAACGGGGATCCAACCCACGGGACCGCGCCGCCCGGCACGTTCATGTGACGTGTTCAGTACTACATAAGTTGTACCTTTACCCATGGATGCACAATAAGAACGGAATATATGATTATATTAATACTTTCGTGACGTTTCGCTCTCAAAAGTTGGGCCATTATGTCCTCATGCTCCAATGAGCAGCTCTCATAGGAAAGAACGAGGCCCCGCCTCCCACGCTGTATCCAGTTCTTATTATACATCCATGAGATGAACCCTGTGCATCACATTCATTCAAACAGCTGGAGAAAAGAGATGAAAGTCCTGCAGCCACATCACTGACATTATACACGAGTTACTGGCTGTTACATCTGCTTATTTAGACGAGTAGATACACAGATCAGCCTTTCGTGGATTAGGGAGGAAGACATATGATAGGAAGTGCATCGTAAACACAATCAAAGTATAAACCAGAGTCAGTTGGATGAGCAACTGGTTTGGTTCTCTCCTAGAATATGAAAAAAAAATGTCAAGTGACGTTAGCTAAATACAGGTAGTTTGCTGATGGGCTTTCCTCCTTTTCATATAATATAATTTCCCGATATTTTTCCTATAATTTCCCGATATTTGAGAAAAAAACACACTTTCTTTAATAATGCAATTTAACACAGAGTGAATTATTGATTTACAAACGTGAACCTTGTAGGTAAAGTTTCCCATGAAGCAACACATGCACTGTTTTGAGTTTCTTGTACCTTTTTAAAGAAGGAGTAAAACTCGTTGGTTGAACCCAGGGGCGGACTGGCCATCGGGACGTTCGGGACGAGTCACGATGGGCCGGTACTGAAGTGGGCCGCTCGGACACGATGTGCGCCGGTCGGATACATTTACTAACGGTATTCACTTGCGGCACCGAGGTGGGCCGGTCGGATAAGTCACTAGCACAGCCCCCACCCCGTTGACAATTTACTAGCGGTGATTACTTGCGGTACCGGAGTGGGCCGGCGGTCCCGGGAGTGGGCTGGCGGTCCCGGGAGTGGGCCGGCGGTCCCGGAGTGGGCCGGCGGTCCCGGAGTGGGCCGGAGAGTCCGGGGCTGATTTGTAGTCTTTGAACCTGTTCACCATCACGAGCATAAATCAGTTTTTCGGTAATAGAATAGAATATATCTTTATTGTCATCATCGTCGTCGTCGTTGATCGTCATCAACGACATTTCTCTGATAACTCTCACTGCAGTAAAAAATAGACATAAATAAATAAATAAGTGGTAAAAGCAGAGGTAGTAGCGATGACAGTGCAACGAGATAAAATGGTCAATGTGCATATTTACACTTAGTCGAAAAACGTTAATTGTACGAAGCTGTATAATTGTAGAGTATTTCTGACTGTGTGTTCACAAAAGGTTCTAGTAACCAAAGTAGTGAGTCCATGTGTTTCATATCGATGTTCTGTTCCCTCAGCTGAGCGTCCATGGATGGATCTTTGTCTGACAAAGTACCAAAGTGTGGAGGACGAGGGTCTGAACCAAATCTGCTACCAGATCAGCCACAGCACCTTCACCCGACCGTCAGCGCCTCCCAACCCGACCGTCAGCGCCTCCCAACGCTAACCCCGCCTGATTTAAAGGCCGTCGTTAAAACCTACAGAAGAAAAAAAACTGTTCCTGTTTTAATCTTGGTGTTTTTTACATTAACGTTGCTGTTTATTTGTATTTATTGGATTAAACTGTACATAAATGTTGCTGCCAAAATGTGTAAAACTGACATCTGACTGTTTTTAATAACGTTTTTCAATAAAGAGTCATTTGCTTTTACATCAAACTGTTTTGTGGAGTCACAGCGCCCTCTGCTGCTCAGCTGACCACATGACGCATGATTTATTTAACACTTGTTTTTATCCTTAATATATATTCTGCAGAGGGCAATCGCATGATGGTAAGTACAAAAATACAAACTGTATCGAGCAGATTTTGTTTTTTCTGGCTCTGCTGTCACATTTCCCTTTTTGTTTTTCATGTTATGCAGAGGTGAAAGAAAAGGAATTCACTAAAAGTCAAACTGCGTAAATGTTATCAACAAAATGTATTTAAAATATAAGTAAATGTAGTAATTTTGCAGTGTTTTAATATGATATCTGATGTTTCTGGGTTAGTGTTACCTCTAATCATTAACCCATGTTTGTATCATTTCGTTAACTCCGTGTGTTGCTGCTAGCATACATAACATACCTGACGGGGAAACGTCACTCGTGGACGGGGCTACAGAGCTACTAGACCAGGGGTGCCCACACTTTTTTGGCTGGTGAGCTACTTTTGAAATGACCAGCTAACCGAGGTCTACCAACCAAAAATAAAATCCCAAATTGCAAGGGTTGCTGAATAACACGTTTTATTTTTACATGGGATAACTACAATGGGGCTGCAACAAACGACTAATTTGATTATCGATTAATCTATAGATTAATGAAACGATTAATCGACTATTCGGACTACTGTGTGCCTTGCACAATTTCTCAAACGCTCTTATTTAGCCATCAACTTTTAGATTTAGTTTGAGGTTGTTTTAGGCATGTGGAAACTAACAATGAAGACAATAAAGATGAATACTTGATTCAAAAATACATATATTATTAAATTAACTTAACAAATTGTGAACAAAATTAACACTGCTTTTTATTTGAATTAAATAAATAATATTTCACATCAAAAGAAACAACAATGTTTTAACAAATCTTATTAAATAATCTTATGACAGAACTGGAAACAGAATAGCTGAAACTTTAACAAAATAAATAACTCAGTTACCTCTAATCATTAATCCATGTTTGTATAATGTAGTTAACTCCGTGTGTTGCTGCTAGCATACATAACACCTGACGTGGAAACGTTACTTGTGGATGGGGCTACAGAGCTACTCGAAAGACAGTCGAACCCGGTGCATTCGTCCGTCTGAATGTGGAGCACTTTTGCTAAATGTTTAGACAAATTGCTCGTGTTACCGCCCTTACATGCTAAACACTTTTGGTGACGAGCATTGTCCACCTCAAGACGGGTAACATGTAACCACACCTTGGAGCGCTTCTCTCCACCATCTCCTCCGTGTGTTGCTGCATGTAGCAGCTGCGTGTGTGTAAACTGCCCCGCCCCCTCACACACAGACGGGGGAGAGAGATCTGGTCTGGATTGGAAAGGTCGAAAATACACCGACCATAGACGCATTTGTTTGTCTTTTTGCATGTTAGAAACGAGTTGGCGACACTAAGACTAAGAGATAATGTTTGTGTAGCAATAATACATGACCTTTCTCTTTCTCAACTCGCTACTCGGAGGGAAGTCGCTGTCATATGCCTTGTGAACACTCCGATAATGCCTCTCCACGTTACCTTTCTTTGGCAGAGCGACGCTTGCTTTACAAATAAGGCAAATAACCTTTGAATGTGACATCACAAAAAAAGATTCTCCCTCCCATTCTGTGTGGAAGTGGTATGTCTTTAGCTTTTTGCTCGTTCCCGCACTCATTTTGTTGTTTGTCTCTCCCGGCACTTGACTGATTTTGTATCGCTTTGCATTCTGTGTTAACAGACTGGAAAGCAATAGGTCGCTTTTTCTGTCAATCAAGTCAACTCCTGAATTAAGTGGCAGGGAGGCCAAGGGATGAGGGATCAAAACCTGTTTTGTCTATTTTAACGGAGCTGGATTTTTTTTAATTTATGAATGACTCGCGATCTACCAGCATTGCCCCCGCGGTCGACCGGTCGACCGCGGTCGACGTACTGGGCACCTCTGTACTAGACAGTCGAACCCGGTGCATTCCTCCGTCTGGATGTGGAGCACTTTTGATAAATGTTTAGACAAATTGCTCGAGTTACCGCCCTTACATGCTAAACTCTTATTGCACTTTTGGTAACGAGCATCGAGACGGGTAAAGTTTAACTGCGTGTGTGTGTTGCATGCATGTAGCAGCTTTGTGTGTGTTGCATGCATGTAGCAGAGCGTGTGTGTGTGTTGCATGCATGTAGCAGCTGTGTGTGTGTAAACCGCCCCGCCCCCTCGCACACAGACGTGGAGAGAGAGATTTCTCGTCTGGATTGAAAATACATCATAGACGCATTTGTTTGTCTTTGTGCATGTTAGAAACGAGTTGACGACACTAAGACCACAACTTAATGTTTATGTAGCAATAATACATATGACATATATATTTTAAATGTCTCCAGGCAGTACCGATAAAAAGACCGATAACGTCAGAGCTTAACGGTACCACGGTCTTTAATAATTCAGCCCCGGGGCCCCTTTAATACCGGGGCTCGGTAGGTACCCATCCCTAGTATTACTGCTGCATTCTACTACAGTTGGCTGGTTTAGTCTCCAGCACCGTGCTCTATGAAATCAGGCATTTTTCTTTCTTTTTTTATTCTTTGTACTGCTTTGGTTGTTTTTCACAGATTTCTGAAATGTTTTTCTGATTTGAGAAAGTTTTCAGAAAGATTTTCAGATGTTTTTTGTTTTTTTTAAAAGACATTTCGTATACTTTCAGATATTTTTCACATAATTTTCAGATTTATTTTGTATAATTTCTTTCAGAGTTTTTGTTTCATTTTTCGATAACTTTCTTAACATTTTCAGATATTTTTTATATAATCTTCGTTACATTTTTTTTTTTATGTTTTTCATATAATTTCCAGAATGTTTTCATTCAATTTTGAGATTTTTTTCAAATAATTTTCAGATTTATTTCATTCAATTTTCAGATCAGTTCCAGACTTTATTGGCATATTTTTCAGATATGTTTTACAATGTATTCAGCATTTATCTCCTGCTTTAAGTTGTTGCTCGTGCTTTACATACTGTCGGCTAATTTAATTTGCAGTTATGCATCGTATTCCATAAAATCATCAAATGGTTGTAGCTGTGTCCTGTGAGGAACATTATTCAACACCAAACTTTTTAATCTGCTCAGTTATTTTATATTATTATTATTATTATTATTATTATTATTATTAGCATGTTTTCCTTTTCTTCAAGGTTCAAAGTTCAAGGCTTTTATTAGTCATACGTACATAGCTACAGTGTAGTTATGACGATGAAAATCTGAGGTCACAGGCTTCTCTAACAGAGCAACACAATAACACAGACAAGCTAAAGTCATAATAACTTTGTATAAGGCAAGACAAAATATGACATTCTAGAATTAGAATGATTGCATTAATGTTCAGCTTCATGTTTATAAGCATCTCGCTAAGTCACTCCCAATGACTCGGAAAAACAATCATTCGGACAAGAAGTCAAGAAAGATTTTGTATTTATTTAAATCTGATGGTCTTTGCAGGATCACAGCATTGTTTACACTTTAAAGAGATGCTGAAATGAACTTTGAACATGATAATAAACATCTGTTCTTGCATGCTTTGTCATGACACAGTGTATTTCACAGATCATAAAGTTCATTAAAGTGATAAGATCTCAACACTTCTCAGTATCTCGTTAAATGCATTGTTATTCACTTTAACAAACCACAACACAAATAAACACATGAACTTGTAATAACCACACATCTTGAGTGATTGTCATTAATAAAGTTTATGTTTTTCAGTTCAATAATATTAATAATCATAACTGTGGGGGAAACTTCTGTGTATCAATGCAGGAGGAGTCACCGACTCAAAGGAGACACGGGGAGAGCTGGAGCTCTGATGGCAAACACTGACGGTTTATTTGGAGCTTCGGCCGGAGAATTCACAAAACAAGTCCAAGAGTCAGAGGTTCTGTCTTCACGGTCGAGTTGCCACGTCAATTCTGAAGAACTCTACCCCAGACCCGTGTAGTTAGCTAGTTCAGAGAGAATAATCAACATGCTGCATAACAAGATAGAATCATAACACCTCTATCAGCTGACGCCAACATGCAGGAACAGGGAGACAGAACACTGAGAGCACAGCACCAAGGTTACAGGTGCGTGTGCTCAGTCAGGACAGAATGAACTGATACACTGGGTCAAAGTTATGGACCTTCGGAAATATTTCCCCAACAATAATCATAAGCGTGCGACAATTCATCATTCGCCTGAATTGGATTGGCAGCCCTTGATTCAGAACAGTGTGTTACCTCTTCATTTAGCAGTCCTTTCACTTAGTCACTAACACAGGGGTGTCAAACTCAATTTCATCGCGGGCCACATTAGCATTATGGTTGCAGGGCCGGTTGTATAAATATACATATATTAATATATATATAAAATAATGTATTATATTACATTATTGCCTCTGAATGTAATTATTATCGGATAGGGTAATAACTAACTACGTTTGAAAGCAGAAGTCCAGGGCAAATAATTAAAAGTCTCTTCAGTGCGCAAACGAGATGCATTGTGGGACATGTAGTTTATGGGCAACCTGCTTCTGTAAAGTGGCATGTATACCATGCACCGTATAATAAACGTATTATATTCTTTGCAAGCTCTTGCGGGCCACATCAAATGAAGTCGCTGGCCGGATTTGGCCCCCGGGCCTTGAGTTTGACACCCCTACACTAACACATCATACATTTAACACAAACCTTTCTCATTTTAATTACATTTATTTAATTTTTATTCAATGAAAAAACATATCTGAATTTAATGCTTGACTTTTTGAGCCTTGGCAATTAAATTCTACAAAAAATAAAAGAGCACTTAAAAAGTAAATGTAGAAAAATGTAATGCGGGAAAACCTGAACAGCAGAGAAAGCCCCAACTGATAGATGACTGAGAGGGTGGAGAAGAAAAGGGTCTTTAAGCTTTTTTTCTTTGATATCACTCGATATAAAGCGGGGAAACCCGGTATAGAAATACGATAGAGAGGGTGAGGAGGAAGGGTAGATGGAGGTGGGGTGAGGAAGATGAAGATGAAGAGAAAGGCAGCATGTCGTCGTAAACAACTAGCAGTGGCTTCTATCATACTCCTCTCTTTTCTTCTCTTTTTTCTTATCCTTTCTGCTTTTCTTCCCCGCACGTAGCTTTCCTTCCACGGGGGTCTGCTTTGGGTCAGAGACTTCTTCTGGCTCCTCCCCCTTCTTCTCTTTGGTGTTGCAGCTCTGGTCTTTCAGCACCGCCGCCCAGCTCCGTTTCTTCTGCTCTCCGCGTTCCGTGTTCTGCAGACCCCCCTGTCCGGCCTCGGTCTTCGGGAAGTCGGGGAACTCTTCCGCTTCTTTCTTCTCATCCGTCGCCTCTGAGGTTTCACAGCTCTGGACTCGATTGGCCAGGCTGTCATTTACGATAACCCCCATCGCTTTCAACGCCTTCTCTCTTCTCCTCTCGTGTTTTTTCTTGTTTCTGTTTTTCTCTTTCTGCAGCCTTTCCTCTCTGGCCTCGGAGACTTCTTCCAGTTCTTCCTCCTCTTCCTCCACCTCTTCCTCCACCTCTTCCTTCACCTCTCCCTCCACCTCTTCCTCCACCTCTTCCTCCACCTCTTCCTCCACCTTCTTCTCTCTGGCTTTGCAGCTCTTGTATTTATTGGCCACCACTGCTGCCCAGCTAAGCTTAGTCTCCTCTCCGCTTTCCATTTCCTGGAGGCCTGCCTCTCCGGCCTCGGTCTGATTTAAGTCGGGGGACTCTTCTGGTTCTTTCTCCTCGTCCTCTTCCTCTTCCTCTTCCTCTGGGGTGTCACAGATCTGGTCTCTATTGGCCAGGCTGCCCTCTGTCGGTTTGACCTTCCACATCGGTGTGAAGTTCATTTCCCAGCAATTTGGTGTCTCAACAACAAGGTCATTTATGGACCCCTCCTCTGGTTTCATCACTTCCTCATCCACGCTCAGCTGTCCCTCAGCCGGGGCCTCAGCCGGGGTCTGAGGGGACTTCCCGTCCAGTTTGATGTCCTTCACTCTTTTCACTCTTTTCCTCTTTTGCTTTTTATTCTTTCTGCTTTTCTCTTTCTGCAGCACTACCTCTCCGCTCTCCTTTAAGAAGAAGAACTTTTCTGGTTCTTTCTCTTCATCCTCCACCTCTGGAGTCTGAACCACTTCCTGTGTGGACTCTTCCTCCTCTTCATCCTCCACCTCTGGAGTCTGAACCACTTCCTGTGTGGACTCTTCCTCCTCTTCATCCTCCACCTCTGGAGTCTGAACCACTTCCTGTGTGGAATCTTCCTCTTCTTCATCCTCCACCTCTGGAGTCTGAACAACTTCCTGTGTGGACTCTTCCTCTTCTTCATCCTCCACCTCTGGAGTCTGAACCACTTCCTGTGTGGACTCTTCTTCCTCTTCATCCTCCACCTCTGGAGTCTGAACAACTTCCTGTGTGGACTCTTCCTCTTCTTCATCTTCCACCTCTGGAGTCTGAACCACTTCCTGTGTGGACTCTTCCTCTTCTTCATCTTCCACCTCTGGAGTCTGAACCACTTCCTGTGTGGACTCTTCCTCTTCTTCATCTTCCACCTCTGGAGTCTGAACCACTTCCTGTGTGGACTCTTCCTCCTCTTCATCCTCCACCTCTGGAGTCTGAACCACTTCCTGTGTGGACTCTTCCTCAGTGAACGTCTCCTCCTGATCTTCTTCCATCAAGGTGTCTTCCTCTGCCTGGCTGTGATGTGTCTCAGCTAGGTCCTCAATGGGTTTATCTTCTGGATTCTTAATTTGATCCTCCATCTTTTGGACCTCTGTCAGCATCACTGTCTCCCCGTTGTGTTGCTCCGCCGGGCCCTGGGGTAACTTCTCCTCCAGGTTGATTTCGACCTTGACTTCCTCCTCCAGGACTTCTTGCTTCACAGCCAGGACCTTTGTGGACGTGTCCTGCAGATGTGACTTCTTGTCCTCAATCTTCTGGAATTCCTCCTTGATCAGTTTGCTTAGAGAAGCCCAGCTCTCTCTTTTCTCTGCCGAGTCTTTTCTAATCCTCTCTGCCAGGGACTTGTTATCTTTCTTAACGCTTTCAACGTTTGTCGCCTTTTTCACTTCCAGGCGCTTTGAAGATTCCTCCTTCAGTGCATTGTATTTCTCCTGCCAGTTTGTGGACACTGAGAGACCGTGAGAGAGAGACTCCTTCTCCTGTTTCAGACCCATGATTTCAGAGTCCTTCTGGTGGATCACTTCCTGCCAGCCATTCTCAGCTCGCACAAATCCTGCATTGTTTTGCACCAGCAACTGGTTTGATTGTGTCAGACCCTTTATCACAGCTTCCCTCTGCTCGATCCTGGCAACCACCATATGCTGGTGATAAGACCAACTCACCTCCCAGTGCTTGTTTTTCACTGCCAGGTCCTTTGCGTACTTGTCCAGAAGTTCATATTTGAACTCCCAGTGTTTAATAACCTCTACAAGTTTAGCACTGCTGAAGATATGTTTGGCCTCCGGCCTCTGAGCGGCTTCCTGCTCGCACACTACTGGGCTAATTATTCCAGCCATGGCACAGTTAGTTTTGACTTGAATTGTGCGTAGTTAGAATAATTGAAGTGTGTCTGTACGAAACCGTGTTTCTTTGTAGAAAACGGTAACTGTCTTTAGTAGATCTTTTCTCTGTAAAAGATATTGCTCGTATGTTGAATGTAGTTTTCTGAAGTAGAAGTTAGTGTATCTAGGGAATCCGAATGACCTGCAATTAACACGACCTGTTCCTAGGGAGTACCAGAGTATAAATGTGAATCACCCTTGCATGTTTTGAATGTTCCGAATTCCAATCCAACATCAAGGCAGATGATGTCATAATTTATCTGGTGATGACGTTATGCCATCATCAGCAGATGATGTCATAATTTATCTGGTGATGACGTCATGACATCATCAGCAGACGATGTCATGATGGATGTTCTTTAACATGGCCTTCAAAATGGATTCTCAATTGAAGTGTAAAAGAACAATACTCAACACCATGTTCACTTCAAGCATTGAAATATATTATTATTATTATTATTATTATTATGTGAATTAACCTAAGGTAAAATGTGAAATAAATTGATTAATTTTTTACTTGCTTTTTCTATTTTCTACTGATTTCTCAAGTGTTAGGAATCACTTATGGGTGCAGTTGTTTAGATGTGCTTTTAAGTTAATTGCAATTAAAATGTGTTGATTATGTCCTGGATGGACATCCTCGTGGATTCCAAACATGTGGACTACCTATGCTGTAAAATGTATTATCTTTTCGATTTACACACGGCATCTATTGCACGTCTGTCCGTCCTGGGAGAGGGATCCCTCCTCTGTTGCTCTCCCTGAGGTTTCTCCCATGCTCCCCTTTAAACTGTGGGGTTTCTCTGGAAGTGTTTCCTTGTACGATGTGAGGGTCTAAGGACAGAGGGTGTTAGAGCATGTGAGGAGGGATGCTAGTACTTACGTGTGTACGATGTCTCAACGACTAACAAAGTCAGGCTTTCAAGAAAGAAAAGAAAGGAGAGAAAGACAAGAGAGAGGGACTAAAGGGCGACAGTCCGTCACCCAGTTTTTCAAAAGAAGAGGTGGGTGTGGTCCATGAGTGGTGGAAATGAGTCTGTTAGCTAAGCGTAGTCCATTGTAAATAATAATTGTAATATTTTGCTGACATTAAAGGTGGGGTAGGTAAGTTTGAGAAACCGGCTCGAGATACACCTTTTTTTTTTTTAAATGTCATCTGTGGAAGCTGTGGCGCTGTAAAAAGCACGACCAATCATCTGAGCCGGCCCGGCTAAAATAATTGGATGGCCTACCTGCCTGTCAGCCTTCCATCTGTGCACAAATGTATCTCGTGCCCTCATTGGTCATCTGCGCGTTCGTGTGTGTTGGAGGAGGGGCTCTGTGAGGAAGTCTCAGATGTTTTTCTGTCGTGTATTTTCACATGTTAATGTGTTTCAGTTATGGTAAAAGTGTTTCGGATTTTGTTGATTTGTTTTCGTTAATGTTAAAGTTTTTTTTCCTTGGTAAAAGTGTTTTTGCTAATGTAATTTTGTTTTATAAAATGTAAATTTGTCTCAAGCTTTGTTAAAGTGTTTCACACTTTGTAATTGTCCATTGCACTTCCCAGCCACCGTAGGTTTCTCCAAAATTACCTACCCCACCTTTAAGTACTGTTAATATCTGCACAGAAAATTCAGAGGTTTTTCATTTCACTCCTCTTTTAGCTGACATTTAATAAATACAGGTACATTTTTAGCAGCTATTCATACTAAATCAGTTGTCCCTCCCCCTGGTGCCAGGACCAACAGATCCATCTTTAGGCTCCGCAGCCCTGTCCCCCCATAATGCTTTGCAGTCTTGCCATGCTGTCCATTGCAAGCCAGTTGGCTAGAAAGCTGGACTTCAAGGACTTGATCAGTGACTTTGCCTGTAAGAAGGCTAGGCGCTGGGCCCTTGGTGAGTAAGGCTGAGCAAGGCCTCGTAATAACTGTTAAAGGGCAAGGCTATGGTAACGATATTGGATCACCACACACAAGATGCATGATGAGAAAAAGACTGAGAACCGGCTCTGATTTAGCACCACCATCAGGCCTTTTCACTTCCATTTCCGTTTTGTTGTCCGTTTACACTTTAATACCCGCTTATTTTGTAGATGGTATATTTAATTAAAAAATCTGCTGCTTATGTTTTTTTTTTGTTATAGCATTTTATAAATGATAATGTTGGTGTTAATGTTCACTTTATTTTAATTTAAGAGGTCATGTATATTTAAGTTATATTTATTTTGATTTTTGAATGTTCCATTCTAGGCATGTACACCATAAAAGATGACTATTGAGGTCTATTGTTAGGAATGTTAGTGTTATATCAAATAGTGAATTCTACTGCAGCAGAATGTTGCACGTCTGCAGTGTTATATGTTCACCGCTCAGTGTCAGTAAATATTGTGCAGTTAGTATTGGACTCCAAGATAGATGCAAGCCTGTACAGGTAGAGTTATTTAAAGCATAAATGAGTAGGTTGGGTTCTGGAGGTGTGGTTACAGCATTGTGCTTGGTAGGCGTGGCCTGGGCCTGGTGGTGGGGCCCAATTTGATATCTTTTCATGGGGCCCAAAATCCCTGGCGGCGCCCCTGGGAACCATGGATATCTGGAGTTCACTTTTCATGAGTTTCTCAGGCTGGTGTAATACCCAGAGTTTACGCTAGATGGCGCCAAAGCCTCTAAGTATTTAAACTCAATGAATTCAATGTTCTTGCCTTTAAACACAAGAGAAATCCAGATAACATTTCATCACTGGATCTTTTGCTTGTGGAACATTGCTACAACTATTCCCAAAACTTAAAAGGCATTTTTAACAAAGATCACAATTTACTGCTTCACAGTTATTTAGATATGTGTGGGTTTTTGTGTTCGTTGTATAAAGTTAGTCTATGTCCAATAATAGAAAGTAATATTTGACTCTACTTCTTTAAGTATCGATAACTGTTACTGTAATAACCTTTGTTTATTAGTTATTGTATGACAAATGCAAGTAGGAAAAAGGTTTATCTGAAATAAATATTTTACGTTATTTGTCTTTTTGTTTGTTATGTATTATTTAAAAGCGTTAGATCAGTTGACACGTGTTTCTAGTTCCTGATCAGTGCTAAGTAAAGGTAATAATGCTGCATGATGGAGGTACTGAACACTACAAAATGTATTGTCTTAAAATGGTAAATTGTAATATATGTGTTTAACACTGCTAATTCATATCAGTGTGACTTTATCAAAATTGCCCAAAATAACTTTATCTTTGACATAAAACTAAATATAATGCTGATTTTGAAAGTGTAATTCCCACATGATATCCCAGATTAACTCTCAGTGTGTTATTTGAACAGTTTATAATCGGATCAGAGGTTTGACAGATGACCCCCTCCTCTTCCTCCCCCTCCCCCTCCCTCCCCCCCTTTTTCTCCTCCTCCTCCTCTCTCTGGTCCTCTTTTCTCTCACACGGAGCTCGGGGTCTCCACTGGCCGCATTTCACCTCTCTCTCCCCGGCCTCTGAGCGCTCAGGAGCGGCTGTTCTCACAGAATCCTCCCGGGACGAAGGTGGACTTTCCCCAGGTTCTTTCAACACCTTTTAGGACCTGAACGGTCAGTTAACTTTTTTTCCCACCCAGTTTGAGGAAACTATTCCGCTCTGGTCTCGTTGGTGATGCCTCCAGACTGGAGCTGCTCCGGGACGCACCCAAACCAAACAGGTGCACCTCTGATACACCACCAAAGAGTTAGTGGAAGCTTTTTACGCGCAAAGATGAAGGAAAACTGATCGCAGTTTGAGTTGATAATTTCGCTTTTTTTGTCAAAAGCCAGGGATGGATCGATCATTTTGGAACCATTTCGAAGTCACGGGTTAGACAGAATCACACGATGCTGCTTCCATTTTCGGGGTTTTTGTGTTTGTGGCTGTGCAGCGAGGCCTTCGCGACTCAGATCCACAAAACAAAGGCGACTTTCAGCCCTCACTTTGCATCCACAGCCGCTGAGAGGACTGCACAGAGCCGAAGATGGCGCACAGTAATCGGGGAGGACAATGAGAGGACGGGCGGTGCAGAGCCCTCGGGGCTGGAGACTATAAATCTGTCACCCTCTGAGCTGCTGAGGACACAGACACCCGGGCACGCTGTGCGTAAAAGCGACGCGCAAAACGGAGAGCGTGTTCACGAAGCTTTACGCACGGATATAAACAAACCCAGTGAGAGTAGTGGGTGCAAACAGGGAGAAGTGATTGGAAAAAAACATGGAAGCACTTGTAACTTGACAAGGATTGGACACAACAGGCGGCACAGGCGGTCACCCTCTGTGCCGTTTGGATCACAGGTGCGTAAAAGCGACGCGCAACACGGATCGCAGCACATGCTACGCGAACGCGAAGCTTTACACGTGGATATAAAGACGCCTGATGTGAGTCATGGATGCAAACCGGGAGAAGTGCTTGAAAAAACCCAACATGGACACACTTTTCGGCAGAAGCGAAGCGCGAAACGCGGCAGAAGGAAGCGAAGTGACGCGGACCAAGCCTCCATGGCGCAGGAACAAGAACCCCCCTTAAACTCCACGGACTATGAGGTGGAGGAAGAGGAGGAAGAGTATTCTGTGCCGGACTATCCCGACACCACTCCGGGGAACCCACGCACGCGCCGGAAGCAGCTGAAGAACCCTTTCTACCCGGTGACCGCGGAGGCGTGCGGCGCGTACGCGATCCTGATCTTCTCCGCTCTCATCTTCAGCGTGGGCATCATCGGGAACGTGTCTCTGATGTGCATCGTGTGTCACAACTACTACATGAGGAGCATCTCCAACTCGCTGCTGGCCAACCTCGCGCTCTGGGACTTCATCATCATCTTCTTCTGCCTGCCGCTCGTGCTCTTCCACGAGCTCACCAAGAACTGGCTGCTGGGGGAGCTCTCGTGCAGGATCATCCCCTACCTGGAGGTGAGATAAAAGAAAGGGGGGGGGGGGGGGGGGTACAAACCGGAAGTGACTGACTCTTCCTCAGAGATGGGTAGTAGTGGAATACAAATACTTCGTTACTGTACTTAAGTAGCCTACATGTTTCTGGTATCAGTAGCCTACTTTACTCCACTACTTATTTTTCTGACGACTTTTTACTTTCTACTTCTTACATTTTGAACCCAAATACCTGTACTTTCTACTTCTTACATTTTGAACCCAAATACCTGTACTTTCTACTTCTCTCATTTTCCAAACAGGCTGGTTCCTTTAGTCTGAATGTGTGTTTGGTGGCGTGATCATTATTAGTTAGAGTCATTGCGTGCCTATTGATTTGAACACGATCCGTGTATCCATCATTTCCTGGTCTTCTCTAAAGAAGAGGGACCAATGGAAACGTTGTCATGTTGCCGTTGTTCAGCATGGAAACATTCATTAGCTAACAATGACATTATTGTTCTATTAATATAAAGGGAGGTCAGGTACTCTTTAAAACAGCTGCTAGTTATGGGTACTTTTTACTGAAGTACATTTCAAAGCCTCTTTACTTTGACTTGAGTAAAGAAGATTAGTCAGTATTTCTACTTTCACCAGAGTATTTTTAAACACGAGTATCTGTACTTCTACTTGAGTAAAGGATGTGTGTACTTTTGCCATCTCTGCTCTTCGTAAATTAGATGTTAGTTTACTTGTTGGTGAGGTTTTTTAGATACGGTTGGACAATATCGATATTATTTGATATATTTTTGGGATGAGATATCCTCGTAGTGTTGGATATTTTAAAATCACATTGGTGGTTTTAAAGGCTGCATTAAGGAATCATTTTCTACATTCACCAGACTTTTTTTTTTTAATCAATCATCTCATTGTATGAATCTTTTGTGGAAGCGCCAATAGTCAACCCTACAACACAGTTTGAAATAATTGATTAAAAATGCTGTGATATATGATTTTCTATCGCGCAGGCCTATTGATATAAAAAAAACGTAGTATGGTGTTAAACAGACATTAACAGCCTTATAAAACATTGTTTTTCAGACAGAATTCTTCAGTATTACATCAAGTATTACAAAATATAGTGTCTTGATGGCGTTGAACCTCCTTCTTCGTGATTGGAACTTGGAAATGAAACTGGTTCTTGGATAATTCAAACACAAACAAAATGGTAGATTGATAATAAGACAATGTTTAACATTTCTGAATGTCTGAAATAGATCATTAAACGTTTTTGTGGTTTAAAACTAACTGATTTAATTATACTGTGATAGCTAGACTGGCACTCAGACGATGATCCATTTCCTGCTCCTCTGATATTCCCATTTCCAGATTTTGGGAGTCGTTCTTCGGACCTCGATGTGTTCATGAGCTTTAGTTGGTAATGTAGAAACAACATGAGGTTGATTAGACTTCAAAGAGTGTCTCCAGACTGCACTCAGGGTTTAGTCGGGTTTAATGTCGCCCTTAAGTCTTTTAATCTGATCAGAGTCAACAACACGACACCTGCTGAACATCCTGTCGTCCAATCAGAGAGGAGATCAGGATTAATGAAGAGTGTCTCAGAAAACGACCCCTCCTCTACGTTCAGATCTGGATATATTTGGACGTTCACAGTTCAGATCTTCTTTTGGTTTCAACATAAATCCGTCCGTTTAATCTCACTTAAGGAAATCTTAAAGCTGCAGGATGACATAATATCATATACTTAAAACGTTAAGGCAGTTTTTGCACAAAGCCAACTCCAAAAATAAATAGTTTTTCTGTTAGGTGCCGAAGAACTTCACTTGTTTGCGCACCTCAACGCTCTCCAACATGTTTGAGGTAAACTGGAGCCAACCATCAGGCAGACATAAACGCCATGACGCAACAAAACATTTTATTAAACAGAGCCTGAGTACATTACCTTCAATTAGCCAAACCTTTTGAAGTACTAGATACAGAAATTAGAAGGATTTGTTTTGTATTTTAAGGACCAAAGTGCAGTTGAAACAGCTGGGTTTGCAGTCTGCTGAAGACGGTTAGACTCTCTGCTGTCCTGATGTCATTAGCCGCGTTCACACCGGAGTACTTTTCCCACTTTAGTTCCGATATAGTTCCGAAATGTCGCGTTCACACCAAAAAGAGCCGGAACTCAAATTAGTTAATGAGAACCTTTTTACCCCCTTTTCCGTCCCTGCTAGAGAGCAGGGACTCTCATGCGGCTCTCTTGTGAGAAAAGAGCTATATTTCTGATTGGCTGGGCGGATTGCAAACCACGTCCCGTAAAACTAAAAAAAAAGTGTTGTGAAGCCGCCATTTTATTATCCTCGCATTAGCATTATTAGCATTAGCATTAGCCCAGCGCAGAAACACAGAGAGACTAACTTATGGCAACACAAAATAAAACATGGGAGCGGTGGAGATGAGGAGGTGTCGGCGTTCTGGCCGTTTACTCGGAAGGCTTCAGTAGAAGCTGCTGGGAGTCCCGGCAGCTTCTACTGAAGCCAGTCCCTAACTCCGGGGACTTCCGGCCGGGGATTTTGGGTGGCAGTATACGCCGTGAAGTTGTTTGCGGCCTGCCAGTAAACCCAAAGCAGAAGAAGAAGAAGAAGAAGAAGTGACGTCAGCGGCTTTATTTGCCTAATCCACCCCCAGGGACTTATTCCGGTGTGAACGCGATCTGTACTTAGTTCATCAGAACTAAAGAGTTCTGATGAACTAAGTTCTCATGAACCTTTGTGGGAAAAGTACTGCGGTGTGAATGCGCCTAATGTGGAGCTCGTTCCACCATGTTTGACCCTGCATAGCAAACGGGTGTGTTTTTGTTGAGGGTTCAATCTCAATCTTTATTTATTTATATAGCACATGTAAAACAACCTCAGTTAACCAAAGTGCTGTACAGGCAATAAAGTCCTGGTTGTAGGAAGGACTGGCTCCATTCTTATCTCTGTAGACCGTCAGTTTAGGACCATTATGCTGCTTTTGTGGCAAAATGGTGACAAATCCTTGCAGCCAGTTTTAGAAAGAATGGATTTTGAATAACAAAGCTTCAGCGTTTCACGTACTTTTGTCCATGCAGTGTAGTTTAACATGTGTTTGTAATCCCAGTGTTGTTGAAGTTGAGCGGAAGTCAACAATATTGACATGTTTTAATTCCGCTGATATGTCAAATATGTGAACGTTAGCAGCAGGTTGGCATGGTTTTTAAAGCTTTTTATTGTAAACGATGTGTTGGTTGAGTTTAATCCTCTTAGCAGCAGCAGCAGCTCTCTGTTTGAGGAGATGACCTACATGATGACATTAATGATATACTGATCTCCAACTGTCAGCACTATAGAGAGGCGAAGTCCCTCCCTTTCCGGGGGAGCTCCATGGGACCTTATTTCGGAAAAAAGTATGTATTGAAGTCCATGGGGAGAGAAGGATTATCTCTCGATCCCGTTTGAATTGTACCACGAATTACACATATGATGATTGTCAATTTAAAAGATAATTTTGCGAGTAAAAAAAAAAAAATGTGTCGTAAAACTGGTAAGTAACACTTTGTTTTGTGTGAACAATGAACTACATCTCCCATCTCGCACCACACACCAAGACGGCCGTCACGTTGGCACATTTCACTTCTTTCTTTCAGAATGAGGCGGAAAGTATTAAAAGAGGTGAAAATCACTCCAAGTCTGGGCATGTTGAGAGCTGTACATACACACAAGGGGAGTTAGTCGGTTCATTAGAGCCAGCATGCGGGACCGGGACTCTGGGATTTGTAGTCTTTCTAGTTGCGTATTATTCATAGTCTTATATTTCAACAGTTTTACGACAAACTGTGACTTTTTTGACATGGAAATTATTTTTTAAGATTGGCAAACATCATATGTGTAATTTGTGGCAAAATTTAAACGGGATCGAAAGATACGTTTTCTCTCTCCATTGACTTCGATACATACTTTTTCCGAAATAAGGTCCCATGGGGCGGAAGTAGATGGGCGGGACTTCGCCTCTCTATTTAACATTTTCCTCACTTATTTTTATTATCTAATTTAAGTGTAGACTGTCCTTTCATTTAGTTCCACATTTATAACAGAAAACACACTTACATCTTAATAAAATATGAAATAAGGCTTCACCGCAACAATTACTCCATGTATCTGGACATAAAATAATGATCTAATATCTCTGATTTACCTGCACTTAATAAACCACTATATTTTACGCTCTGATAGATTCAATGAGGGGATAAATATCACACATGTTCCTAAAATCAGACAAACATGGACACTTCACTTCTGTTGCTTATTTAAGATTATTAAACCCAAAAATATAATCAATTTGTTTTCCCTTCATACATTTCAAATTATGGTTGTGTCCCATCCACATTTTTAAATATGTGCTTTAACACAGCAGAGAATATGGACTAAACATTTGAAATGGTGCGTATTTAATTGCAGTGCAGTTTTTTAATGCTATTTAGAAAGTCCTTTGTTAAAATCAAGATGTTTTCATATTTAAATATCTTTTTTTTTCATTGAATATCGACAATAAACCACGGACACGATTTATTTTGATACCAAAGCGATATTGTTTTGACTGACAGAAGCTAAAGAAGTAGCAGCTAGACAGGAAGTGACATCATGTTGTTTATGACTGTCAGCAGCGTCGCTCTGTCCTCTCACACACACACACACACACACACACACACACACAAGCTAGAGAAGTAGCAGCTAGAGAAGTAGCAGCTCGACAGGAAGTGACATCATGTTGTTTATGACTGTCAGCAGCGTCGCTCTGTCCACACACACACACACACACACACACACACACACACACACACACACACACACACACACACACACACACACACACACACACACACACACACACACACACACACACACACACACACACACACACACACACACACACACACACACACACACACACACACACACACACACACAGACTCCTGTGTGTCTGTCTGTGGTCTGTCACACACAGTGAACTGTTGGACTGACACACCAGCTGTGGTCTGTGAAGCAGCATTAACACGTTTACAGACTCAGTTCAGTTTTTAGTCTCCTTAGTGCTCCAGTATCACAGTGAGGTCAAATAAACTCATTTACAGTGTCTTCATATCGTGAACGCTTGGTGAAATAGTTTGAGGGGAATACAGATTAATGTTTTTTTATAATAGAGTCTCAATCTTCTGAGAAATTCGTTGTCAAGTCATGGAAACATTTCACAGGAATACATTTGTAATTTTTAAGACATATTTCTAACCTCCTATAAATAAACAGTTCAGAGCAGTTGAATGTTATGATTGTCAAATATACAATCATATTTATAATATGTACAGTAGAACAGGATTTAGAGCAAAGTTTAAAGTCCAAACACAACTCTTTAGAAAATTCAAACTCAAATGTTTTAAAATATTTTCTCCAAATATTGTAAGTTTATTCTTGACTTCTCCATTTTAGGTCTACATTTGCATATGGTCAGTTTATAGATATATATTTTTAATTTTGCACTTCTCTTTATTAAGACTCACTGTGCTGGAACCAGAATCAAAACGCTGACGCTCCTCTTCTCCACCAGGTGGCGTCTCTCTGTGTTACTGTCATGTTTTCATTTATTTCAAAATCTTCACATTTATTTTGTCATCAGTCGCATTTCTTCTCCAAATCGACCTAAATCCCCAAATGTTTTTTTTATATTTTCTCCAAATATTGTGAATATATTCTTAGCATCTCCATCTTGGGTTTAAATGATCATACGGTCAATATTTTTTCCATTTGTTGCACTTCTCTATATTCCTACAAAGTCTAACCCCACTCTCCTCTTCTCCACCAGGTGGCGTCTCTCGGGGTCACGACCTTCACTCTCTGCGCTTTATGCATCGATCGATTCCGCGCCGCCTCCAACGTGCAGATGTACTACGAGATGATCGAGAACTGGGCGTCCACTACCGCCAAACTGGCCGTAATCTGGATTGGCGCCTTGCTACTGGCGCTGCCCGAGCTTCTGATCCGACAGCTGGTGACGGAGGACAGCGACCCGCCGAACGTAGAGCCGTGCGAGCGCTGCGTGGTTCGGATCTCCACCGATCTGCCGGACACGCTGTACGTCCTCGGCCTGACGTATGATGGCGCCCGTCTCTGGTGGTACTTCGGATGCTACTTCTGCCTCCCCACGCTCTTCACCATCTTCAGCTCCCTGCTCACCGCGCGCAAGATCCGACGCGCAGAGAGAGAGTGTGTTCGAGGCAGCAAGAATGTAAGAAAAGAGCAATTTTATTTCCTTTTCTCTATTGTATTTGTTTCTTATCTTATCTGGACTTATTCAGACTTATCTTGACTTATCTTGACTAACAGTATCTTGACTTATCTTGACTTAGCTTGACTAACAGTATCTTGACTTATCTTGACTTAGCTTGACTAACAGTATATTGACTTATCTGGACTTAGCTTGACTAACAGTATCTTGACTTATCTGGACTTAGCTTGACTAACAGTATCTTGACTTATCTGGACTTAGCTTGACTAACAGTATCTTGACTTATCTGGACTTAGCTTGACTAACAGTATCTTGACTTATCTGGACTTAGCTTGACTAACAGTATCTTGACTTATCTGGACTTAGCTTGACTAACAGTATCTTGACTTATCTGGACTTAGCTTGACTAAGAGTATCTTGACTTATCTTGACTTAGCTTGACTAAGAGTATCTTGACTTATCTGGACTTAGCTTGACTAACAGTATCTTGACTTATCTGGACTTAGCTTGACTAACAGTATCTTGACTTATCTGGACTTAGCTTGACTAACAGTATCTTGACTTATCTGGACTTATCTTGACTAACAGTATCTTGACTTATCTTGAATTCTCTGGCCTTATCTTGACTAACAGTATCTTGACTTATCTTGAATTCTCTGGCCTTATCTTGACTAACAGTATCTTGACTTATCTTGTCTTATATTGACTTATCTTGACTAACAGTATCTTGACTTATCTCGAATTCTCTGGCCTTAGCTTGACTAACAGTATCTTGACTTATCTTGACTTAGCTTGACTAACAGTATCTTGACTTATCTGGACTTAGCTTGACTAACAGTATCTTGACTTATCTTGACTTAGCTTGACTAACAGTATCTTGACTTATCTTGACTTAGCTTGACTAACAGTATCTTGACTTATCTGGACTTAGCTTGACTAACAGTATCTTGACTTATCTTGACTTAGCTTGACTAACAGTATCTTGACTTATCTTGACTTAGCTTGACTAACAGTATCTTGACTTATCTTGACTTAGCTTGACTAACAGTATCTTGACTTATCTTGACTAACAGTATCTTGACTTATCTGGACTTAGCTTGACTAACAGTATCTTGACTTAGCTTGACTAACAGTATCTTGACTTATCTTGTCTTATATTGACTTATCTTGACTAACAGTATCTCGACTTATCTCGAATTCTCTGGACTTATCTTGACTTATTTTATCTTGAAATACTTTGACTTATCTGGACTTATCTTATCTTGACTTATCTTGACCATCTTGACCATCTTGACTTATCTTATTGTATCTCATCTCCTCTTCAGAAGCAGATCCAGCTGGAGAGCCAGATGAACTGCGCGGTCGTGGCGTTGGCGATCCTCTACGGCTTCTGCATCATCCCGGAGAACATCTGCAACATCATCTGGGCGTACATGGCGGCGGGAATCCCTCGCAGGACGCTGGACATCCTGCAGCTGGTCAGCCAGATGCTTCTGTTCAGTAAGTCTGCGGTGACGCCCGTGTTGCTCTTCTCGCTCTGCCAGCCGTTCACCAGAGCCTTCCTGGACTGCTGCTGCTGCTGCTGTGAAGAATGTGGCACGTCGTCGCGCTCCGACGCCGAAACCAGCGACAACGAGAACGATATCACCTCCGCCGAACTGGAGTTGTCTCCGTTTGGGACGCTTCGTGGGGAGCCGTCCACATCCGCCTCCTGCAGCCACGTGGGCACGCACTGCTGAGGAGGAAGAGTCAACAGATTCTGGGTCCTTGTAGAGTGGTGCAGGAATGGAATGAGTCCTAAAAAAGACTTTGACCGCGACTGACTTTGATTTTGACTTGAGTTGAAGACCTTGGACTGCATTTCTGGTTCCTTCGTGTAGAAGCCAATGGTTTGTTTGAATGTGTTTTGGGTTAAAAGGTTGGAAATGAGTTCTGTGGTTAACACAAGCTGAAGAGTTTTTCACATTTTATTCTATGGCATAAAATACGTTAGAAAGTTACGGCTTCTGGGTCCATATTGAGTGGTGAGTCCTACAAACCTCGGATTGAGTTTGCATATTTGGTTCCTTCGTTTGGAAGTCAATGGTTTGTTTCAATGTGTTCTGTGGTTAACACAAGCTGAAGAGTTTTTCATGTTTTATTCTACGACATAAAATACGTTGACAAATACAGAAAAAGATCTTAGTGTGATTATTTCGACTGATATTGCAGCAGCGGTATGATTCACGATACTAGGAAGATTGATCATCATCATCACTTTGGATAAAAGCGTCTAACAAGTGACATAAAAAGTCTGTAGAATACAATTATTACGTCGGGATATCTCTGCAGCTTCACAGTAATTCATTCAAAATTGTATTTTAATTGATATTTAAACGTTTGTTTGCACAGAGCTTATTTTCCCCAATAATCCAAAATCCAATGGAAGAAACCCTTGGCTTTTTGTAAATGGGGTCCCTTTGCAAAGCTAACTTCAGGGTCGGACTGCAGAAATACGTCATCCCTGCACGACTCTATCCTGCTGAGAAGTTTTTCGATGGACGCGTTGACACATCAGGCTGTGAATTCCTGATGTCCTAAAAACTGTTGGACACGTTTGAGTTTACTGACGGACAGACTGAAGCCGTCCTTCACTGTTTACAGAGTTTATATATAAAAGATCTCACAGACAGTATTAGTTCATCACCTGTATTTGTTTAGTTCCTTTTTATTTGTACTCACCATATATTCTACTGAGATGCACTGTTTCTTTATCATCACTGTATTTCACAGAAGCTGAGGGCAGACATGGAAAGTGGTTTGAAGTCTTCAGATAAGTGAATTTATTTTACGCGTCTGTCTTTTCAATTTCATTTCCTTGAAAAGAAAAGATTATTTTAGTTGGTCTGGGTTATGGTTTTACTGGAAATGTTACCCTCCCTATGTATGGTTATTGTTAAAGTTGCTATTGGAGAAAGGGACATCGCTGTATTAGGAACTCACGATAAGTCAAAACCGATCATAAATATCTTAAATGTTATGATTTCCCTTTAGAAAATGTCTTGTTTCTGTGCAGCTGACTCACTAAAAGTCTTTACGGCAATTTGTTTTTAGAAATCCTTAATTAATTGGTCTTGCATCGTTTGAACTTCCTTTAAATAGCGCCAAGATACATTGTTTATCTCCGGAGGACTCCTAAAATATCGTTGTACTCACTTGAATTGTTGTGTAGGCATAAAAACTCATCGTCAACAACGTCCACTATCAGCAGCTGTGATTTTATTATATTGAATGTTTATTTCCTTGTGAGTGAGTCAGTGGGATGGCTGTTGATGCTGCGTGTGAAACTCTGCTCTGTTTGCAATGTGACAGAGTTACTGTTGTTGTTGTTGTTGTTGTTGTTGTTGTTGTTTTTGTTTTTTTAGCCACAAGAGAAATGTCACTTTAATTAAAGAACTATTTTAAAATGTTTATAAATGTTTCTGAACAATGGTGGTGAAATTAGACGGTTAATCTGGATGAAATGTTTATTTACATTTACTTATGAGTTATACAATTAACAGTGGAGAGCATTTAGTACAATTTAAACATCCAATTGGACAGGACTCTTTAAAGTAGAGACACTACATACTGATGTACACCTGAACATCAACAGGAGAGGACTCTTTAAAGTAGAGACACTACATACTGATATACACCTGAACATCAACAGGAGAGGACTCTTTAAAGTAGAGACACTACATACTGATATACACCTGAACATCAGCAGGAGAGGACTCTTTAAAGTAGAGACACTACATACTGATGTACACCTGAACATCAGCAGGGGAGGACTCTTTAAAGTAGAGACACTACATACTGATGTACACCTGAACATCAGCAGGAGAGGACTCTTTAAAGTAGAGACACTACATACTGATATACACCTGAACATCAGCAGGAGAGGACTCTTTAAAGTAGAGACACTACATACTGATGTAAACCTGAACATCAGCAGGAGAGGACTCTTTAAAGTAGAGACACTACATACTGATATACACCTGAACATCAACAGGAGAGGACTCTTTAAAGTAGAGACACTACATACTGATATACACCTGAACATCAGCAGGAGAGGACTCTTTAAAGTAGAGACACTACATACTGATGTACACCTGAACATCAGCAGGGGAGGACTCTTTAAAGTAGAGACACTACATACTGATGTACACCTGAACATCAGCAGGAGAGGACTCTTTAAAGTAGAGACACTACATACTGATATACACCTGAACATCAGCAGGAGAGGACTCTTTAAAGTAGAGACACTACATACTGATGTAAACCTGAACATCAGCAGGAGAGGACTCTTTAAAGTAGAGACACTACATACTGATATACACCTGAACATCAGCAGGGGAGGACTCTTTAAAGTAGAGACACTACATACTGATGTACACCTGAACATCAGGAGGAGAGGACTCTTTAAAGTAGAGACAGTACATACTGATATACACCTGAACATCAGCAGGAGAGGACTCTTTAAAGTAGAGACACTACATACTGATGTACACCTGAACATCAGCAGGAGAGGACTCTTTAAAGTAGAGACACTACATACTGATATACACCTGAACATCAGCAGGAGAGGACTCTTTAAAGTAGAGACACTACATACTGATGTAAACCTGAACATCAGCAGGAGAGGACTCTTTAAAGTAGAGACACTACATACTGATATACACCTGAACATCAGCAGGGGAGGACTCTTTAAAGTAGAGACACTACATACTGATATACACCTGAACATCAGCAGGGGAGGACTCTTTAAAGTAGAGACACTACATACTGATATACACCTGAACATCCGCAGGAGAGGACTCTTTAAAGTAGAGACACTACATACTGATATACACCTGAACATCAGCAGGAGAGGACTCTTTAAAGTAGAGACACTACATACTGATATACACCTGAACATCAGCAGGAGAGGACTCTTTAAAGTAGAGACACTACATACTGATATACACCTGAACATCAGCAGGAGAGGACTCTTTAAAGTAGAGACACTACATACTGATATACACCTGAACATCAGCAGGAGAGGACTCTTTAAAGTAGAGACACTACATACTGATATACACCTGAACATCAGCAGGAGAGGACTCTTTAAAGTAGAGACACTACATACTGATATACACCTGAACATCAGCAGGAGAGGACTCTTTAAAGTAGAGACACTACATATTGATATACACCTGAACACCAGCAATATGAGGTCCCTTATCATGAAACAATTTACATGACGTAAGAAAATGATTATGACCTCAATGTGTTTCATAACGTTTAAACACTAAATGAGAAAATACCCTACATCTACGAGTTTACCCTACATCTTTATAACTAGAGGTTAGCTTAGCATGTGTATCCACATTTGGAAATAAGAGGTGTCTTTGTTGTTGCAAGACAAGAAGAGATGCTCTGAAGGAAACAAGCAAATCCAAGAAAACTGAAGAACAGAGTGAGCTTCTTCTTCTTCAGGACACAGTCTCCATTGTTGACCGTCAGACTCAGCACAACATGCTCTCATCCCCTCAGTTACAGTTAGTGCAACAAACAACTGCAGGCATGGACAGAAAGCAAAGCAAAAACATGTTTTATTCTGCAAAAAGTTGCTTTCATTATGTTGAAACGTGTCCTCCACGCCATCTTGAAAATTAAACATTTCTAGTGGTCAGATGTTGATAGATAGATAGATACTTTATTGATCCCAATTTGGGAAATGTTTGCGTTGCAGCAGCATAAAAAACAAGGCAATGTACATTAGAGAAATTAAGACACAATAAATAAACAGTCCTTAAAGGGGACCTATCATGCAAAATGCACTTTTTGATGTATTTTCTACATAAACATGTGTCCCTGGTGTGTCGGGGAACTCACGCAGCGTCAGAAAATAAAACCCTCTCTTTTCCTCCGTACCCAAATCTCTAAAAACGGGGGAACAACGGAGCTGATCCAGATTTGCGTCCGATATGACGTCATATCTGAAATGTGGACCCACGGCCCAATCAGAAACGTTGCTATCAGAAACAATGCCCGACTGTTTTGGACGTAATATGGTCGGTGTTTACATTAGCATGGCTAACACTCAGAGCTAACCTGTACTGGAGAGCATGTGTGTGAAGAAGCAGGAAGTAAAAAGGAACTCACCTTGTGGTATAACCGGCAAGAGAGAAAGCCTTTGAGCTCCATACTGTTTCAGAGAGAATCCTTGATAATCCATGATATGGTGTTTCATCACGGCAGCATTTAGTTTAGACAGTAGCTGCCGGGTCCCGCATGAGCTCAGCCCCCTCCTTTTTTATTTTTTTATCAATTTAATTTTTTTTTAAGCTTTATACCCCAAATCAGCACTTTTGAAACAGGAAGTGAAATAGAGGGATATGAGGCATGGCTAATGGGTGATCTGTTTGGTATTTTGAGCAAAACACTTCATAGACATGTTTTTTATATATTTTTATATATCTGAGACCTGAGCTATTGCCTAAAAATAGCATGATAGGTGACCTTTAAATAGAAAAGCTACAGTTGCAGTTCATTTGCTAAGTCACCCTCGACTGTTTTTTCCCTCGCCATCGGTTCGTCAACATGCGCGCCGCACAGACAGACAGTACGCCATTGTCCTCGCCTCCCACTGTGGGGAGGAGGGAGGGAGTCTGCAGAGAAACATCAGACTCAATCACTCTTTCTGCTCCGAACCGCTGCAGTCTGACGCTGAGAGACACTTCCTGTTCAGGGATGTTCACGGGGATGTTAGAAATACAGAGGTGGAAGAATTAGCTTTCTGATGGGGTCATACCGAACGCCAAATAACGTTGAAATCCCTGATTGAATATGTGGATTTGAAGATGTTTCAAAAGCAAAATGTTTGAGAATAATTTCTTTAAAACCATGTCAGTGAGCAGTAGCATTAAAATGATCTGTCAAGCTAAAATACATGAGAATATATTAAAGGTTAAAGGCATTAAATGATCAACACTACAGTTCGGCAATTCAATGGATGCTGGCTTCCAAGATTTTACAGAAAATTGCATGTCTGAGCCATAGAACAACAACTTAAGTGTTTTTGGTGCGGACATTTGAGACACAATCTCCAACCAAATGTTTATCACAGTCCAAAAACTGTAACGATATATTAAAAGAGGATGTTAAGCTCATGTTCAGTATCACATGAGAGTTTAGTGTCTCTACTGTGACATGTCTTCATGCTTTAATGTTCACAAAGTGGGAACACAGGGATTTTAGCCTTTGCAGACCATTAACATGCACACAAACCTATAGAACGCACAGGAGAGGGACAACCACAAGAAGCAGAATAGGGCCTCTTTAATGATGGATTGTATAAACAGTTTCTTAATTCTTGAGAGGTGGGATTCAGTTCTTGGCATCTTGCTGTCGGTGACTCTAAAACAGACAAGACTACAATGTGGATGTTTGTAAATGATGTTCAACATACAGGAGGTCATTCATTACAGCCCGAAGCATTCCTGCTCATCCGAGAAAAGTAGAACAGGGTAATTTGCGGAAAACGACCCGATTCACGCCTGGGGGAATTTACAGAATTCCCGTCTGGCCATCTACGCATCAGGCGGGTTTTTTTACGACCCAATGCTTTGTTTTTATGCAAATGCATCACTGTAATGCAAATCATTGCAATTTTAAAATCAGGACTTTTACTTATAGTGGAGTATTTCAAAACCTTAGTATTTGTACTTTCTAGGATCAGGAGTACTTATTTCGACACTCTTGAGAAGGCAGTATTCATGTTAATCTGTTTTTGGTTTATTTGTATCGTTAGCTGGATCAAATTCATGAAGAAATGTCTCTCCGACTGACATCCCCTCATTTCCAATCTCTTCTATGTCCAGTTTTACTCAGTTTTCCCTTCGTGTCTCCTGTGCTCTTTCTCTCAGCCTCTCTCAATTTAAGATTTAACATTTGAACGCCTCATTTTCTTAGTGGATATACCGTCTTGCTTTACGCAGATGCTTCAGGAAATTATGATTCTTGTTCTTCAAATGGAACAATTACAGTCAAATTTGGTCAAATATCAGGGTTTTTTCCTCATAATCAAAGAGTTAAAATCATGTAAAAGTGGATTTGCATAATGACATAACATTCTTGTCTAATTGCATTCAGCCCCATAATCATCCGGAGGAGACTCTTTGTGCGTACACCACATTCTTCCCTAATCACTTGGCTTTGATTCGCTCTCTGGCATCGAACCGGCGTGTTTTGAGTCTTTTGTAAACAAGGCAGTAATTAGACAGCCCCATTCATTCAGAGACAAAGGGGCAACGGGTACAGGCTGATCACTGACCTTCTCCAAAAGCTCCCAGCATGCACTCTGGGTGCAGACTAATGTTGGTTGGGGGGGGGGTGGAGATCACTAACCTCTGATTGGTGGACAGGAGCCAGGCCTCCACGGCAACCAAAGCCCTCGTCCTGGAAGGTGAGGATAATGTCTTTTATTCCTTTGTCGCACGGCTAAACATCAAAACAGCTTCAAAAACAGACACGCAATAAAAAGTTTAAACAATCAAAACAACAGAAAAAGCTTAGTTTTGTGTAGTTCTGTCTAAAAAACAGAGGACGTGTGGTTTGCCAATGCAACATACAAAAAGAGTCCTCTCCTGCTGATGTTCAGGTGTATATCAGTATGTAGTGTCTCTACTTTAAAGAGTCCTCTCCTGCTGATGTTCAGGTGTATATCGGTATGTAGTGTCTCTACTTTAAAGAGTCCTCTCCTGCTGATGTTCAGGTGTATATCAGTATGTAGTGTCTCTACTTTAAAGAGTCCTCTCCTGCTGATGTTCAGGTGTATATCAGTATGTAGTGTCTCTACTTTAAAGAGTCCTCTCCTGCTGATGTTCAGGTGTATATCAGTATGTAGTGTCTCTACTTTAAAGAGTCCTCTCCTGCTGATGTTCAGGTGTATATCAGTATGTAGTGTCTCTACTTTAAAGAGTCCTCTCCTGTTGATGTTCAGGTGTATATCAGTATGTAGTGTCTCTACTTTAAAGAGTCCTCTCCTGCTGATGTTCAGGTGTATATCAGTATGTAGTGTCTCTACTTTAAAGAGTCCTCTCCTGCTGATGTTCAGGTGTATATCAGTATGTAGTGTCTCTACTTTAAAGAGTCCTCTCCTGCTGATGTTCAGGTATATATCAGTATGTAGTGTCTCTACTTTAAAGAGTCCTCTCCTGCTGATGTTCAGGTGTATATCAGTATGTAGTGTCTCTACATGTCTCCATGCTTTAATCTTCAAAAAGCTCTTTATTGTTCTCATACTGTCTGTGCTGCAGCACCTCTTTTCACCCTCTGTCTGAAACCAGAGCCCAGTCTGCTCTCATTGGTTAGCTGGCCGGCTCTGTTGTGATTGGCCAACCGCTTAGAGATGTCCCGCCCCTTAGCTTATCGCGTAGAATGTGTTGGAGCGCTAGCCAATAGAAGTGTGAGAGTTACAAAGTGATGTCACTGTGTTCGGTAAGTAAAAGGAGTCCAATGGAGGTGTTTCAGGGAGGGGGGGAGTGTGCAGGAGAGAAACTCCCTCTGGAGGGAACGCAGGGATTTTAGCCTTTGCAGACCATTGACATGCACTAAAACCTACAGTATATAACACACTACAGGAAAAGGAAAACCCCACAAAGTATAGTAAGTATATATAAGTATAAAACGTCAGATTGGATAAAGAAACGCAATCCAGTATTCAAATATCTAACAGAGCAACAAATAGTTTTGACCACATATCAAATGAGGAATCTGGCTCTTATCACCGTTATTATGCGAGGACAATAATGTGTGCTTAACCCCTCAGATTGAGATATCTGGGTGAAAGGTTGAAGATAATCCCGAGGTTCTGAGAGCCAGACCGCCCAATCATCACCATGAAAGAGCCTTTCTCCTCAAACAGCAGCCATGATGTTTCTGCTGTGACAGAACACAGGGGCTGGAGAAGTTTAGCTGCTGTTGTTGCTGCGAGCGTTTTCCTGATCGTGTTTCCCCTGACAGTACTGGGTGAAATATGGGGAGGTGGAGTGGGGGGGGGGGATGAATTCCCTCAGAGGAGAATCAGTTTGGGCAGCGGGGCGTTCAGGCACAGCCGGTGACCTAGAAATGTTGCTGCAATCCCCAACAAAGGAGAAGAATCGGGACAATAAAGCTCTTATTCCCCCCAAGCACCCCCTGATCTGAAGAGCAGATTATACAGACATCAGCTGTTTGGGTGTGTTCAACTGGGTATTTTACTATGTTGGCATCTCCCTGGTTCCCTCCACTAAGCCAATAGGATTCCTCCATTATATTTTTTATTATTGCTGAAAATAACAAATGTTTATGATACTTACACTTTTTGAGCAGGATAATCTCCACATATCAACACCACTTTATTGATTTTTAAGTCAAAAGCTAATGTTGGGCTATAAACTTTAAGGAACTACAGCACAGTCACATGACTTCACGTCCCCACCGCTAAGCTAAAGGTGGCTAATGTTGGGCTATAAAGGAACTACAGCACGGTCACATGACTTCACGTCCCCACCGCTAAGCTAAAGGTGGCTAATGTTGGGCTATAAAGGAACTACAGCACGGTCACATGACTTCACGTCACCACCGCTAAGCTAAAGGTGGCAAATGTTGGGCTATAAAGGAACTATAGCACGGTCACATGACTTCACGTCACCACCGCTAAGCTAAAGGTGGCTAATGTTGGGCTATAAAGGAACTACAGCACGGTCACATGACTTCACGTCACCACTGCTAAGCTAAAGGTGGCTAATGTTGGGCTATAAAGGAACTACAGCACGGTCACATGACTTCAAGTATCCACCACTAAGCTAAAGGTGGCTAATGTTGGGCTATAAAGGAACTACAGCACGGTCACATGACTTCAAGTATCCACCACTAAGCTAAAGGTGGCTAATGTTGGGCTATAAAGGAACTACAGCACGGTCACATGACTTCACGTCCCCACCGCTAAGCTAAAGGTGGCTAATGTTGGGCTATAAAGGAACTACAGCACGGTCACATGACTTCACGTATCCACCGCTAAGCTAAAGGTGGCTAATGTTGTGCTATAAAGGAACTACAGCACAGTCACATGACTTCACGTCCCCACCGCTAAGCTAAAGGTGGCTAATGTTGGGCTATAAAGGAACTACAGCACGGTCACATGACTTCAAGTCCCCACCGCTAAGCTAAAGGAGGCTAATGTTGGGCTATAAAGGAACTACAGCACGATCACATGACTTCAAGTCTCCACCGCTAAGCTAAAGGAGGCTAATGTTGGGCTATAAAGGAACTACAGCACGGTCACATGACTTCACCACCGCTAAGCTAAAGGAGGCTAATGTTGGGCTATAAAGGAACTACAGCACGGTCACATGACTTCAAGTCTCCACCGCTAAGCTAAAGGAGGCTAATGTTGGGCTATAAAGGAACTACAGCATGGTCACATGACTTCAAGTATCCACTGCTAAGCTAAAGGTGGCTAATGTTGGGCTATAAAGGAACTACAGCACGGTCACATGACTTCAAGTATCCACTGCTAAGCTAAAGGTGGCTAATGTTGGGCTATAAAGGAACTACAGCACGGTCACATGACTTCACCACCGCTAAGCTAAAGGCGGCTAATGTTGGGCGTGATGACGTTTAGTCGTCTCATTTAATAATAATAATAATAATAATACATTACATTTATAAAGCGCTTTTCCTGGTGCTCAAAGCGCTTACAAGCAAGTAAAACAAAATAACAACAAAAGTAGAAAGTGGTAAGGTAGGAGGAATAAGGGCAAGGGGTTAGTGGATTACGAGTTGAAGGCAAGAGTGAAAAGGTGAGTTTTGAGGGATTGTTTGAATGATGTGAGAGTGATGGCGGATCTGACGTGGCTGGGGAGGGAGTTCCAGAGTGTGGGGGAGGCTGCTGCGAAGGCCCTGCCACCCCAGGTCTGGAGCTTTGTCCTGATGGGCTGCAGTAGGTTAGCTTCAGCAGACCTGAGGCGACGGGTGTGTCGTTGGATGAGGTCACAAAGGTAGGGAGGGGGCAAGGTTGTTGAGGGCTTTGAAAGTGAAAAGTAATATTTTAAAGTCAATGCGGTGTTTGATGGGGAGCCAGTGGAGGTCATGGAGGATAGGGGTGGCACTTAGACACTTGTTAGACAAACCGCTGTGTTTAAATCCACCAGTGGGGAATTTAAAGAACCAAATGTTAAAATCTCTTCACCTTGTTTTAACCACAGACGTTATTTTAGGCTAACGACCTAAAACCATGTTCACAAAACTGTTGAAACAGTGGAACCAGACATGCTTAGATGCTAACTAATTTCTAGGGTTTTAGGACTCATTCCTGCACACCACTCTTTCAGATGTAAAAACAGGATAGGAGAAGTACAGTATGAGCACAAAGATAATAAGAATAAAAAAATAGGAATAGTAATGTTAGAGACCCCCTCCTTTGACCTCTCCTGTTGGTCGGCCTGTAAACATCACTTTAGCTTAACGGGGTATCAGTCAAGATAATGGCTGGATGTCTTTAGTATCTAGAGTGTGTTCTGCAACAGTAATGCCACCATTAGACCTCGAGTTCACAGATAATGGATTTATGGAGAGCCCAAATCCAGGAGAGGAGGAACGTAAATGTATAATCACTTATCCTTCAGAGTAGAGAGTGGTGGGGGGTGAGTAATCTGTCTCTCCGTTAATTCATCCTTACAGTAAAGTCCTTCCTAATTTCTTAGTAATTTTGTTCAAATTAACTCACTTGTTGCAATATTAAAACTTGAAGGTCCAGCAAAGGTATAAGCATCTAGGCGGATTTATAGGAAGAATGGCTGTTAATGTATATCTAGATGTTTTTATTAGAGTATATTCTTCTAAAACTAAGAATTGTTAACTTAGAATGAGCCCTATCTACATAGGGGGTGTTTCTCAATGTTGAGGACGCTTCCTTGGTAGGACAAGTCCCTCCAAGTCAGGTCCTTCAGAAGCGATGCAAGAATCCTTCCTAGCCTCGGAAAACGAAGAATGGGGCAACAGGCTAACAGGTCTGTATATCAGTATATAACGCCTTAAATGGAAATTGGTCCGTGCGCAAAGCATTGTGGGGATTTTAAGACCGCGGAGTCTACACATGTGCAGCCTCGAAATTTCCCGCAATGAAGGACACGGCCTCGGTAGAATTCCAAGCATCCTGGACATTGGAACAGTCCTTCGGCGGCACTCGAGGACGTAGCATCCTTGAAATAGTGGCTCTGGAGCAGCCTTCCTTGACATTGAGAAACACCCCTGGTCTTAAATGTGAGTCCACTGTTGCACCGCCATGTTTCTACAGATTGCTCAAAAGGGACAAACCAAGAGAGGGCCTAAAGGCAACCGTATTGGTAAATGCATTTGGAAATCATAGGGTAAATAAGGTTCAGATGGTTGCAATCTGACTCACAGTACATTTGGATACTAATCTTTTGTTATGGTATGTACGCCATTTTTTATTTATAGATGCATACATGGTGTCACAGTATGCTCCATCATTCAACAGTAGTTTTCCATTCACCTGTCCGACACACTCTCACTCCCTAAGCGTCCAGGAGCGACGCTTGGTCAGGGTCCCGTGGCGTGCAGTTGTGACACGCCGAGGCTCCTTCAGCTTCATAAACGGACGCAAAGAGCTTTCAACTGATTGCAATGTATTCCCATCTGCGGCGGGATTTGACGCTCAAGGAAGCACCGCATCCATTTATGTCGGCAGCTCTTAAAGGCAATGTGAGCGTCCATTCCCATTGGATAACGGAGAATTGTACACCCGGAAGTAAGTATTCCCCTTACTGTCGATTGATTTGACATTGATATCTGCACTACTCATCAACTCAAAAACACCAGATTACCTTTGTTAATTAAACAACATTGATAGGTTTAAATTGTGTAAAATGCTTTTGTGTTTTCCCCTTCAATTCTGAGACACAACTTGTTTTCTCTGAAATGTGGGGCGCCAAAGAGACTACACTACCCACAATCCCCAGCTACTGTTGTGACTACGCCTGTCCGCTTTGACAAAACAGTCAACAAGCTCTGTGATTGGATGAAACATAAATTCATACAAAAAAAGTGACGTAGATTTTACTCTCATCTATTGTTCAAAACCATTCTATTTATTCTAACGTAAATTACATGCCAGTGTTTTATATTTTTATTACTTATATTTGTATACTTTATTTTCATTGCAATCAGTTGAAAGCTCTTTGAGTCCGTTTATGAAGCTGAAGGAGCCTTGGCGCGTCACAACTGGACGCCACGGGACCCTGACCAAGCGTCGCCCCAGAACGCTTAGGGAGTGAGAATGTGTTGACCTGTCTCATCTGTTAACCACACCTACATTTTTGCCCACTCTCTTTCTCTACTGCCAGTATTTAAACCCTCACCAGACACACACTGGTTGCCAGATCGTACTTTGCCTTCATGCTAGTCTTTCACGCGTTTGTTACCAGATTGCCTACCCGGTTCCGACCCTGCCTGTTCCCTGATCCTGCCTGTCCTTGGACTATCCTGCCTCGCCTGCTCCCTGACCCTCTGCCCGGCCCTGACTCACCTTCTGCCCGCTGTCCTCTGGTTCGTTTGCCTGCACATCATCCGGCTGATACTGTTCTGCTGGTATCCCTCTGCTCTGGTATTATTACCAATAAAGAACATTACCAATACTCCTTGGTTTCTCGAGTGCTGCATTTGGGTCCTTCATAAGATTGTGACACATGGAGAAATATGGTTATTATTCGTTTGACAGAATCTCAAAGACTAATACTCAAAAGTGAATATACTCAATACATATAGATGTCTGTACCCGGAAGTAACGAGTCAAACTTTTCAACATTATATCAAAGATGAGCCAGCATTCACCTATAACACAACAGCTTTTAATTAGGCCACAATGACTGCTGTAGAAATGTTTTCAGCCACATAACGGTAGTGAAACCAGGAAGAGACATGAAATATTCATCGGGCTCACAACAGTGGGCTGTTCTTCAGATACTGGAGTCCTCTGTGGAGCAGCTGATGCCTGAATATGGATGAGAGGACGTGAGATGAAGCCAAACATGTTGTGACAGAAAATCTCACTGTGCTCAGGAATTCAGTCGTTCTCATCTCAAACAATGAGAGTGTTTCAGAACCGAGCTCTGCATATAGTTCAGAATGCGTTTTATTTTACAATGAATGCTGTCTTTACCCAAATGCAATGTTTCTCAGTGCTGGGAGGCAGATATTTTTCATGACAAAGCCAGACTAACTCTTTGATTTCTTTACGCTAAGCTAAGGCTAGTTGTTACACTTTGTTTCCAGTCTATTCTGTACACAAAGTTAGGTTAAGGCTAGACATTTCCCACTGGTTCCCACTTGAAATATACAAAAAATAAAGCAGCCTCTTCATCTCCGGTCATGAGCAACTTTGAAATCAACGTTTTGGTCACTTTATGGATTTTTTAAATATTCAACACAAAGAATGTAAGAATAAGTGTTGGAGCTATATATCGCAGGGGGCTGCGGGGGGTTTTTTTCTCACGAAACTGTGTCTCAGGGCTTCTTAACATTTAAAAACCTATTAATGTGTCATACCCACTTAACGGGAAGAAACTCAGCTAATTGACGATTCGAACCATTTTTACCGAAACAAAACACAAGTCTCACAAGAAGCGTCTAAATGAGCCCTGAGCAAAAATATGCTAACTTGGCACAGAACTCTAGGGATTAATACCATTATTACTTATCGTAACTGCACATACAAGATATCAGATTAAAGCTGAGATTTCCACATATTCTATAGGTATCGCGACAAGGGAAGCAAACACAGGCATCACAACACAGAGCTTTATGGAGCAAAAACGGGACATTGTCTTACCTTTGATGTTGTTCTGATCAAAAGTCGTGATCAATGGCACTAAAACGATAAACGGTGCTGAAGGTTAATCCATAGGTTAATCCAATGTGTCTGTGTCACTTTGAAATGATCACTGATAATCCATCTCCATATTTATGGAAAAAACTGAGTTTTCATATATAGCTATGATAGCTACGAGAGTGTATGACAGCTTCCGGTTTTGGGCAAACTGCGTGTGCATCACTCTATTCACCAATGGGTAATGTTTAGATTGATTTTAGGAACTTCCCCTCGATTCTATTGGCTCTAACGGTTCAAAAGAGGTGTCAATCATCAAATTCGACCGATGGGTTCCAGTGATATGGAAAATCCACCCAAATGACCCCAGAAGTGGGTTTTTCGTTTCTAAATCTCTTTAAAAAGGTCAAACTTCACTTGTTTTGCATCCATCTTGATACGGGGTACTTATATGTTAAAGTTTGGATTCCTAAAGCTTTTAGTCTAGTATCCCATCATTCAAGGGTGGTTTTCACTATGAGTAATGTTCCATCTGAATTTACATAAATAAAACATGAATAATAAATAATAAATAAATAAAATAAACATCTGTATTGATTATGACACTTCTACACTGAAAAAAAATATAAATGCAACACTTTCGTTTTTGCTCCCATTTTTCATGAGATGAACTCAAAGATCTAAAACATTTTCTATATACACAAAATGATCATTTCTCTCAAATATTGTTCACAAATCTGAAAAAATCTGGGGTTTTCGGACCCCCCCAGACCCCCCCAATAAAGCAAAACTGCACGTTTCAGAGTGGCCTTTTATTGTGGCCAGCCTAAGGCACACCTGTGCAATAATCATGCTGTCTAATCAGCATCTTGATATGCCACACCTGTGAGGTGGGATGGATTATCTCGGCAAAGGAGAAGTGCTCACTATCACAGATTGTTTCAGATTTGTGAACAATATTTGAGAGAAATGGTTATTTTGTGTATGTAGAAAATGTTTTAGATCTTTGAGTTCATCTCATGAAAAATGGGAGCAAAAACAAAAGTGTTGTATTTATATTTTTGTTCAGTGTACATCCAACTCACAGGTTCATCATTGCTTTGAGAAAAAAGATTATTAAATTACCCCTTTTAGAAGTGAAGTTATGGTCATTTGTTCTGGGAATTTCATTTTCGAGCCTGAGGCCTGGAAAACAGGCTCAGTGCTAAACAGGTTAACAGGGTGTTTTAAGCCACAAGAAGAAAAGCCATAGGAAAGGAACATAGGAAACCGGTTCATTGTTCTTTGTTAATGATATTGGATTGGAATAAAATGCACAAATGGAGATTCTTGTCTGGACTTTGGATCATTGCCCTGCATGAGATCCGCTAACTGGTGCCTCAGTGGCAGTGTTTGAGTTAATTATGTTTCATTTCTATATGATATTGGCCGCTACAATAAGGTTTGTTTCTCGTAAGTATGTCAGCCAAGGAAGGTTGGTGTCGAAATTATGTCCTGTGCATCCTTAGTATATTTCTGTCTTCCAGATGTCTGTGTGTTTAGCATCTGTTGGTCAGTAAACACTTCTTCATAAAGTCAGTGCCTCCCTCTGCTGGAGAACAACATGCACTGCAGCTCAGACTGTTGCTGCTGTCCATTAAACACAGAGGAAAGTAACAAAGCACATTTACTCAATACTTCTGAGCACCTGTACTTAATTGACCATTATCTGTTATTACTTTGGCAAGTATTGTATTTTTACCTCAATGCATTTATTTGAAAACTTTGCAGTTTGATTATTATCGCAATTAGTAATAAACAAAAACAAGTGTGATGTTATTACCCAGGGGAGGTTATTACTGTCCACCTTTACCATCTTAAACATTGAATTGATTAATTTGTAATCTACTATATTGTGCTGTAATTAGTGTTAAGTGGCTTTCAGTGTTAACCAAACGTATCAACCTCATGGTGGCGCTGAAGAGAAATGTTATTTACCAAAGTGATTAGGATTCATCCCCGGGGAGTTATGAATATCTGTGTTAATGTACTGAGTTTAGAAACAATCCAATCCAACTTTATTTATATGGCAAATCTTAAAACCAAAAGATTTGACCAAAGTGCTGTACATCAATAAATATATACAAAAGCAGCATAAATACATTTAGACAAAACCAATAGGACAAAAATAAACTAATGTAAAAGCACGAGACAATAAAACCATACTTATAGCCACAGACTGAAAACTCTCATACACGATGTAAAAACATTTTAAAACACAAAATAGAAAATAGAAAACCTAATTTAAAAAAACACAGGCTGGTACGTCTTATACGTGGTCTGCAAACGCACGGGAGAACAAGTAGGACTTTAAACGAGATTTAAAAACAGGCAAAGTGGGAGCTGCTACAGCAAAGGCCGGGTTGCGGTCGGATAGTTTAAAAAACAGCTACTAAATTCTAACCCTATCTCCTATTCCTTGACCTCTGAGTGAAACGTCACGGGGTTAAGGGGTGGATAGGAGAATCCAAAAGGATTTAGGAGAAGAGACTGCGGTACTTTAGAGAATCCGAATGCACTTTCACTATCTGACGTGTTTATGATGCGCCAGCGGACGTCATTGTGTGCGTCTGCTGCTGTGGTGAAACTATGGAAACTACAGTGTTCTATACAACGGACTACACAACATGGATGTTTAATAAGAACGACGGACTCATCTAGAGACTCTGCACCGTGCTCTGATGCTGTTGCTTTGCTTTATGCTTTATGGACAACAGAGAAACATATTCTTCATGACCAAAGTTGTAATTGAAATAAAAAAGGAAAGTGAAATGTATGCTCGTCACCCTCTCCCTCCGGTCCACATTAATACAAATGATCCCAATACGTGCTTGTATGAAAATATCTTAAAATAAATACAAATGTATTTATTATAAACGTTAGTCCTTAACACCTATCACTGTGTATATCACCATTCAAACATCTTTTAAAAAAGTTGAACAAACCCCACACAGCTCAGTGAAATGTTGACTTTATTTGATCATTTCAGTAAAAACTAACGCTCATATTTCTGTTTTTGATTATAATACTGATGAACGTTCAAAACAAAGCACTTTGGCAACTTATCACATACATTTTAAAATGCTTAATAAGCACCGTAACTTTCATGATATCATTTCTCCGTCATAATTGTTTGTTTCCGTGAACGGCCGACTGTTGTGTGACGGCAAATGCTGCGGCTGCAAGGCATTGTGGGGCAGCATTTTCTCCTGTCCTTTCGGTAAGGGAGGTCCAGTGGTTCCTAAGCTAAAGGAGGCTATAAAGGAAGTTTGAAACCTAATTTCCTATCATAGAGAATTTGAACGGCACTTAACATGGCTGCCACTGAGGGACTTCCGGGTCATTTCACTCCGTTAGGAAGGTTCCTAAGCTAAATGGACTATTCGACTTCAGCCCCCGTCTCCCCGGTGTTTCAACCTTGACCTCGGGACCACAAGGAGGAATCAAGCCTTTAAAACATTTTCAAATAGTTTTTATGCAAATGATGTGCAGATATAAACCCTTAATAATAATAATTATCATGGTAAATCTGAAATCAGTAAGAGTTTTTCTCACATGCATCTCTCCCCCAAAAAAGTAGTCCGAATGAGTCTGAGAGATGTGTTGGTCAATGATACATTTCTTTAATGCACAGTAACATTTCCCAATTTGGGATCAATAAAGCACTCTCTTATCTTAACAAGATTTAAACAACATGCTGAAAAAACTTAAAATTGTCCTTTTACTGCCTGCAGCCTCTCATCCTGTATCTCAGGTTTGTGTGTTTTTAACTTAAATCCACATGACCACACACTTCAAACAGAGCAGTATCGTAACCAGCAGAAAGGGGCGGGGCTTATCTGCTCCTCTGTTCCTCGTGGTCACTGCGGACCGTTGCGGTTGGATGGCGTTAAACGTGGACACAAAGCGACACGGAGCCTCGCTGAAACACATGCAGTCGAAGCTTGCATTGAATGTTTTAACGTCGTCCAATGAGAAGCCTCCGCTCACCGTCAGCGGCCCCCCACGGTGCTTTCGATGGATCCGATATCTCCGCGGGTCGAGGTGCAGGAAGACGTCTTCGTCCCATCGTTTCCTCACGCAGCGACCGCGACTCTGACACAGCAAGTCGCTGCAGAGACGCGTCGCCGTGGTGACGTTCAGGATGTACGGGTTCATCACCTTCTGCAGGTGGAGGCGGGCGTCCAAGCACGAGTCCTGGAGGATTGTGGGATATTCAGTCAGTTCAGTGAGACAATGCACGCTTTAAATGTTAATTATCATCATCATCATCATCATTTATTCACAATTTAAATAAAGTTGTGGGATCAGCTGTGAGTTCTTTACTGGTGTCAAAAAGAAGCATAGAAGAATAGTTAACTGAGCAGTTTGTAAGGATTTGCTACAGTGAACGATAACATTGAGTTAGTGAGCTAGCAGCAGCAGTCTCCACTTCCTGCTAGGGCACAACATCTATGTGCTATTTTAGACAACAGAGAAGAAATCCACACCATAGTGTTCAAAGTGAATGACATGGCAGGTTACTCAGGAGAGGTTGAGAAGTGAGACAGCCTTCAGCCTCATCACTCCCTACAGATATACAAAGAATAGCTTAGCTGCTAAGCTGCTATTAAACTGCTGGTAAAACCGATGCAAATACAAGAATAAGTTCCCAAAAACCCACAGCGAGAATCCACTTCTCACCTCTGAGTCGGTGACGTTCATGTCTCCCCAGGAAACGATGCCAGCGGCACCGAGAGCAGCCGCTTCTCCTATCGTGTTTACCAGATCGAGCTGCAAGTAAAACCAAAAATCAAAGAAGAGCAGGGAATATTCCTCCATACAAACAGCAAAAGTTACCAACTGGAAAAGTGCAAACCCTGAAAGAGTGATAATCATTTTACTTATTTAGGATACTCATTATTTCCTCAGAAAAACTACTTCTAATAGAATATTGGCCTTTTTTTTAGATAACAGTTGATCGTAGTCTTTTCTAAGAGAGTTTCTACAAACTCCTACATTTTAACATTTGGTTCTGGAATTTGTACTTTTGGTTGGATGCAGTTTAATATACTTCAAACAATTAATAAGGACAGAAGACAACTGCCCACCAATCAGAGACCAGCATTTCAAATTCATACGTACATATGTATAACATTCAACAAGGCCTCGTGCAGGAAGATGTCAATTAAGACAATAAAAACCCCTTGAATGATATTTATCTCCTGAATGGAAATACATGCTGCGCTTAGATGCTTTTTGATTTCCTGTTACACCTATTCTGACGCTCAGGAGATACATTTTTTTATTATAAAATGATTTAATAGTACGTCATTCTCACTACTGCTGAAGTTCATCTTCACCGGTAGCATCTCCTTGATTGCACTCAGCGCAACCTGACTTTGTAATGGTACATAGTGTTTAAGGAGTATTTAAGTACATCTGGAGTTACTTGCTCTCTTTTTTATAACGTAAATGATGAGAATATTTCGGAGAAATGTAAGCATCTTTGTTGAATAAGGTCCATTGTGTCTAAAGGTCTAAATGTTCGACCCCAGGTGTGTCTGACCTCTGACATGTAGTCGTCGATGCTGTCTTTGTACACGGGTCGTATGTAGGCGTAGACGGGGATGGAGTAGGAGCTGTTGGGTAGCATTGAGACCCTCATGGCCTCCTGGATTCGATGCCGGACGAACCTTCGTGCCTGCTGGGAGTCTCTGAGCACCAGCTCCAGGTAAATGGAGGGGAAAAGCGCTGTGGACTCTTTCCAAAGCCACAGCAGCTCGTCGTTCCGGTCCTTCTCGATGTTCGGACACTCTCCGGTGAAGCCCTCCATGTCCTTGTTGTAGTCGTAGTTGTAGCAGTCGGGGTACAGATAATAACCCCAGAGTCTGTGGGGTCTCAGCCTCTTCCCGATGCGAATAGATCGGATAAAGTACTTCCTGGCGGCGCGTTCGAACACGATCTTCGCCCGGTCTTCCGCTTCATCTTCGGACAGCGATGCGTTCTTCTTCTGCACCGTCTCGATGGAGATCTGCCGGTAGATGTCCTTGCTGCCCCAGTTTCTGACCCACTGAGGCCTCCATTCTTCAAAGTCCAGCACAGCGAGGCCCGGGTGATCGTACGGGATGTAGTACTCGATGTCGTCTTCGGCTAGTTCGTGATGCTCTTGCAGATCGACGAGCTGCGGTAGACCTTCGTCGTACATCTCGCCCGTGTCTTCGTCCACGTAGGGGAAAAGGCCGAATCGATCGGTGTAGAAGATGGACAGGTTTTGGTTGGTGGCCGTCTTCAGGGTGCTGCTGACGGAGTGGAAGTGCGAGAGGTCGAGCGGCATCCCGAAGCGAAGATCGCAGAGTTCTGTCGGAGCGTTCCACATAAAGAGGAAGGGGTGATCGGGGCGGATCGGAGGGTCGGTCCGCGGTGAGGATTGGACGGAGCAAAGCAGCGCCAACAAGGGGACGAAGACGGAGAAGAAAGGTTTGTAATACTGTAGTTGGTTCATGTTGAAAACGGTTTTCTGATCTGTGGGGAGAAGAAGCAGAAACGCAGGTCAGAAGAAAGATACGAGGTCGGATTGAGTTCCTGGAGCTGTTCAATTCATCTGGTTTTGCTTGGAAGTTTTACGTTTTGGTCACAGTTGTAAATCAGTCAAAAGGTAACATCAGCTAAATGTACCAACAGTTTCTAATCTCATCATTCTGCAGACAATGGCCTCCTTGTGTGATTTATGGTTATATATTTGACCTAATCACATTGTCAAGAAGCATTTTACTGATGTAGATGATGATTAGGACTTTCTTGCTTTACTTTGTGCCATAAGTTTAATATGAGTACCTGTTTTACTTCGAAACAGTCAGTCCACTAGTTTAATCTTCAGAGATGCATTATGAACAGTGTTGGGCAAGTTACTTTTAAAAAGTAACTAGTAATAGTTACTGCTCTCAAAAAAGTAACTAGTTACTTTATTAGTTACTGAATTGTAAAAGTAACTAGTAACACGTTACTTTACTTTAAAAAATAACAACAATAACAATACAAGTTTTTGTGTTGTTTTTTGCTGACTAGTTCTCTGAAGGCAACAGACTTAACCGTTGCGATGGGCAGCATGTCCTCAACAACATACCTGGCAATCAATCTGTTTAGTTGATTCTGGGTGACATTTGGCGCATTAAAAACATCGTTTTTTGGCTATTTAGATGGTGTTGCTCCATCTGGGTCACTGCCGGTGGTTGAGACGGTGGGGTCTTTTGCGACTTGTTTTATAGCCCAATGTACATTAGTTAGGTGCTTCAGGAGATTGGCATTGCTGTTTTTCGATGTGGACAATGCTTTCTGTCCTGCACACAGTTTACATGTTACCGTAATATTTTTTGCGTCCTTTATCCCCACAAATTGAAAATAGTGGTTATATTTCCAAGTTGCAAATAAATCTCGCTGATACTTGCATCTGCCATTGTGTGTGCTGGTGGTGAGCGTTGCCGTGTGTGTGTGTGTGTTAGCATTAGCAAGTGTTCGTGTGTGTGTATTTTCCCCATAAGGCAAGACCCGCCCAACTCTGTCTCTGATTGGCTTACCCTGAAATGCTAAATCACAGTAACTATAACGGCGTTACTTAATGGGAATAGGTAACTAGTAACGCTATTAGTTACCGCAAAAAAGTACTAACGCGTTACTTTGTAAAGCGTTAGTCCCAACACTGATGATGAAGAAGAGCTGGATCGAGATAAGTTCAGACTGAAGCATCTTAACAACTTTCAAACGAATGGTCATGAAAATGTGGAGCAAGTCCCTCTTCTGATAATAATCATCCCTTGATTCAAGCACCATCGTCATGTTGAGCAAATATAACCAAAATGACCAAAAGAGACACTCGAACACTCCTAAGCTGTACAGTGTATTGGATGCTAAATAGCAAATATTAGCATGCTAACTCACAACTAAGATAATAAACATGGCAAACATTATATCTGTCAAACTTTAACATGTTGTCATTGTGAACAACCATAATTTTAATTTGACTTAAACAGTTGCGTATCTATATCTTGTTTCAACATTAGATGAGAAACATATTGAAAGAGGTTCAATCGGTGACTTTTTCAGATTTGCAGGATTTAGCTTTGAGGCTAACTATGAAGACAGCTCACCTGTTCCACAGCTCACCTGGCTCAACAACAGGAAACGGAGTAATTATCAGATGAAGCAAAAAAAGAAGCAGGAATCTTTAAAATGACTGTCTCTGTTGGATGTATTTTTTTTCAAATGTATATTTAAATGTTGCATTCCGACCTCACCAGAGCAGGTAGAAGGTGTTGCCGTTTTAAAAAAAAATCACAAATATACCTGATCTTCAGATTGACACGAGGAAAAGTGAATCCCACATGTTTTTTTAAAAGCCATTTAAAAGAAGAAAAAGTGTATTTTTACTCACATTTATTCTACAGCTTTATTTACATTTAATTCTGGGCGTTTCTATATATACCCATATTTCATTTACCGTAATTTTCGGACTATAAGCCGCAGCAGCAGCATACCACTCTCGGTTCCACTTTTACTTTTGCGCACTACCTGTCTCACTCTTTTCCGGCCTCCAGCTTTTCCTGCTGGAACCCGCCGCTTAAAGGTGGGGGTCCGCGGACCGGCCATAGAGCCCATAGAGTTAAAGGTGTTGGCCGTTAGCTGTAAAAATCCATAGATTAGCCGCACCGTTATATAAACCGCAGCGTCGAAAAATGGGAAAAAAGGCGCGGTTTATAGTCCGAAAATTACGGTACATTATTTACTAAATGTATCTGTAGCATCTGTAACTAATTGCTGTCTTAGATTTGAAAAACAACTGAACAACTGAATCTGCTGAGCTTTCATACCACAGTCAGCTTTTTATCTCCAGGATATTAAAATGTCACATAAACCTTCCCTGCAGTCGCACATGTGGTGCCGTTTCCTCATGTGTTTGCCAAGATGGGAGTTCTTCCAGAGGTTTTTGATTATGCTTTTATTTATTAACCTGTTTATATGAGACACAGCCTTCCTCACAGTAGTACACAAAGAATCATAATAAATCATGGTGTCCCTGTCTCTGGGATACAAACATGTTAGCAGGATTAAAGTCGGACAATATTCTGATTAAGTTAACTAATGCAAAAGTAACGAAACTCCGTACTCACAACGTCACGACGATGAAAATCAAATGTTATCTGCTGTTCTCTTGATGGAGTAACTTTGGGTAAGAAGGTGGATGAGAAAGCTGCACCTTCATAACAACAACAACAGGTGTTTTGCATCAGTGACTGATCACACACACACACACACACACACACACACACACACACGCACACATACCAATGTTCAAATAAATGCAGACTCACAGGAAAACCCAGTATTTTACAAGCTGCAGCATTGAAGTGATGAAGACATGAATGCATCAAGAATAGCAATTTAATTAATTATATGACGTACTATTCTGAATAATTAGTACTTAAGCACAAGAAGTGTATCTCTACACTGTAATATTACTACTTTTACTTAAGCCATGGATCTGATTACTTTGACACACACACACACACACACACACACACACACACACACACACAAATACACGAGTCTGAGAGAGACTAGTTAATAATAATTATCTTACACTGCTTACTGTAAACATAACACATATTATTATAAAATACAATTATCTATAATATACAGTAGCAGTATATAAAGTTAATTTAATGAGCACACCGTATTTATTCATATTATATATTATTTAACTCAAATGTATTACTTTGGTTGGGACTCAAAAAAATAAAAGTCTTTCTTTCTAGTAGTAAAAGCAATACTTAGTAAAAGTTGTTTTAAAGTGCCAGAAATCATTCTAAAATTGTACATTTAGTCAATAAACTGACTGTTATTATTATTATTATTATTATCAGCTGACCAGTGCAAATGGATGATCTTTCACCTAGTCAATTAAACAGACCTTTTATTTTAATGTTGTTGTATTGGTAGTGATGGAGGAACTAAGAATGTTTGTTTTTGAAACTGTGTTTCCATCATTAATACATCTAATTGATACATTTATTTTCTGACGCTGTGTGAGTTCCCCGACGCACCGGGGACACTTATTTATGTCAAACATCAAAAAGTGCATTTTGCATGATAGGTCCCCTTTAAAGTGCAACGAGTCAGTTTTAAATCATGCCAAACTGTTTCTAAATGTGGAGCCACAACTTTCTTTAATCCTATTACAGTAACAAGCAAAAGACAGAATATCCAAAAACCTTCTGACTTTCTGATTTTAAAATTCACCTGCGTATCGGGTGAAAACCTTCATGCACCCAAGAACATCCTTAATGTGCTTTTTGAGGTTTCCCCTTTGTGTTATAAACAATACTTGCAATGGAGTATTCATAGACTGTGGTATTACTACTTGTACTTCAGTCAAGACTCTGAAAACTGTGTCCACCTCCAGGATCTTTGTCACTAGGCAGATTACAGACTGACAGTTTAACGATTTCTTCAAAAGTATCTAAACTACTACCTCTTCTGCTTCATAATCACAAGGAAGTAAATGTGACAGCTGCAGGTAAACCCGACCTCAGTAACGTTCAGGTTCAGAAAAACACCAATAAACCTTTGAACCCTAATGAGACACTTAAATGAGACGTCGTTAGTTAGCAGTAGCACCTACCTGCTCCCGGGGTCTTATCGTCCAAACGTGTCTCTCGATAAGTCTTTAAAGGATTCAGTTAGTCCCTCCTCAGAGTGTAAATAGCTCTTCTGTAGATATCTGTCACAGGAGCTTCAGTTACAGGCGTGTGGAAACTTGTCAGCGAGAATGATTTACAGACTCGAGGTGTTCTGGTTTTTATTAGGACGTCCTGATGTGTTCCCTCTGAAGACCTCAGTCCCTTCACTCCTATTTACTGAGGAGGACCCAGGACCATGTGGACACACACTGGTGTTTATCTCCAGGTTGTTTTTGTCCGAACAGACAAAGAATGCAGGGAGAATTGTTTAACTTGTTGGAAATGTACTGAAGGAAATCTACTCTGTTTCACCATGGGAGCGATGAATCACGTGACGAAGAAGAAGCATTATCAGAGATAATTATTGCATCCTGCTCCGACTTGAAATAATATTCAACAGATTTCTGAGTTGGATTTTACTCATTACTTAAATCCAATGGAAAAACCCCATTCATTTCATTTCATTTCATTTCATTTCATTTCAAACCTTTATTTAGACAGATTGGTCCCTTGAGATCATCGATCTCATTTACAAGGGAGACCTGCATCATTTAGTTCTACATGAAACATAAAAACAACATACAAACAAACAACAGAGGATATCATATTTACATATTCAACATTTACAAATACCCAGAGTGTCAGAAAGCATTTCATTTAGACGTGCCTTAAATACATTCAGAGAAATAAAAATGCTCAATTTCAATTTTGCCTGTAGACTGTTCCAAGCAAGTGGAGCTGCGCACATAAAAGCTGTCTTACCTTGGATTTTGTCGAGGGGGCCCTTGCGATGCTCTACAGGGAATTATTTACCCATTTAGTTTCACACAACTTGAAAAGGTGGTTTCTTAATGTGATCTTTTTGCATATCGAAGTGATATTTATTCATTTATTATGTGAGTTTCCCCTCTGCGACCCTTTCCCCTCTGAGACCCCCACTGACACTTGCCTTCAACCGCCATATAGACTGTATGCATTATTACACTAATACACACTATGCAAACAACATCTTGCTTTTATTGATTTCATTTAAGTATTGCCTGTTCTGCAAATCCCTCTAAATATTTTGCACATTTGTACACAAGCTGCCTCTCGTCCACTTCCATAACAACACTGCACATATTTTTTTTATTATTTGGAGTACTTTGCAACAGTTCCCTTGCACGAAGTATATCCAGATTTCATGTGAATTTTCTATATCTAATCGTATAAAAGTTTCAATTGTTTTTATTGTTATTTTTTTGGTTGTTTGTTCTTACTTTATATCTTCTCTAACTGTGTTTATATGCACCATGTACACCAAGACACATTCCTCGTATGGGTTAATCGATTGGCGATAAACCTGTTTCTGATTCAGATTTTTTAAATGTAATTATAAGGGACAACTCTAAACTATTATACATTAGAATCAGGAATCCTTTATTAGTCCCACAGCGGGGTGTGGCATAGCAGGTAAAAAAGCAATAATACAGGATAAGATAACAGATAAACCACACATTAGTTATACAACAGTGGCTTGCAGCAGCCGACCTCTTTCAATGTGAAGTTCATATTTGTTGAAAAAGTGGAATCAAATTCAGCTCAAAGTTAAAATGTGTATCAACAGATGTTGACTTTAATTTAATAATAATTAAGCAATAGCTCACGACAGGCCGTGGTATATGCTCATTATATCACAGCTAAGGGGCGTGGTTCGGCCCGACGCGATGCAGTTTGCTTTTCAACCCAACGGTATACTGTCTTTCTCAGACGCGGAGGGATACTGACTTGTTGTGAAAAGTAACTTACAATTCTACCCGTGGTATACGCTCAGTATATCACGGCTAAGAACCAATCAGATTGCTTGATTTTACTTGTCCGTTTTATAATAAATAATAATACATTACATTTTTTATTACAGGTGCTCAAAGCGCTTTACAATTACACATTATTAGTAAAAGTTGTCTAAAGTATTAGACATGTAAGAGTCATTACCCACAGGAGCAAATACGGGTAAAGTGTCTTGCCCAAGGACACAACGGTTCACCAACGCCCCTTGATCTGATGACTAAGGCTCTAACCACTGCGCCAAAACCGCCCCAATTTTATCCACAAGGAGGTGACTAAGTGAAGTGAACAGGACATGTACACAAAATCACCTGTTCTGATATCATGTTCTGTTAAGTCTGATTAAATATGAAGCATACATACATAACATCCAAAGTAAGACTAGTATACTTGTCTGAATGTCTGGGTGTCTATTGAGTCATATGATCTGAATTTTCTGTGATTCCCCAACATTATTGGCTTGTAGTCCATTCTCTTATTTCCCTTGTTGTGTTTGGCGTTTTTGATGTGGGTGGTGCACTTTGTAAAGTAGGTGCGCTGAAAGTTGACCCTAAATTCAGTGTTTGGGATTAGACGCAATCCCCAGAAACCCCCCTAAATGTCACATCTGATTCACCCTCATTGTGTTATGAGGATGTTACATTTATGTGATGTGGTGTGACTGAAGGATTTTGTGGATTACTGACGGGATAATCGGGGTTGTTGGACTCGGACTTGGGGACATTTTTTACTTTGAGTTGACCTTATTGTCTCCAAGACATGCCGGTGTCTTGACCTAGATTTTGCTCCTTCTGGTATGCGACGTGTGTGTGTGTGTGTGTGTGTGTGTGTGTGTGTGTGTGTGTGTGTGTGTGTGTGTGTGTGTGTGTGTGTGTGTGTGTGTGTGTGTGTGTGTGTGTGTGTGTGTGTGTGTGTGTGTGTGTGTGTGTACTGGACTTTGTTTACTTGGTATTTTAATTCAGATTGGAATCAGACTTCTCCTGTATGTGTTGTGACTCACTCTGTTATACGGTTTTGATTTGGACTTAAGTGCTTCATCACTCTTTTGCTTTGTAGAACGGTGTGTCAATAAAAGAACAAAAGACGAAATAAATAGATTCTGGAAAATCTTTTATTTGGGTGCATTTTAGTTTTCAATTCCAATAAATCAGTATTGTCTCTGAAATGGGAAAGCCCACAAAGGTCACAAATAAAAAATGCTAAATTTTAATATTCTCCATATTATATTTTTCATCGTATTCATTAGATAAATATTTGTTTTAAATAGATTACTCATGGTATGATGTAGAGGAAGGAACAATTTCATCAAATTGAAGACAAAATGGAAGTTTAAATGACTAAATAATACAATCTGTAAATAAGCAAGAGGCCGAATTCTGATAATATAAAGCAAATGAAAGAAAATATATTGTTTTCAGAAAAGCATGTATTACTTTGTTGTTTGTACAGGGCATGCTTTTATCAAATTAAGGATTAAGTGACTACATAATGAAATCTGTGGATCATCAGGAGGCCTTATCCTGTAAGCATTTAACCGATTAAACCCAGATTTGCTTGATTTTGGTGGGAATCACCAGTTTGGGGGTGCAGCTCTCTCCAGCGTAGCACTGACAGGTGAAGTGCTCCTCCCACATCTTCAGGTCGTCTTCGGAGGGAATCCCGACAGCGACGTACTTCCTGCCAGCTCGCAGGATGCTGAAGCGCTCGGGGTTCAGGTGGAGGTAGCAGCCGCAATCGTAGTTCTTCCTGACGCAGCGACCTTTCCACTGACACAACACCTCGCTGCACAACATTGCCGCCGCTGTCACGTTGGCGACGTACGGGTTGAAGGTGGAGGTCAAGTACTCAGAGAGAGACGTGCAGGCAACCTGGAGAGAGGGGAGGGGTTACAGGTGAGGGTCAGGAAGACATAGTAGTGCATAAACGCTAACATTAGGCTATAAAGGAACTAGAGCACGGTCACATGACTTCACGTCCCCACCGCTAAGCTAAAGGAAGCTAACGTTGGGCTATAAAGGAACTACAGCACGGTCACATGACTTCACGTCACCACCGCTAAGCTAAAGGTGGCTAATGTTGGGCTATAAAGGAACTACAGCACGATCACATGACTTCACGTCCCCACCGCTAAGCTAAAGGTGGCTAATGTTGGGCTATAAAGGAACTACTGCACGTTCACATGACTTCACGTCACCACCGCTAAGCTAAAGGTGGCTAACATTAGGCTATAAAGGAACTACAGCACGATCACATGACTTCACGTCACCACCGCTAAGCTAAAGGAGGCTAACATTAGGCTATAAAGGAACTACAGCACGATCACATGACTTCACGTCCCCACCGCTAAGCTAAAGGTGGCTAATGTTGGGCTATAAAGGAACTACAGCACGGTCACATGACTTCACGTCACCACCGCTAAGCTAAAGGAGGCTAATGCTGGGCTATAAAGGAACTACAGCACGGTCACATGACTTCACGTCACCACCGCTAAGCTAAAGGTGGCTAATGTTGGGCTATAAAGGAACTACAGCACGATCACATGACTTCACGTTACCACCGCTAAGCTAAAAGTGGCTAACGTTGGGCTATAAAGGAACTACAGCACGGTCACATGACTTCACGTCACCACCGCTAAGCTAAAGGTGGCTAATGTTTGGCTATAAAGGAACTACAGCACGATCACATGACTTCACGTTACCACCGCTAAGCTAAAAGTGGCTAACGTTGGGCTATAAAGAAACTACAGCACGGTCACATGACTTCACGTCACCACCGCTAAGCTAAAGGTGGCTAACGTTGGGCTATAAAGGAACTACAGCATGGTCACATGACTTCACGTCACCACCGCTAAGCTAAAGGTGGCTAATGTTTGGCTAAAAAGGAACTACAGCACGATCACATGACTTCACGTCCTCACCGCTAAGCTAAAGGTGGCTAATGTTGGGCTATAAAGGAACTACAGCACGGTCACATGACTTCACGTCACCACCGCTAAGCTAAAGGTGGCTAATGTTGGACATGATGAGGTTTAGTCGTCTCATTTAGACACTTTTAGCAACTGCTGTTTTTAAATTCACCAGTGAGGTATTAACTGTTGTATTTTCTGTCATTATTTAGTCCTTATTTCAGGCTTCTAACCAAAAACAGTCAAAAAAACTTTAAATCCCAAACCAGGGACCAGGAAGTGCTAAAATGCCAACTCGTGTCCGTGGTTAGGACTCATCCCTGCACCACTCATTTAGGACAGAAGGAAAATTACAGTTTTGAGTTAAGTTTTGTGTCAAATCAACTGAATAATGTGCAGTAACTCTTAGGGCCTCCTAGGATTAAAGGACCCACTGTTAGAGAGCCATGTAGTAGAATAACAATTCACAGCATCAACATCAAGGAAATGCACCAAATGTTATGACAATTAATCCAACAGTCATTGAGTAATTTACGTCTGTACCAAAGTGGATCAATTGTCCAACCATCAGGCAGGACAAAAGAGGCTTTAAAATCGTCCCAATAACAACGAAATAAGATACACAAGAGCAGAAAAGCAAAGTGAGTTTCTTCACATCTGTCAGGCGAGATAACAAACACTGCACCGTCACGGCAGTCAGTTCCTCCTCAAACAGGAAACACACGCAGGTTGAATATTTGCTGATTAACGCCCGGTCATCTGTGTTCCTGTTTTCAGACCTTTTGAAGAGTATTTCACACACAGTATGTTCTCATGGCTGCAAACAACCAAACACTTTAAAACTCTTTAAGATTGTGATTATTTCTAGACGGCCCCCAGTTTACACAAATGTAGACTCATAAGAACTCTCAATCTCTTCCACTGGCAATGCCTTTGTTATAGAGGCTTAGTCATTTACACCTAGAACCAGCTCATAAAGAGAGTAAAGAAGGCACTTTGCACTGGGATCAGTTCGGTGTGTTTACCTTGTTGTGGTAATCTCTGACTCCTCCCCACATTACGACCCCAGAGGCTCCCACAGCTGCAGACTCTCCGATAGTGCTCACCAAGTCCGTCTGAAAGAAAACCAATCACACGGAGATTCAATATTTCTTGTCAATTCAAATACTTTAAACCCATTAGAGCAGGGGTCACCAACCTTTTTAAGCCCAAGATCCCCGAGGCCTTGGTGAAAGGCGAGATCTAACTTTGCAATTGAGTGAAAAAGACGGCCCAGACAGTACTTCCAACTTGAGGCCTTTTATGTCGGCTACTTGCAAGGGAATTACATCAAATCATTTGGTGCAACTTCCAATTAGATTAAACCAAGAACACAATATAACTAACATGTCAAAAAGGATAAATACATATATTTACATACCTATCATTTTAAGTTTCATTCATTCCTTCATTACAATCCTAAATATAAATGTATGTAGCTTATTTTCCATTTGTTTGAGTGAATGTGAATTATTTTGTTGACAGCAACGACAACAAAGAAAAAAATAACATCGTGCAGTGAGCAGATAACATAAAGTGCAATTTTAACTGTGAGGCTTATCCACTGAAGCTTCATGCAAGTGCAACATTAACATTACAACTAGTTATTCTTAACACAATTCTTCCCAATTCCAACTTCTAACAACTAGTGATGTGTCGGTTGCAAACTCGGGAGCCGGCTCGCGCTCGCGAACAAGCTGTTTTTTTGGGGGGCAGCTAATGTTGGGCTATAAAGGAACTACAGTACGGTCACATGACTTCACGTCACCACCGCTAAGCTAAAGGTGGCTAATGTTGGGCTATAAAGGAACTACAGCACGGTCACATGACTTCACATAACCACGGCTAAGCTAAAGGTGTCTAATGTTGGGCTATAAAGGAACTGCAGCACGGTCACATGACTTCACGTCACCACCGCTAAGCTAAAGGTGGCTAATGTTGGGCTATAAAGGAACTGCAGCACGGTCACATGACTTCACGTCACCACCGCTAAGCTAAAGGTGGCTAATGTTAGTCTATAAAGGAACTACAGCATGGTCACATGACTTCACGTCACCACCGCTAAGCTAAAGGTGTCTAATGTTGGGCTATAAAGGAACTGCAGCATGGTCACATGACTTCAGGTCACCACCGCTAAGCTAAAGGTGGCTAATGTTGGGCTATAAAGGAACTACAGCATGGTCACATGACTTCACGTCACCACCGCTAAGCTAAAGGTGGCTAATGTTGGGCTATAAAGGAACTGCAGCATGTTCACATGACTTCACGTCACCACCGCTAAGCTAAAGGTGGCTAATGTTGGGCTATAAAGGAACTGCAGCATGGTCACATGACTTCAGGTCACCACCGCTAAGCTAAAGGCGGCTAAAGTTGGGCTTGATGACGTTTAGTTGTTTAATTTAGACACTTGTAAACAACTGCCATTTTTAAATTCACCAGTGGGGTCTTTACTGACGTATTTTATGTCGTAATACAAATGTAAACATATCTTCAGCTTTTGTTAACCACGGATCTTATTTCAGTCTAAGAACCAAAAACCCTTTCAGAAAACCAAAGACTTCCAGACGAGGAAAACAGGAACTATTTACAAATGACAATAAAAGCCTTGAATCTTGAATCTTGAATATTAAACTTCTCACCTTGCTCTGAAAGATCTCAGTTTGGTCGCGGTACAGAGGCCTGGAGTAGACGTAGATCGGCACGGTGTAGGAACGTTTCGGCAGTGCGGCGACTCTCAGAGCCTCGAGGACACGGTTGCGGACGAAAAGCGCGGCCTTGGGGGAGTTCCTCATGGACAGGTGCAGGTAGACGGAGGGGAAGAGGGCAGTGCTGGCTTTCCACAGCCACATCAGCTGGTCGTTTTGGTTCTGGACCTTCTTGGAGCACTTCCCCGTGTAGTCTTTCTTCTGCCAATCGTAGTTGAAGCACTCCGGTAACAAGTAGAATCCCCAACTGCGGCTCGGACGCTCCATTATCCCCAAAGTGATGGTTTCCTCCATGAAACGATGCCCTGCCAGTTGGAATTGTTTCTTTGCTACCTCGGCTATCTTATCGGAGGACAAAAACGGGGCGATCTGCATGGCTTTATTGATGGAGAGGGTCTTGTAGATTATTTTGGATCCCCAGTTCTGGTCCCACAGTGGGCGCCAGGACTCCCAGTCGATCACCGCCAATCCTGGAGAGTTATCCTCTGAAATGGAGCGATCGATTTGACGCTTGGCCTTGAGGAGATGCTCTGTCAGGTTCCCGTTCTGAGGGACTCCGCCTTCGTATTGCTTGCGTTTGACGATGTCCACTTTAGGGTAGAGGCCGAGGCGGTTCTCGTAGAAGATGGTGAGGAATTGGCCGGGCACCGGGTTGGGCGTGGTCACCGCCTGGAAGACCGCGGTGTCCAGGGGGATCTCCAGTTCTTGGCACTCTTCGGTCGGGGCGTTCCATATAACCACGAAGGGGTGGTCTCGGATCAGCGGGGGCTCGGTGCGAGGCAGTATGATGGGGGTGGCGTTAGACACGATCATAAAGAGGGCGATGGAGGACAGGAAGGAAGATGGAGTCATGTTGGCTGTGGAGAGACAACAATTAAAGTTAAATCTTAATTAATTCCTGTCGAAGTTGTTGTTACTTCTTAGAACTTGCATGTGTGTATGTACAAGGAATACACAATGCATTGGCAAGTGGTGGCTTTATTCAGGACCAGAGCATGGACAGTGCATGCCGACTACCAACTGGATGCCTAAACACGTCACCGGGTGGCACACTAGCTACAGTAGCCTGCAAAGGACAAACTTTAATCATATGAGAATGATCTACAATTCCCAACGTCCCTCTCAACTCGTACATAACATAACAAATATGTTACTGTGGATAGGAAGTGGACAAAAAAAACCTTCTGCTTTCCCTTTAATTTATAAGAATTCTTATTTTAGTCTTTTTATTTATGTGACAGCTGCTCAATTTTCGAATAATATTGAAAAGATATCAAATGAAAATGTTATGCGAACATAAGTAAAAGCAGGAATATGCTGAAATAAAATAGACAAAAAAATATATAAACATAAGAAGTTAAAGCTAAAATATAATATATAACATGAGGTTAAAAAATGTGCAATAAGAAGTGAAAATGTGCACATTTGACTAATATGTCACAGACACTTTTGCATTCCAAAGTATTGCTTGTTCATACAGTTGAATGCTGGAGCTTCACTGTGCACGGCTGAATGATGTGCAGAGTTTGACCCTTGAAGAGTTTCTTCTGCTCTGAAATGGAATATATTTGTTTCATATTAATAGAATTTTAGATTTTTTTTATTTGATTTTGGATTTGTGAATGGGAGAAGTAGTAGATGGAAAAAATAGCAAACACCAATTATTCAATGTAGAGTATTTCATTTTATATACGGTAACGGCCCGTCCACACAGCGGCGTGCGTTGACGCTTCACCATTCACTTTGAATGGGGTGACGTCACTTTTCGCCGAACTGCATTGTGGGAAGCGACGCGGAGCAGTGCTGGCGTGGCTCGCTGCAAAAGTTGAGCAATATTCAACTTTTGACGCCTCGGCAGAAGCGTCAGCCAATCGAGTCATATGCCAGTACAAGCTCTAGCCAATCAAACCGCTGCTTGTGAGTCAGGGGCGGGAGATTCATGTGATTGGTTGTTGGTCGAGTTTCAGACACGCCCGCCGGCAAGCGACAACGCACGCCGCTGTGTGGTCGGGCTGTAATACTAAGGAGGCATAGGCCTATATGATGATACAATGTTTGACATTATTGATATTAAGAAAGTAATTTGTTTCCCATGTCATTCGTGTGTTTTTCTTATCAGAAAGTGAAGTTATTTATTCCTAAAATCCAAATCCAAATGTTTCCCTCAATGGCCTTTGTGCCCTGGCATGTGGCCTTTGCCCCCTAAAGAAATTGTGTGACACCAAAGTCCAAATGGCCTTGCCCCTAAAATGACGAAAATCCAAGCCTGGTCACATCAATGAAAATATGAAATATAAAATGTTTTGTAAATTGCAATAAATACAGAGGCAAGGCATTGATGATAAAAACAGGTTGTTGCTTAAAGTGTATATTGTCAGAGAGAAATATTAACAAGTTTTGTTATTGCACATTTTAATAATTGCACAGGTTGCATTATTAATTTACGTGCAAGATCCTAATTGGAGGAAATATTGTAAAAGTCTGCTTGTTACTCAAAAGGGCTTTGGATAACTTTACGAGTCGATTGAACAATTGAACTTTTGTAGAATGTGACACCATGGCGTTTAGTTCCCCCAAAAACTCCTTTTCACTTTTTTCACTTTGTGTCGCACCGTGGGTTTTGCAAAGCTACATTTATAGCTAAATATCTGAGGAATATTAACTAAAAGTGTTAAGCGTTTTACTTTCAGTTCTTATATTTACATATTTTAATTAGTTGTATTCTAGAATGGAGCAACTCTCATGAAACCAAACTTTTTTTTAAATGTATTTCCTTTTTCCAATCTTGTAGAGATAACGTTTCCTGATGCAGATAACATGTTATCTTAAAAATGACATTACATTGCCTTGGCTGATGTTTTAATCAAAAGCGACTAACAATAAAATTGCAAAATAGATCAAATAATCGAATTGGAAAGATTTAGATCGCAAAATCAGTCCCCCCCAAAATGTCTGATAATCCGCTCCATATCATTCATACATATTACATGATCTCATTTATCGTACTATAAACAATGAGGTCAATATTTAAAGTTATTTCTTATATTTCTACAACATGTCCTACCTGCTGCCATCTCCTGAAGGACTCGTCACTGTTTCTGAAACACTTCTCTTTTCTGCTGCTTCGTGACAAACTGTTTCCTCTCTGATCGATCTGTATCTGCTTCATGTTCAGACGTCTGTCCTGACGCTTCTTACACAAGTTGAGGTCAGCGCCTTGTTAGAGTTCACGTTTGTCACATTAACACTTCTTTGTATGTTTTGAATTTTCAATTAGATTATGCTTTTATGCACATTTACCATGAATATTCACTTCAACACAAGGAAGGCACACGACAGAAAACATTGCTTTTTGAGAGTTTTGCTTCCTTGTTATGTCGATTTTCAGACAAGTACTTCTCCATCGTTTCGTCTTGGTTAACTTGACCTATAACATTCTGTACATTTTATATTTATATTTAATTGATTATTCCATTCCATGCACACTTTATGTAAATAATATCCTGCTTACAGTATATTACATTAACAGAAAATTGGCCCTTCAAAAGTGTTTTTACTCGTCAGAGAGTTTATAGATTTATTTTATCTTCATGGTCATCTGTATACTTTTCTTACTCGCTGGTTTATTTCTATTTCTTTTTTGATATGTTTATATTTTAGAATAGTTTATTTCTACTCTTTTAATTTGTTATTATGTGCAATGCCTTTTATCTTATTTTATCTGCGTCGGGGAACTCACGCAGCGTCAGAAAATAAAACCCTTTCTCTTTTCCTCCGTACCCAAATCTTTTAAAAACGGGGGTACAACGAGCGGATACAGATTTGCTGCCGATATGACGTAATATCGGAAGGTGGACCCACGGAGATTAGCTATCAGAAACAATGCCTGACGTGTTTTGGACGTCTTTGTTTACATTAGCAAGCCTCGCTAACACTCAGAGCTAACCTGTACTGGAGAGCTCATGTGTTTAAAAAGCAGGAAATAAAAAAAGGAACTCACCTTGTGATAAACCTGCAAGAGAGAAAGCATTTGAGCTCCATACTGTTTCAGAAATAATCCTTGATGTGGTTTAGAACAGGATGGCGTTTTATCACAGCAGAATTTAACTTTATCTCCGGTAGAATTCTGATCAGGCATTAGCTCCGCCTCCTCTTTTTGTTTTTTTCAAGCTAAGGACCCAAAATCTGCGTTTCTCTAACAGGGCTGCAAAGGAGGGGTTTGAGCAGTATGAGGCATGGCTACAACGGGTGATCAGTTTGGGATTTTAATCAAAACACTTCACAGACATGTTTTATATAGGTATGGCCCTACAATATATGTTTCAAATATAGGATAAGAGGTCCGCTTTAAGTGGAAAGAAACAATCTAAAAACACATTTAGTGTTTGTTCCATTAACTGTGAGAGTGTATTTTATTATGTCTGGTAGTTTTTTTATGAATCACCTTCATCTTCAAAATGTTCACCTCTTCATCTTTTCATTCCACGCCATTGAAAGAATAACAAAGCATCTGTTTTATGAACTCGTTTTTTTCTTTGTAATTCATAACAAAATAAAGACTTAGTTCAGGATACATTTCTGTTCCCCTTTCATGAGATATTTAGAGAAAAGACTCTAGGTCATTACAAGGCTCTTAAGGTCATCATAAGCGGTTTGTACAACATCCTCTTTTTTATTCACTTCATGTAGCACCACCCTTTTCCAATCAATCTATCTCTCTATCTATCATCCATCCATCTATCCGTCTATCTATCTCTCTATCTATCTATCTATCTATCTATCTATCTATCTATCTATCTCTCTTTCTATCATCAATCTATCCATCTATCCATCTATCTATCATCCATCTATCTATCTATTTATCTATCTATCTATCTCTCCATCTATCTATCTATCTATCTATCTATCTATCTATCTATCTATTTATCTATCTATCTATCTCTCCATCTATCTATCTATCTATCTATCTATCTCTCTATCTATCTATTTATCAATCTATCCATCTATCCATCTATCTATCATCCATCTATCTATCTATTTATCTATCTATCTATCTCTCCATCTATCTATCTATCTATCTATCTATCTCTCTATCTATCATCCATCCATCTATCTATCTATCCATCTATCAATCTATCTATTTATCTATCTATCTATCTATCTATCTATTTATTTATCTATTTATTTATCTATCTATCTCTCCATCTATCTATCTATCTATCTATCTCTCTATCTATCATCCATCCATCTATCCATCTATCCATCTATCCATCTATCTATCTCTCTTTCTATCATCCATCTATCTATCCATCTATCCATCTATCCATCTATCCATCTATCTATCTCTCTTTCTATCATCCATCTATCCATCTATCCATCTATCCATCTATCAATCTATCTATCTCTCTTTCTATCATCCATCTATCTATCTATTTATCTATCTATCCGTCTATCCATCTATCCATCTCTCCATCCATCTATCTATCTATCTATCTATCCATCTATCCATCCATCCATCTATCTATCTATCCATCTATCTATCTGTCTATCTCTCTTTCTTTCATCCATCTATCTATCTATCTCTCTTTCTATCATCCATCCATCTATCTATCCATCTATCTATCTCTCTTTCTTTCATCCATCTATCTATCTATCTATCTCTCTCTCTAAGTTTGTGGCCTTCGTAATTTAAATTGTAATTGTTACTTAACACACTATGGTTAGACTTGCAGTGCGGACCTGTGTCTACCTTACCCTTCAGTTCAAGCCTGATATTTAAAAAATACTGCAGGCCTCGTCTTTATCTTCAAGTGGAAACTTCCTTTGTTTTGTGGTTAAATAAATATTGCCTTTTTTGGTGAATTCTGTGGTATTTTTCACGAGTCATCCTCTGTGAAAAGGTCAGAGAGTGTCACCTCTCCGTGTTCACCTTTTCCTTCCTTGGTAACCAAACAGGAACCAGCTGGTTTGATGATTCAGGTTTCCCAGTGTGTTGCTGTGGAATTGGAAAGACCGGGATTACTTCAATATTTATTTAAACGCACTTCAAATTCCCCCCTCAGGATATATTTTACAAGGAATAATGAAGCTCTGAAAGCCTCATCATATGTGGCAAGAACACGTTGCACACGTTGTTTCTCTTATAACTGAAGATATATGCAAACATCCTGTCTTTATTTGCACAGAAATGATTTGGAAAGTCAGGTGTTTTGAAGAAAAGTCTTTATTTGCAGTGCATTTACATTCAGGTAACATTTTCCAAGTGTTGCATCGTCCTTGATGCATATTTGGTTTTACAATCTTCAGGGAACAAAGCACACAGTGAGTCCAGGAAACTTCACCTGAAGGCTGGTTTGAGATGAACGTACCGGCTCAGTTTAGGATCAGTGGTGCAGAGATTGTGACAGATGCTACATGTTTACTTTTTAAAGAACAGAATGATACAGAAACTCTAATCGATTCATAAGAAGTCTTTGGGACGACCAGATCCAGAATCATGTCTCAGGTCTTCCTCTTCTCTGAGTTTGATTTGATTTCAAACCCGTCCAGTTCTCTAGGCTGTAGTGATTGTTGATTTGACCCCAAAAAGTTATCCAGTTCCAGTTTTTGGAAGTCTTTTTCTAAATATGATAGAACTCTTTATCTGTAGCTGCAGAAACGTTCAGTAAAAGTGTGTTTGGACTGAGTGTATTGGACGAGAGGATTTATTGGATAAAAATGGAAAACAGACTTGCTTTTGGTCGTACCAGAAAGTTATAGAAACTTTCATTAGAAGTCTTTGGGATGACCAGATCCAGAACCAGGTCTAAGGTCTACCTCTGCTTTAAACAGGCTGTGATTTCAAAATGCTCCAGTTCTCTGTGGTCAATGAAGAGAAGTCTCTATGTTTCTATACTGGTATTTTGGCCTAAGAGCGGCGTGTGTTTGACGAATGGTCTCGATTGTCTAAAAATTGGAAAACAGACTTGCTATGAGCGGTGTGAATAGAGTTAAAAAGAGATCTTTGAGACAGTTTATAATATTTTAACCTTGGTTAAAAAAAGGGCTTATCTTGAATTGTCTTTCCCCTCTGAAATGTCATCCTGACTTGGTCTTGTTTTTAGGGTTGAAAGCTCCAGAAGAAGCCAGAACATTGAATGCAGATTTGTCAGCTTTAGCATCTGTTAGCTGTTCTGTGGGCTCAAGCTTGAATTGTTCCAGATAAAATGAACAGAGGAAAATCAAAATCCCAAGAATTTAGAATAACTGGAGGCATAAACGCTCAGGAATGGAACATGTTTTTGTGGACTATTTAAAGTACAAGTATCTGTCATCGTTTTGCAAGAGGTAGGCATTGAAGAAACACAGGAAGTCTCTTCGTCATTATTATAATTCAGATAAAGTATGTGCCGTCTCTTACTTCCTGTTCAGTGTTTCGTCATACCTACAGTTCTGTTCAACAGCTACAGCCACAACAAGATGACAAAAATAAACAGATCTTTTGATTAGATTCTTCCAAACTCAGATATAGTAACGTTAACCTCTGTATAATAACTACTAAACAAACCTTTTTGTTATACTCATATAGAAAGAATACAGATATGTTGAAGTCCATAGCACCTGTAACATATGTCCCAATAACTCAAAGTATGTAGCATATCCCGACATGCCGTACTTCAAGAGTATAATGTAAGTAACAGTACAAAAAATACATACTTCATGTATAATGCCGATGCAATAACAGCGTATCAAGTGTCATGCTGTTAGAAATAACAGCAATTCTTAAAGGGTGCCTTAAAATCACCACAGACCAAGCGTCTAATATTAGTGATTATTTTACCTATGGCTGTGAGTAGTAGCACCCTTTGGTTTTTAGATTTGGCTGTTGTACCTCCGTAAAACAAAATGAAGGATAATCCTGCAGTTAAATCCGTAATCCCTCCTACGCTAGAAGATCTCCTCATTGTTGGAGGTGACTCCGTCCACTCTTAAACAAACGTATATACATTATTTTCTAACTTTCCTGGAAGAACGGATGCAGTTCTTGGCTAAATAGGCTGTGCAGATTTTTGCAGAAGTCAAATACAGTTCACCTGATTAACTGAGGTACAATCAACCAAACTGCACGTCCAACCTCATGTTTGTTTCATGTAAAGTGCTATCACACTCCTAACAGAAAATGTCCAGTTACCTTTTAACACAGCAGCTGCTTTCACTTCACATTGAACACCATTTGTTTTTTAAGTTCTTCTTTAACTTGACAATGTGTGTTAGTATTTCCTTTAATGGCCACTAGTGTCTCCTAGAGGATGATTCTGACTGACTTTGCTTTTCCACTGTCTGTTCCTGTGGCGCCACCATGAGGTTGACTTTGGTGGTTTTGAAGTAAAATGTCTTAAATTGGTTGGATGGTTTGCTTTAACAATTGCTACACACATTTAACCCCCCCCCCCTCAGCAAAAATGTTGACATCAAAATGTTTCTTCTGCACCAAAAGTCCTATAATTTAATTTATAACCAAATACCTGCAACTTATACCAAACCTCAGCCTGACTTTCTGCTAAATGCTACATAGTTTAAAATGTCAGCATGCTTACATTTTAAACTAACGTAAATAAGCATTTTTAAGAATCGCCTTGGACTTTGGGAAGCAATGACGGTAAATGCTGATAGTCAGCCTGTGTTAGCATATCTTCTGACTGTTCAGCTGTTGACTGTTTTGGGGCTTTTGTTAAAGTTTCAAATAGCATTTCATTTACTAAAATATATTTTTTGATTTAATTCAGCCTTTTAGAGCTAGCCATCCAGGAACACCGTGGATAATGAGTACAGCACCAGATCTGTTCCAGACGGAGAACCACTTTCCTTATGAGGATAATAATACATATTGTACAACATGGCATGGTCCATCAACTAAAACAGTAACATATTGGGTTCAATTCCAGTCTTTCTCCATCTCAAATAAAAAAAAACATTGTCTGTATGTTAAAAAGTCACATCTGTGTCCTCATACGAGCGTCTTCACTAACGATAGGTTCATCAGGAGCATTAGCACCATCAGGTGGAGGCTGCAGTTGTTCGGCGGCGCCTCGTTCTCCCGTCCCTCCCACCGTTCCCCCTGCTCGTCCTCCCACTCAGTCCTTTTCCTCTCCTTCTCCTCGTCTTCCTCCTCCTCCTCCCTCCTCGGCTCGTTGTCCTCCCTCACGATGTTGATGGAGTCGCATCTCTCGCCTTCGTGTCCCTCGTAGCAGTGGCAGCGAAACCTCTTGGTGAGCAGCTGCAGCTCGTGCTGAGAGTGCCAGCCGGTGACGGAGAAGTCCCCGTCGTTGGAGGGCTGGATGTGGTAGGAGGTGCCGCTCAGGTGGAGGTAGTGGCGGGCGAGGGGGTTTCGCCGGACGCAGCGGCCGTTCCCCTGGCACAGGAAGTCGCTGCAGACCTCGGCCGCTCGCGTCACGTTGGTGATGTACTGACCCAGGCGGTGGCTCAGCAACGTCTTCACCTTGGTGCAGTTAAACTGTGGAAACGGAAAAACACACAACTGTCAGGATGTGATGGAAGACTCCAGTTTGGCTCCTCGATTACGTTTTCAGTAGCAGTAGGCAGGTACTTACTGTACATCAAACCAGCTGTGATAAACCAATCGTAGCCAAATGGACTTTTTTAGATACAAGTGGTCACGCTACTTTCTAGCATTGGATACCAAATGTACGTGCCACCCACTGATTTTGAGGAACGCTTTTATTATTGTCTATGCCATTAAAGTTCACAAGATGTTTCAGAAAACATTGAAGACATTTAATGAGTTTTTAGTGCTTCCTTGTGTGATGGAATCTTCTGGAGCAATGGAGACTCAGAGAGACACGAGGAGAGAGCAGGAACTTTGATGGCAAACACTGACGGTTTATTTGGAGCTTCGGCCGGAGAACTCACAAGACATGAGCTGAGCCACGAGGTGAATCCGCTGCTGCCAAACCACTTCTGAATAACTCTACCCCAGACCCATGTATTTAGCTGGTTCTGAGAGAAGAATCAACATGCTGCATAACAAGATAAACCATAACACCTCTATCAGCTGACGCCAACAGGCAGGAACAGGGAGACGAAACACAGAGAGCACAAATGCAAACGCTTTAATTTGTGGCTTTGGTACTCCCAGATTTCACAACAACATTGAGCCTTTTTAAACCTTTCTTTCTTTTACATGATGAAAATAGTTCACCAAGATGTGTTTCAGATAAGATTTGATGCGAGGAATAAACCGTGAAGTAGCTGAAGTCGAACAAACATCTAAATATCTGCTTTAAATGAATATAAAACACTCCCTGAGAATCGGAGACAGTCAGATGCTCTCTGGATGAACTCTTTTCCATGCAGACAGGATAACTGCAGGCCATAAAAACATGTGTATTATAGTTTTTAAAATTGTCCTAAGTGGTTTCACAACACGCGGCGACCACATGATGTCAGCTCTCTATTGTCTGGCTATATTTACAGCTGTGGTTTGTTTGGATTCCAAAACAAATGAAGACGCTCGAAGAAAGAATGTTTTTTTTAACAACACTCAACAGCACAAATTAGAAAGAAAACATCTGACAGTAAATCAACAAATGACGTGTATTTACATCTCTGTGGATCTATCAATCATTTTCTAACAAGGGGAGTCAGGACATACTTTCCCTCTGTGAGCAAGCTTTCAAAGAGAGAGAGTAAAGATGTTATTTTATTTTTGGAAACAGGCGGAGGACACCCACCCTGGAGGAGGTGAGGTTCAGATCTCCCCAGATGACGAAGCCAGCAGCTCCCAGAGCAGCACTTTCTCCGATGGTGTGGATCAAGTCTTTCTGCAGGACACACAAAAGGTACAGGCGTACATATTATGGTCTGTTTCCTTCACTGACACACAAGTAAAGTCATATAACACACATTTACTTTAACACCAGGCCCAAAGTGCAAAAAAAGTTATTTGTGAAGCACAATGAAATATTTGATTGCATTAAAATCCCCAAACACATCCGTGACCACCCTGGTCTCACCATGTTCGAATCACAAATCAAAACAGAATCATATAAGTACATCAGGTTTCATAGAGCCAAACATTTCAAGTGCTACTCAACTGGCTTTAGATAAGCCAGTCCTTTATTAGTATATAAGTGCTTTGTTAGTAATTCTATCGCTCGAAGTGGGGTCGAAAGAGATGAGTTTTCAGTCGTCGTCGTCCCCCCCCCCCCCCCCCCCCGGGAAGATGTTCAAGCTCTCTGCTGTCCTGATTTCAATGGGGAGCTCATTCCACCATTTTGGAGCCAGGATAGCAAACCCACGTGTTTTTGCTGATGGGAACTTGGGTCCCCCTTGCAGTGCGGGTGCAGCGAGCTGTTTGGCTGATGCAGAGCGAAATTATTTATCAAACAAAACTAAAATACAAAGCTGTTTTCTGTCACATGCATGGATTTATCACAAATATCATGAATCTGAAACCTGTACAAACATCATTATTGATTAATGGGAGAACAATTATGGATTTGATCTGAGCTGCTTTTCTGTCAATCTCCACTAGATGGCAGGAGTGAGAAAGTAAATTACGTCCCTCAGTCAGTGGAAGCAGCCAATGTTGTGATTACAAATCCATCTTTGTGTCAGACATTCTTTGAAATGTCTTTATTAGGTATTTTAAGTTGTATTGGATATTATGGCTTGTGAAGCTTCTCTACAACACATCCTTCTCAAGAAACAAAATGTGGGTAAAGTGAAAGAAAGAAAACTACTTTGACTAAATATGCAGGTTGAAGCTCCAGGCTAAAAGCTAAAATAATGTGAGATCAAGTGTAAGTTTGCTGTTGATTTCTGCTGGAAAACACCTCTCAGATTTCCCCCTACATTTCTTGTTAACATCCCTTGAACTTGTGAGTAATAACTAAACGTGCTTGTAGGGCTGCTTGACTTTGTTCCAATCGGAATTGAGGGCAGCAGGCCTTGTTTCCGTTAAATTACATTTGCAGGCTAAAGAAAACAGAATAATTGTGACTAGTAAAGGACATCTTATTTTTTGTATTAGACAGACAAATCTCATACCAGACGTGGCCACAGTCAAACACAAGTTAAAATGGTCTCAATGTGACTGGGTCGCTATAAAAAGAGGCTGTGGCTAAATAAATATATCTGTGCAATATGGATCTGCAGCTGCTCAGACTGCAACAGGTCTAACAACTTTGGACTAATTTGGAAAAGAAGCAGATTAGAACAGAAAAGGAGAAACACATCTATTTCATGAGACAGGTGCATTGTAGATCAAAAGTTGCAAAAACTCAAGTCATGTGACCTTGCTGTAGTTCCTTCATAGCCTAAGATAAGCTTTTAACTCCAGAAATTGGTGTTACATGTGGAGATTATCCGGCTGAACAAAAAGTGTTAGTATCCAAACGTTTGTTTGCCACAGAGCTTATTTTCTGCAAAGATTCAATGAAAAATACTTAGGCCTATTGCTTTTTGTCGCGGGAGCCCTTGCGATGCTTACCAATCAGAGCTAAGTATGTAAATCACATGCTCAGTACTGTACAAACAGCAGGGCATCTACATTGTTTAGCTAAACGTCTCTCTTACCATGGTGAGGAAGGCCATGGCCTCGTCCCTGTAGCCCAGCCTGAGGTACACGTACGTGGGCAGCTCGTACTCCCTGGAGGTGAGCGCGGCGACGCGGAGCGACTCTCGGATCCTGTGCTGGGCGAAGTGCAGGTTGCTGATGCTGTTGGAGTGACTCTTCTTGATGGCCACGGAGGGGAAGAGCGCAGTGCTGCTGTTCCAGAGCCACATCAGCTCGTCGTTCCTCAGCCTCTCCAGCAGGGGGCAGAAGCCGGTGTAGTTCTGCTCGTGCAGGTTGTAGTTGTGGCAGTCGGGGTAGAGGTAGAATCCCCAGAGTGCATTGGGGCGAAGGCGAGTCCCCAGCTGGATAGTCCTTTGCATGAACGCTTTGGCGCTCTTTTCAAACCTCCTTCGTGCAAGCTCCTCCACTTGAGCATCCGTTACGTTTACAAACGCCTTGGCGGCCAGTTCTTTGGACTTTTGCCGGTAAATGTCCTTCTTGTGCCAGTTACGGCTCCATTGAGGCCGCCAGAACTCCCAGTCGATGACGGCGAGGCCACGGAAATCCTCCGAGGGGATGAAGTGGTTAATATCCTGGTAGGCCTTTACGAGATGGAGGTCCAGGCTGCAGTTCTGAGGCAGGCCACCGTGCACCGCCACACCCTGAGGCGTGTAGTAAGGGTAGTACCTGTTAGAAAAGACTAGGTTAGGTTTGAGCTTCAATCTCAGGATACATGTATTTGTGATCCTCTCCAGAATGGAAGTAGTCATCACATACAGAGCATCAACTAGTTCCTGAACAGTGTCCTTCGCGTGCTGATATCCAAGAGAGGGAGTTACACAGTCACAAGATGGAGGAATAGAAAGCAGTATTCAATGTTTACTTCAGATTAGCTCCACGTCAGAAATGATCATGCTTGTCATATGTCTCTCTCCATAGAGGCTGAATCATCATGTTAATCACATAGCTATCATATGCCTCAAACAGTCCTGATGCTCTTCTAGGTAATCACACATCCTGTCATGAACACAGCTACAGTTGGGACTTTATTATGCTACTCTAATATTGGAAGAGTACATTCAGTATTTTCCCAACAGTACCCCAGACGGTTGGCGTAGAAGATGGTGACGTTCTGACCCGTCCAATCGGCCCGCGGGCTCCCGTGGATGTGGAAGAGGCGTTCAGCGTTGGTGGTCACGTTGTACTTGATGGTGCACATGTCCAGCGGGGCGTTCCAGGCGGCGATGAACGGCTTGCGGGGAATCAGAGGCAGCTTGGCGGGCTTCTGACCGAAGGCAGCGTGGAAGAGAAGGAGCAGCCAGGAGCAGGTGAAGGCGACGGGGACGACCTGATTGGTGGAGGAAGCCCCGCCCACCGGCACCACGGGCATCCTGGGGATCAGGAGGAGCAGCTGTCAATCATCCTGAGGACAGATGGAGGGGAAGGGAAGAGAAAAACAGAAACGTTGAATTAATTTTTTTCTAAACTTCATCACAACCAACATTAGCCGCCTTTAGCTTAGCGGTGGTGACGTGAAGTCATGTGACAAACAAACACCTGTGGTGAATTAGCATTACCACAGGTGTTTGTTTGTTAATTCATTATTTTGATATTGATATCATTTCTCTTTCCAGGTCTGTTTAGAAAGTGGTGCTGGAATGAATCCCAAACCGAGTAATGAGTCAGCATTCTATCACTCCTGGGTTCCCTTGTTTCGGACTCAATTCGTTTTCTGAACGTGTTTCTGGTTGTTATGGTGAAATAAGGTCTGTGGTTAACACAAGCTGAAGAGATTTTAATGTTTTGCACTTCAACCTGCTTACAGACGGACAGAATAAGCAGCAGTGGCGCCTCCCCAAAGCTCTTAATGACAGTGTGGAGTCTCCTAAACTTAATTTCACCCTGGGACTGTTTTGATATTGTTTGCGAGTTTATGGATGAGTTTTACAGTTTTTGCAAAATGACTCGTGAAACATATTATCCGCAGCTTCTGTCTTCTAAATAAACATCTGTTTTACTGTCAGCACATTAGAGAATCATGACAGCTTTTCACATTTGCTTTTACATGTGATTTTAAGAGCCGTTTGTTAAGTCTGTTAAAACATCTGGGATGTATTCGGCATGCTGACACGCTGCAGAAATTAAATTTTCATTTATTTTCCAGCTGTTGACATTTAAAATTCCTTGGAGATCCCCTTTTAATAAGATGGACAGACATACTGACTTTTTATGCACAAGCCATGTGGAATATTGCAACCTAATGAATTTGAATAGTTGCCTAAGTTTTTTCTATAGTATTAAACATTACAAAAAATCCAAAGAAAATTTGGATTCGGGATCTTGAATCGATCGTCTGTTTTTGGGTGATTTGGTCTCGGTAACATCTGTATTCTGCTGAGTCTCATTACCTGTTAAACATAACTGTACAAGCTTTAATTAAAGTGCTTACTTGAAGAATATATCAATGGTTATTATTTGTATTTTTACAATAGATTAGTCGTTTCTTATTTTTCGTGGATTTGCTGCTTTCTTTGTCTAATGTGATTTAAAACTGAATATCTTTGGGATGTTTTCGGATAAAAGCAGATATTTAAAGACTCCACTAGCAAATTATTGTGGGCTTTTTCCCTTTTTTTTAATATATTTTACAGAAGATTAACACATAAACTGATCAAGAGAGAACTTGGCACATTATTTTACAATGAAAAAGTTGTTTATTGGAGCCTTAATCAAGTATTTCCATGAAATTAGCTGTTGATATACTGTATTTGCTCCCCAGAGGATGATTTGTTTGTATATGTTGGCCCCACTTTGTACTCTTTCAACTACAGGCAAGAATTCAGACTGCATTCTGTCTTTTTTAGTCTGAGACATAAATAGTCCTTGGTTCTTCCCATGGCACCCCGGGGGTCAGAGGTTACAGAGAGGAAGTGAGTTGACACCCAGGGACTGTAAGGAGGACTTCAGCTGTTTTCTGTCCGCAGCTCGTCCTCCTCTCACCACAGCCTCACGCCACAATGACAGGCCTCACTGCCAAAACCCTCAGAGAGGCTCAGTGTTGCGTCTACAACAGCTGGAGGAATCCAATATGAAGTCAGAGAGAAGGAGACAAAATCTGACTTTGATTTCATTTCTTTCTGTCACGCTTTCACCAAAGATGCTCTGTAACTAAAGATGATGCATTATCACGAGGCCCAGAGTGAGTGGTGGAGTGATGACGTATTTTTGTAGGTCAACCCGAAAGATAGCATCACAAGAGCTGCTTCGACAAAAAGCCAATGGGTCTTTTCCATTTCCACACGTTTATAATACTAACACGTTTTGTTCAGCAGGAAAATCTCCACATTTGAACACCACTTCATGATTTGTGAAGTAAAAAGCTAACATCAGGCTATAAACAAACTACAGCACAGTCACATGACTTCAAGTCACCACCGCTAAGCTAAAGGAGGCTAATGTTGGGCTATAAAGGAACTACAGCAGGGTCACATGACTTGACGTCTCCACCGCTAAGCTAAGGGAGGCTAATGTTGGGCTATAAAGGAACTACAGCACGGTCACATGACTTCACGTCACCACCGCTAAGCTAATGGTGGCTAATGTTGGGCTATAAAGGAACTACAGCACGGTCACATGACTTCACGTCACCACCGCTAAGCTAAAGGAGCCTAATGTTGGGCTATAAAGGAACTACAGCACGGTCACATGACTTCACGTCACCACCGCTAAGCTAAAGGAGGCTAATGTTGGGTTATAAAGGAACTACAGCACGGTCACATGACTTCACGTCACCACTGCTAAGCTAAATGCGGCTAATGTTGGGCTATAAAGGAACTACAGCACGGTCACATGACTTCACGTCTCCACCGCTAAGCTAAGGGAGGCTAATGTTGGGCTATAAAGGAACTACAGCACGGTCACATGACTTCACGTCACCACCGCTAAGCTAATGGTGGCTAATGTTGGGCTATAAAGGAACTACAGCACGGTCACATGACTTCACGTCACCACCGCTAAGCTAAAGGTGGCTAATGTTGGGTTATAAAGGAACTACAGCACGGTCACATGACTTCACGTCTCCACCGCTAAACTAAAGGAGGCTAATGTTGGCCGTTATGACGTTTAGTTGTCTCATTTAGACACTTGTTAGAAACTGATGTTTTCAAAAAAGATCTCATCATTCTTCAGTCTGAAAAATACAATGTCATTGTCAAAATGTTTTGTGAAAAATGGGTCCAATGTTTACTTTGGTGACGAAACAACAGATCATAATCCGTGCTGACGATTAACAATTAAAAAAAAATCATATTGTGATCTGCGAATTACAGATAATACACTAGTGTATAAACTGTAATTCAGTATGACAGCAGATGAAATTCCTACGTCTCCTTCGATCCGTGTTGGTTAGAAGTCCTGTGAAGTTGTTAAAAGTTTATGGGACTTTTTCCGATCTTAGTTATGTCGGTTTGACATCAAAGTCTCATTGTGCTCGTGCCCATACTTGTCAACCCTCCCGATTTTCGCGGGAGACTCCCGATTTCATTGCCCTCTCCCGGTTTCCTCCCGGGGTCATATTTCTCCCGCATTTCTCCCAATTTCTGACAAAATCAGATTTACACACGACTGTTTCCCCTCGGACTTTAATACAGCTACACCATTGTTTGGTTTCCATGGTAACACGTCTCTTTATTAGCGCGCGCAACTCAAAGTCTGAGAGGGTGATGCAGATATTCACAGAAAACAGAACAAGAATCGACAACTACTCTACTCTCTGCTCACTCCTTTCCTGTCAAATACAGGTCCAGCCCACACATATGCTCCATCAAGGACGGTGCTACAGACCGCAAGTCAGTGCACTTACAACTACAATAAGCATTTTGCATTTTGAAATGCTCCCGACTTCTGTGGTCTAAAGGTTGGCAAGTATGCTCGTGCCAGTCTTTCCCCGTAGGTTTGGAAATAATTTGACTGCTGCACAAGTTGAGTGAAAGCAGATCCTCTTTCAAAGCAGATCCTCTTTCAAAGCAGTGAATGTATGGATGTACGGCTGAAAGCACTTCCAGGCGAGATTTGATGATGGGAATGTTTCTGAATATTCTCTTTGTCGGGTTTCTTTTTGAGCTTGAAATCTCTGAGCTCTTCTTACAGAGACATGAGATGTGACAGATGTTCTTATATAATACCTCCGTCGATCAGTTTACGGATAAATAACTCTCGACATGCAACACTGGTTAGTAAACCTCAAAGCCAATACAGCCGTCATGTTACACTTTCATCTAAAACATTAAGGGTTAGAGTTGGTGAGGAGGATGAAGAAACAGCAAGAATCCTGCAAGTACATTTGCTTCAAATAAGCCACACAGTTTGAACTGCTTTGTACAGCAAAGGGATTTTTTGTTATGTGAATGTCCAAGTTGCAGACCTCTTTCAGGTTGAGACGGTCTGCAAATAGTTTGATTAACAGTGCAATGCAACCACAGTCTAAGTTTTAATTGCCCCATCCTTCATGTCAATGGTTCAATGTTGGTAAAAGATGGAGAGCCTCAGATTTAATTCATTCCTGTTCATGTTTAAAGTCTGGCTTCGTGTCAAAGTCAATTATTTATGCAGAGTATGTCTGGCATCGATTAAGATAAGAGTCTGTTGATGTCTGTGGTTCTTGTGGAGCATTCATTCAACAAAAACTCGAACCAGAGAAACCGTATAATTTCCAGTGTCTCTGTCGGAAAATTGGGGTGAGTGTGAAGAGAAGCTGCCAGTGTCTGAAGCTCTGCAGAGGAACGACATGATGATGGGGGCCAAGGGTCAAGAGGGAGATGTTGGCACAACCCCTTGCATATCTCTAGATTGCCCATAGGGGTGAGAATCACCAGGCTCCCCACGATACGATACTATCGCGATACTTATGCCACGATACAATAGTATTTCGATACGATTTAAAGGTCACCTATTATGCAAAATCCACTTTTCCATGTCTCCTCTACATCAACATGTGTCCCCTCTTCTTCATGTCTCTTCTACATCAACATGTGTCCCCTCTTCTTCATGTCTCTTCTACATCAACATGTGTCCCCTCTTCTTCATGTCTCTTCTACATCAACATGTGTCCCCTCTTCTCCATGTCTCTTCTACATCAACATGTGTCCCTTCTTCTTCATGTCTCTTCTACATCAACATGTGTCCCCTCTTCTTCGCGTCTCTTCTACATCAGCATGTGTCCCCTCTTCTTCATGTCTCTTCTACATCAACATGTGTCCCCCTCTTCTTCATGTCTCTTCTACATCAACATGTGTCCCCTCTTCCTCATGTCTCTTCTACATCAACATGTGTCCCCTCTTCTTCATGTCTCTTCTACATCAACATGTGTCCCCTCTTCTCCATGTCTCTTCTACATCAACATGTGTCCCCCTCTTCTTCATGTCTCTTCTACATCAACATGTGTCCCTTCTTCTTCATGTCTCTTCTACATCAACATGTGTCCCCTCTTCTCCATGTCTCTTCTACATCAACATGTGTCCCCTCTTCTTCATGTCTCTTCTACATCAATATGTGTCCCCTCTTCTTCATGTCTGTTCTACATCAACATGTGTCCCCTCTTCTCCATGTCTCTTCTACATCAACATGTGTCCCCTTTGTGGAAAGAGACAGGAACAAAGATTCTCTCTCTTTTTGATCCATTTCTATAAAAACCTGTCTGAAAATGAGCTGATCAGATTGTGGCCACTTTATGATGTCATAACGATGTTTTGTCTTGAGTAACCATTAGCCAATCAGCAACCAAGGTAACCCCCCCCCCCCCCCCCCTTATCACCTGAATCTCCTCTAATACCTCATTCACACCAACGCAACTCCGGTTCAAGCTCCGTGCTAGAGCTTTTCAGGTTCAGAACCGGTTCTTTGGTTTAGCTCCAGCTCTTTTCACACCGCCCAGAGTCCGACTCGTGCTGCGTCATTGCGTCATCGTTTGCGTCATGACGTAACCGTTGCGTGCTTCATAATGCCAAACCGCGCAGAAACCCCTCACAGCTCACAACAACAACAACAACAATGGCCGATTATGCTCCAGCTTCCTCTGTACCTCTTCGGAAGACCAGATTCCCAGTAGGTAGCTGGTCTCTTCAGTGGACCACTGCTGCTTGTTAAGTTTCTCCATCGTTGTGTACAAGCTGGGTAAAACGCGGGCTTTTTGTTGTTGTTCAGGAGTTGATCCCGCCCCTGCCCCCGCCCCCGCCCCCGCCTGGATGTAAGCGTGATGTATGCAGTGCTTTTGCTCTAGCCGGAAACAATTTTGGTGCTTGAAACGAACCGGATTCCGGAGCTAAGAGGCTGCTCCGCTGCGGTGTGAACAGGAATACCCGGTGCTTTTCAAGCTCCAGCTCCGAACCGGCCCTGAAACACCGTTGGTGTGAATGAGGTACTAGAGCACCATTGAGTTCTTTGTAACCAAATCTCTCTCAGAGGGGCGAGGGGAGGGGCTCCTTATTTTCATCTAAAGTAACAGACAGAGAATCAGCACTTTGGAAACAGGGCTGAAACAGAGGGGATTATGGGTAATGCTGCAATGATCTATTTGGTGTTTGGAGCCAAACAATTCAGAGACATGTTTGTATATATCCGTGTATCGATACAATATTGGCACGCAAAGTACCGTGATGCTGTATCGATTATTTCCCCCATAATCTTAATTGAGGGGCTCAGTTTGTCTCCTTTTTCCCAGGGATTCGTTAAAAATGTGTCCTTTACAGTTATTTACGCCTCAAGCCGGTTTATAATACCTGGACAGCTACCTCGAAAGGAGTTCATTTTTTCCCGAGTGATTGGATTCAAAGCCCAAAGAAAGTATTTTGAACTCAGGAGTATGTGAAGCTGATTGTTCGATGGAAACAGATAAAAAGACGAGGACTTTCAGAGACGCCAGGAGAGGAAGAAGCTTGTTGTCCGTTTGATGTTTGGGAATCGAGCCGAACCCCTGAGCGGCGGGAGCCAAAATAACAGATTCCCTCACATGCACCATCTGTCGTGAAAATATGTTCCAACAGCAACCGGATCTCACCAAGTCACATCAATACTCAGTCAGTCAGATTCTGGCTTCATGAACGCTTCGTGACACATTGTCCACTAATAAACCTGCAGACCTGTATTTGTGACTCATAAAGAAATACCTGCATGTTGTTCAAGTTAGTAAGCAACTTTAAAAAAGCCCTATTATGCTTTTTGGGGTTTTCCCTTTCTTGTATAGTGTGTTATATATGTTTGCGTTGCATTCGAAATCTAACTTAAAGGTGACCTATCATGCAAAATGCACTTTTGTACGTCTTTGATACATGAACATGTGTCCCCGGTGTTCCAGGGAACTCACCAAGTGTCAGAAAACACAACCCTCTCTATTTCCCTCAATACCCAAATCTCTTAAAAAGGGGCTGCAACGGATCTGATACAGACTGATCCAGATTTGAACACTTCTATGACGTCACAGAAGTGGTGCTACGGCTATTGGGCCAACTCCACCAATCAGGAGGAGACAGCCACGGACATTGCCGTTGGAAAGCGCTGGAGACGCTGTAGTACATATGCCAGGCCTGTAGATGGTGCTGTTCTCACAGAATCAGCCCATGATGCAAAGACAGTGTTGAATTGAGCGAAATGAGGAATGGCTAAAATGCATGATCTGTTTGGTATTTTGAAAAATAAAAAGTATAAATATGTCTTATATAGGTATGGTCATACACAATATTATTCAAATATAGCATGCTTGGTCCACTTTAAGTCAAAGAAACAATATATACTAGTAATGTTACGTTCACGAACGATCCGATTCTTTTGAACGGCTCTTTGGTACGAACGAAGGGAACCGAGTGGTACTTGGTGAGAGCCGCTCTTGAGTGGTACAGGTAGACGACGTGTTTTTCGGGTGAATAAATGAGCCAAACACAAACAAAGACCTAGGCAATGATAAAGCGGAGTTCAACATTTGTAAAGCCAACAACATATCATTTAAAGCAGGGTCAACAAATAATCTCCACCGCCACTTAAAAAAAACATTTTGAACGGCTCTCGCAAAGGAACGGAGCCATAAGACCCGGCTCCCTTCAAAGAGCCGTAACTCCCATCACTAACTGAAAGTATATATATTGAACATACTCCGGTAAAGTACTTCAAAATGTTATACAAGTACAGTATTTGTTTTTTTTACTGTATTCCATTGCACCACTGCTGCCAGTTCACTTTCTTTGATATTGCTGCTGCTTACTTTGATTATGGTTGTGTACTTTCTTGACTTTGTAACACTTTCTTTATTTAATATATTCGGCTACATCACACGATAAATAATCCAAAGGCATCTTTCCTCAATTCTTTAGTCTGTTTTATAGTGAGACTATGCAAAATGATATCTAGCAACCAAATCAAAAAGTCTGAATGGTAGTGTAACATATTTAAGATAAGATAAGAAGAACTTTATTGATCCCAATTTAGAAAATGTTTGTGTTGCAGCAGCATGAGCAGCAAACTGAGTTTCAATGTTTCCTTCTGCACTTTGTCTCTCACGACAACAGGGCATGTTTGGTTTGTTCTTTGAGGGAAATAGTTTTGTTGAAGCTGTTGTTGTCCTGTGGGAAAATGTACTCATAAGAAATGACTCTGGAAAATCTGCAGATAGAGCAATAAGAAATGAAAGCAACTGATTATTTAATGTTTTTATAGGCAATCATTTAAGCTTTGTTAGTTCCAGGTTTAATATGTGCAATAAGTTCATTTCAATACGTTCTGCAAAAAACATTAAACCAGTCCGGCCCTCCACTAGTACCCATTTTGAAATGTTGGCCCACTGTGTATTTGAGTTTGACCCCCCTGATCTACTGTCCTTTGCAATTCGGTTGGACATTTCCTCGCTGTTGGTCGAATAAAGTAAGGATTCAAGGATTCAAGGCTTTTGTTGTCATTTGTGCCTAGCTACAGTGTAGTTATGAAAGTGTTACTGATTCAGATGTGTTGTGTCCTTCATCGCCCCTTCTTTCCATGAATCACAACACGCTGGTTGAAGCGCGTTAACCAGAGCAGAGAGAAGCATTTCAACAAATATTCCTGGTGGCTAAAATGTGGTGGTGATTCATGTTCCTCACACGAGAAGTGGAAAACAAAAGCCAGAGAGGAAGAGCGAAACGTTTCCACTGCGAGCGCAAAACACCAGGAAGAAGGAGATGGAGAGTTTGGGTTTGAGGGGGATTTAAATTAGATAGAGAAACCAGATGGATGAGCTCAGAGAAAACACAACTAATGGAGATCAGCAAATCTGAAATATGGATATCTTTAAGCCTCATGGCTGCTTTTAAATCTTTGTTTATTCTGATACTTTCTTCAAGTTAGTCCCTCATTGTTTTAGAGCTCTGATCATTCAGAGAAACTTGTTGTTGGTTAAGGATCAAAGAGTCATGTGACAAAGGTACTTGGATATATTGAAAAAGGAACAAGGTAAAGAAATGTATTTTGTCTACATTGTCAAATTTAAAGGAGCCCTATTATGCTAATTTCCAGGTTCATGTTAGTATTTTTGTTTATTTGTATTTGTGGCATAGCCTACAACTTGTAATACATGCAGTACAATGTGAATCAGATTAAGCACTATTGGATTTCTGGCGGCAGTATCAACATTTGAGATATTTTCTTACATAAATTCATTTTTAATGAACAAAAATGTCGCTTCTTATCAAGACAACCACTACTACCACTATTTTCTATTCAAACAATTGATCAAAAGTGTTACCAAACAAGCATAATAGTACAATATTTGATATCAATGTTTCTTGTGCTGCTCTAACATGTGACGTTCATACTTGCCAACCTTTAGACCTCAGAAATCAGGAGCATTTCAAAATGCAAAATTGGGGGGGGGGGGGGAGCTAGTGGATCGCCGGAGCTGTTAGATTAACATTAACATGCTTATTGTATTTGTAAGTGCACTGACTTGCGGCCTGTAGCACCGTCCTTGATGGAGCATATGTGTGGGCTGGACCTGTATTTTACAGGAAAGGAGTGAGCGTAGAGTAGTTGTCGATTCTTGTTCTGTTTTCTGTGACTATCTGCCTCACCCTCTCAGACTTTGAGTTGCGCGCGCTACTAAAGAGACGTGTTACCATGGAAACCAAACAAAGGTGTAGCTGTATTAAAGTCCGAGTGGAAACAGTCGTGTGTAAATCTGATTTTGTCAGAAATCGGGAGAAATATGACCCCGGGAGGAAACCGGGAGAGGACAATGAAATCGGGAGTCTCCCGCGAAAATCGGGAGGGTTGACAAGTATGGTGACGTTGCCTTATTTGGAATAAAAAGAAATGCAACCTTATGTCATTCTTCACATTTATATATATATCATAATCCGGCAAAATACTGTTTCTTAGTAGTGTTTCACCTGAGCGTCCTCAGATTACCGTGTTTGCTTGTTTACCTGTCGAGCTAAATCCTGAAATCCCGTTAGCCAATCAACACTCTCTGCTTCAGCTTCTGATCTTTAACCCCAGGCATGTTAACCTCCTCTGAGTGTGTGTGGGCAGACTGAACAACAACAACAACCTCACACACACACACACACACACACACACACACACACACACACACACACACACACACACACACACACACACACACACAAAAAAAAAAAAATAAGTGTTACAGCCGCGTGTGATGAACTTTAATCCAGATGCTCTTCCTCAAAGAAGAACCTCCCGTGTTTTTCATCTCTTTGAATATTTACTGTAGGTCTTTATGAGTCAGAGCGCTAAATGACTGAAACTCCACCTAAACGGAGACTTTAAATGTCTGCTCCGCTAATGGTGTGCAGCTTTAGAGGAGGACAGTAATGCATTCTGGGTAAAATACAATAGGGAAGCTTTCTGTACTGCAAGGGTATTGTTTGGCGGTGGTGGAAAGTATATTTATTCAGATACTAAAGTATTTTCATGTTATGCTACTTTATACTTCTGCTCCACTACACTTTGGAAGTCAGTATTGTACGCTTTGCCCCACTTTGTGTATCTGACAGCTCTAGCTACAGATTGTTATCTTATACATCCTATAAATTAACTAATGCAAAAACCATGATGTGTTATTAAAATATCAAGCACAAGTATAAAAGGTAATTGAGAGATTAGCTCCATATTAACCAGCTTTGATGAACACATAAATGCTTCAATGTCTCATAGTCAGAGGTGTAAATTAGATTTACTCAAGTACTACACTTCAGTACAATTCTGAGGTACTTGTACTTTACTCGAGTATTTCCATTTTCTGCTACATTGTACCTTTACTCTACTACATGTATTTAATACCTTTAGTTACTTTACAGATGTGGATGAATGATGTGAAATATTATCAAGTGTTGAATCAGACTTTAGTTCCACCTGGAGTAAATCCACCAGCTACCCTGCAGTATACAAAGTCATTCAAACTAGCTGCACCTTTAGCAGCTTTGAGAACACTTTCATGATCAATCATTATAAAACATATCATATATATTATTCTGAAATGGACCAATCTGCACAACGACTACTTTTACTGTCGCTACTTTCACTATATTTTGATGAGAATACTTTTCTACTTTTACTAGTAGTAACATAGACTTTTACTGTAATAGAGTATTCCTACACTCTGGTACTTCTACTTTTACACAAGTACAAGACCTGAGTACTTCTACTTTTACTCAAGTACAATATCTGAGTACTTTTACTCAAGTACAAGACCTGAGTACTTCTACTTTTACTCAAGTACAATACCTGAGTACTTCTACTTTTACTCAAGTACAATATCTGAGTACTTCTACTTTTACTCAAGTACAAGACCTGAGTACTTCTACTTTTACTCAAGTACAAGATCTGAGTACTTCTACTTTTACTCAAGTACAAGACCTGAGTACTTCTACTTTTACTCAAGTACAAGATCTGATTACTTCTACTTTTACTCAAGTACAAGACCTGAGTACTTCTACTTTTACTCAAGTACAATATCTGAGTACTTCTACTTTTACTCAAGCACAATATCTGAGTATTTCTACTTTCACTCAAGTACAAGATCTGAGTACTTCTACTTTCACTCAAGCACAAGATCTGAGTACATCTACTTTTACTCAAGTACAAGATATGAGTACTTCTCCCCCCTCTGATTCTAATCAAGAGACATGTCTCAGGCACCAAACACAAACATGAACCTGAAACTGAGCATCACATGACCTTTAAATATGATTTGAAAGCAGGACTTGCAACAGAGGTCTTTTACGATGTATTATGTCACTCCTAAATCAAAGATCTGAGTACTTCTTCCACCACTGTTGTTAAGGGTGAACCAACATTCCTTGCATGGCATAGCGCTCTCCCCCCCTCCTCTTCCTCCTCCTCCTCTTCCTCCTCCTCCTCCTCTTCCTCCCCCTTTTCCCTTCCTGCATCACCCAAAACAGACGCTGTAACACCCCTCCCTCCCTCAGAGGTTAAAAATACACTTTATCAGCCTCTCGTGGCACAAAACAAATCCTGCAACGCCGTCAAGCTTGAGTAAGATGGATCTGTTTTATAAAAAGTGAAGCAATATGGGGAATCGGTTGCCCGTAAGAATTGAAGTGATAAAAACTTAATTACTTGGTAGTTAGATTTAAGTTTGATACACAAAGTCTATTTAAAGAGGCCCTATTGTTCTTATTATTTCCCCTTTTCTGTAGTTTGTTACTAAGGTTTTAGTGCATGTAAGTGGTCTTTTTGAACATTAAAGCATGGAGACATGTCACAGCAGAGGACAAATTACAAATATGAACCTGAAAAAATTAGAATAATGACTTCAAAAAATTATTATTATTATTTCACGTTATTTTGTGTCTACGAGTTACAAGATACAGTGAAATGATAGAAGTGTGGAATAATAGAAGTAATGCAATATCCAGAAGTTCGTTGATATTGGTCAGTTTTATTAAATATAAGTCCAGGCTATGGATGAACTTGTTTAAAGCCTATTTATATTTTTATCAAAAGTGGTGCAAAAACAATGCAGTTGAGCAGAAATGCAGTCATGATTGTTTTTACCAGCAAATACTGTGTCTATATTGTTGCGTAATTCACAAACCTCACTGTCAACATCTCTGGAAATACTTCCTTAAGAAATCTGAAACCAGTATTTTGTATATCACAGAGATTTGAACATGGAGAGAGGCTGCTGCTCTGAACAGATTGAGTACCTGAGGTGACCGGCTCACCTGTAGCTGTGGAGGTCTCTCTGTCTCCGGGGTCACCGTAGAGGTCATGGTGGCCCTCTGGATCCTACGTCCGACAGACATGCGTTCATTCCCTCTGAGTGTAAAACACAAGCAGACATCCACACTTATATACAGACAGGAGGAGGAGGAAGACGAGGAGGAGGAGGAGGAGGAGGGAGCGCCACAACCACAACACAGCGATTAGAGAGCAGAGAGGGAGGAGAGAGAGGTTTTAAATCCTCGTGAGTTTGCTGAGCTCCTCCGAGGTCTGATCCTCTCCTGAAGAAAAGTCTCAACGCATCCTCTTCAATCAGCATTAGACGAGACAGACACACACACACACACACACACACACACACACACACACACACACACACACACACACATACACACACACACACACACACACACACACACACACACACACACATACCATGTACACATCACTTCAGGGGACATTACATTGACTTACATGCATTTCCTGGAGACTTATCCTAACCCTAACCAAGTCATCACCCTGAAATGAATGACTCCCCTTATGGGAGTAAACTTATTTAGGTCCCCACAAGTATAGTAATTCTAGGACACACACACACACACACACACACACACACACACACACACACACACACACACACACACACACACACACACACACACCAACAATAACAACAACTGTATGTGCCGCACAAATGTGTGTGTAGTATACTATGTTTTTAGACACGTTTGTAGAGTATACCAACTTATGCTGTAATTTGCATAGATATTAGACACTAGATAGTTAGATACTGTTTTTACTTTTTAAGTGAAGTCCATTTCTATTCTATGCGACGTGTGGCGCAGTGGGTTGTCCGTAGGTGTTCGGATCAGGGGGTCACAGGCAGGGCCGGCCCTTGGCATAGGCAGTATAGGCGATCGGGGGCGCCAAAAATTGGGGAGAAAAAAAAAAAAAAGTTAGAAATAAAAAAAATATATATTTTTTAATTTCATAACAACACAATTTCCCGATTTTGGATCAACAAAGTACATCTTATTATCTTATACTAATATAACTACGCCTATATTGCGTACAGCGCCCATAAACTATGGCGCACCCCCCCCCCCCCCCCCCAAAACCAAGTTGAACTGCCCCAGTCCCAGTAAAAACCAGAGGTTTATGTGAGATTGTTAGTTTTTGAAATAATGGTTTTAGTGTGCAATTATAGGTTTTAATTTTGTATTTGTGTTAATTTAAAATAAATCAAACAAATCAAAGGGGGGGGGGGGGCGCAAGCTAAAATCTTTCCGAGGGCAGCAAATTGGTCAGGGCCGGCCCTGGTCACAGGTTCAAACCCCACTGCAGTCAGCATGTCGTTGTGTCCCTGAGACACTTCACCCCAAATTGCTCCTGTGGGGTATTGAGTAAGTTGCTTTGGATAAAAGCCTCTAACAAGTAACATGTCATGTAATGTATTCATTTGTATTATGTTTTAAACTTGTGTAATGACATGCTGCTGTGACCCAATAAAAATCATAATTTAGGACGGATAATATATCTCATTAATGTCAGTGTTGGAAAGTAACAAGTAAATCTATCTAGTACTTTACTTAAGCACAATTTTGAGTTTTTCCATTTTATGCTAATTCATTATTCTACTTGACTACAACTTGGAGGCAAATATTATACTCTTTACTTCTCTAAATGTATGTAACAACATCATATAATTTACTCCGCGGATTCATATTATTAATAGGAATATAAATCAAATCAAAATGTATACAGTAGCTACTACTTGGGATCTCTAACTGTGATGAGCATATTACTCCAAAAGTGTAAATTCTGCATAATGAGTACGTTCGGTTTTGGTTCTTTAGGTAAGCCGATCTTTACCGTTTAGTGTAAATGTAAAACTATGAATGCCAGGCTGTTTCTTAAGTAAACGATCTGAGTACTTCTTCCTCTACATGCTCATTCTCCTCATCAGTTAAACTCCACCTCGTCTTCACTTTAATGTGGACAGAGCGGTCAGAGGGGAATTACATTTCATTTCGTTCTGCTTTGTGTGCAGGGAAACGTCTCGCTCATGTTCTCATTTGTTAAATGTTTGAAGTCCGAGTCGTAAAAACCGTTGAGAACATTGGAAAGTTTGGGACGTGTAACTTTCAAAAAGCCCATGAAGTGTTTTATAAGTGCAGTCGGCTGTTTCTAAGGTGGAGACGAACATGTCAAACTCAATGTATGCGTATTATTTGAATGAGAACTTGCTGCATATTGTGCCTTTTATCTTTAGTTATAGTGGAGAGGAAGGAAATGTGGGGAATGCAACCGTTTAGATACCAAATGTGTGATGAGTTTATCCAAATAACACATATTTAGGAAATGCACGCCAATGTTTGGAGCTGCTCGATGTTTGAGAGTCGACATACAAAAGTCCACGTCAGAAATGTTTTGTATAATTACTCTCACTGCCAGAAGGATAGAGGGTCCCTCACTACATGTTTAACCATAAGGTAATACATAATAATTCAAATTTAACTGATCAGAGATACCAATTTGGCGGTAGCTAGCTAGACAGCTGAAGTTTGATAGCTGGCGTTTAAGATAGTTAGCTGGCGTGAGCTAGTTTGATAGATAGCGATTTTTAGCTAACTTGTTAATCAGATAGCTAACGTTCACTAGCAAATTTGAATATTGATAACAAAACGTTAGCTAGCTCGGTAATTAGATTGCTAATGTGCGCTGGATAGTTTGATTGATAGATAGCTAATGTTTCACAGCTAGCCAGCTAAGTAGTACACTGACAGGTTGAGTGAAATCGCTCTGTAGGTTAACTCAGCCTGATCTCACCAGAATGCGTACAAATGACACGACTTTGCAAATTCGTGGAATAGATACGCAGAAGTCCGTTTTTGCGTGCATATGATACGCCCACGTTACGTTTGTTATGAACGTATGTCAAATAGGTTTTTTTTCTACAATTTTCTCAGATGTGACGTTTGTTGGGAACGTATCTTAAATGCGTTTATTTTCTACATATCTTTGCCATGTATTAACCCTAACCCAATAAGCTGCTGTGTCGTTTATTGCACCGCAAACATTAAAACTGTCATTGGAACGGCGATCAAGCCTGAAGCCATAGAGCTCTTTGTTTTAATGTTTGAGGTGTAATATCAGATATGCACACAAAAACGGACTTCTGCGTATCTATTGCACGACTTTGCAAAGTGTCATTTCTATGCATTCTGGTGAGATCAGGTTGGTTAACTTGTATTTAGACATTTTAACACTGTGGGACTTTCTCTACCCTTCTGGTAATGAGAGTTACATATAATAAACTGTAGATATTTGATTTAGTGTGGAGGCTGTCCAGTAGTAGTTTTCCTCTAGTTCTCTGCTTATAGTGATGCTAATGCTAAGCCAGAATAATTTGCATATGTCTTTGTTCCAGAGGTGGGAAAATGAAAGGTGAATAAGTCACTAAATACAATACTCTGTAGTTAATACGTCCGAAGAAGCAGTGAAACGTGGTGTGTCGATTATGTATTTCTTGTGCATTTCACACCCCTAACTGCCCTTTTGTAGCCATGCTTTCTCTCTAATTTTGCTGAACATTGCAAACAAGAAATCTCTTGCATTACATTCCTGTCTGCTGCTTTCAAAACCAGTTCAATAAGCAAAACCACAGAAACCCATGAGAAAGGAAAGTGAACACAAAGCGGTCATCAGGGTCTCACATTATCAAATGTCAACAAGCATTTTTCTACCGAAATAAACACGAGCATCTTCGTGTATTTGGTAATTTGTAGGCTATTCTCTCGGTGTCACTGCGCCGATTAAATGACTTTACATTTGGAGCCAGTACTTTATCCCAGCTGTCATTCCTGCGGTTAACCTCACATATTTACAACCAGGAGACAAAAGTGGCAGTGAACTGTATCCCTCTGTGAAATATACACATGGATTTTCCCTTTTTCAACTGTTTATACTGGGTAAATACTGCATGGCATACAGTGATTTCCATCCGTGGGAAGAATTACGACATCGTTTTTTTACTTATAATTAAGATATTAACAGCTTCAGATCATCTGTGTTTATTCATTATACATCAGAGAGTGGGTTTCAACGCAAAGAAGCTTCAAGTGGCGAGGAAGATATAATAAGTTTGTTATTTTATCATGTAACGGCTTTTACAAACTCTTTTCTTTTAGTTGTATTTCTTTCAAAGTGTAATGTAAATAACGTGAACAGAATGCACCCGTTATGTTGTCTAATATGGCTTTCAACGGGTCAAAAACAGGCTGCTAGTCTGCAGTAGATACAGATGAGACAGCAGATGCTTTTCTAACAATCTTGGAGGCTAACGATTGAGCAAAAACAAGAAACAATCTGGCATTGTGATCGACACATAATGAGACAATTGGCCCGTGGGAACAGACATGCAAAATGCCGACCACTTATAGGAGCAAGCATGCTTGGGGAGTAACAGATAGCATGCTACTGGATGATGTACTCAGGATACAAATCACATAACCGTATTCCCTTAAAGTTGCATAAGTTATCTGATAACTGTTACATTTTATATTTGAGATAACTAGCAGGATAACAATGTTACGAAAAAACTAAAAAGAGAGAATTGGCTTTATGGTTTTGACTCCGTTCTGATTGCCCTGTTGTGATTGGTCAACCGCTCAGAGATGTCCCGCCCCTAAGCCTATCACGTACAATGTGTTGGAGCGCTCCAATAGAAGTGCAAGTGTTATATAGTGATGTAACAGTGTTCCAGAAGTAAACAAAGGAGTCCAATGGAGGCGTTTCAGGGAGGGAGGAAGACTGGGAACTTTTGTGCTCAAGTTGAGTCTATTTTGTCTCTAGAGGGACATTTCATTCTTCCAGCAAGAGGGAAATTGACAACGTTATAACTTTTGGTTTTGTCGTTTTCTCTAATTACATGCATACATTTCCACAGTGCTATACCTCAACAGTATTAGGACAAATTGTGACTTTCTTTACTTGGAAAATGATCTTTGAAATGTACAAACTGAGAACTACAGTACCATACATGTTGCATAGGGAGCATCAAAAGGGGAGGAACCTTGTCTCTCTGCAGAGTTTTAAAGAAGTCTTTCTCTGATAACTCTTACCCTATCTTTTGATGTTGTTCTTGCTGGAAAAGTGTGTGTGTTTGTGTGTGTGTGTGTGTGTGTGTGTGTGTGTGTGTGTGTGTGTGTGTGTGTGTGTGTGTGTGTGTGTATTTGTGTGTGTGTGTGTGTGTGTGTGTGTGTGTGTGTGTGTGTGTGTCTGTCTGTCTGTCTGTCTGTCTGTCTGTCTGTCTGTCTGTCTGTCTGTCTGTCTGTCTGTCTGTCTGTCTGTCTGTCTGTCTGTCTGTCTGTCTGTGTGTGTGTGTGTGTGTGTGTGTGTGTGTGTGTCTGTGTGTGTGTGGGTGTGTGTGTGTGTGTGGGGGGTGTGTGTGTGTGTGTGTGTGTGTGTGTGTGTGTGTGTGTGTGTGTGGGGGTGTGTGTGTGTGGGGGTGTGTGTGTGTGTGTGTGAAACAAAAAAACACACACATGGATGTTTCATCGTCAGGGTGAAGTGAAATGTGAGGAGCAGTGTTGTGATCTGCGTTTCATAGAGGCAGCATTAGTTCAGATACGCTTTACAAGAATGCTGTCGCTTTGAACAGAGCTGTGTTTGGAGTTTGGGGAAAATGCACATTTCTAATCCAAGGAAAATGAGCCTAAAGCCTGTTTTCCACCAAGAGAGCCACAACTACAAACATTACTCAGCCGGTACATTAGACTAATGATCAGGAAGCTAAACGTTGGTTTGGCAAGAAATGAGACAACAACATGGAGCTCTTGTTTTGTTTTATCTGATGCACTGATGGATGTCATAATGTGACTTGTGTCAACTCAATGACATCGCTTTCTTAACTGTTGCATCAAAGGATTTAGAAATGGTGTTTTAAACCATGTAGACATTTTGTTTAATGATTCATTTATTATATAAAGGCAACATCAGAGCTGTGAGTATTCAGCCTGTGTTAGAGAAGCTTTTGAAGCAGATACGTTTACTCCAGTATGGCAGCCTATACTTACTATTTTCCATACTTGAGTGTTTCCAATTTATGCCACATGTACTTCAATAGTCCATTACATTTTTGAGGCAGATGCAGTTTTAATTGCCTCACATTTTAGACTTACGGTTTTTAGTTACTGTGGCCATCAGGCTCAAACTTGTTACGACGGCCCAAAACATTTGCATCATGAGAAACGTGCTGCAGTTTGAAAAACGCTGCAAATATAAAAACACAAATGTTTCAACACCCCTCCAAATGAAGCAACATCTTCACCAACTTCAGGAAACGTGTTATAGCAGAAACAAAGTCATTTACAAGCTGCAGCATTAAAGTGATGAACAGATTAATGCAACAAGAATACTCATTTAATTATATAACAGTATTCTGAATAATACCAACGTCTACTCTTTGTACTTACAGTAAGTACAAAGACTTTCAATGTAATATTACTACTTTTACTTAAGTCATAGATCTGATTACTTTCACACACACACACACACACACACACACACACACACACACACACACACACACACACACACACACACACACACACACACACACACACACACACACACACACAGACACACACACACACACACACACACACACACACACACACACACACACACACACACACACACACACACACACACACACACACACACACACACACACAGAGACACACACACACACAAATAAAGACACACACACAGACACACACACACAACACACACACTCACACACACACACACACACACACACACACACACACGCACACACAGACACACACAGACACACACACACACACACACACAAATACAGACACACACACACGCACACACACACACACACACACACACACACACACACACACACACACACACACACACACATTCCAATGTTCAAATAAATGCAGACTCACAGGAAAACCCACCTACAGAGTGTGCGTGTGGGAAACCACATTCCCACAGTGGGTGGTGGTGGTGGTAATGGGGGTGGGGGTGGTGGTGATGGGGGTGGTGGTGATGGGGGTGGGGGTGGTGGTGATGGGGGTGTTGGGGGTGTTTTTGGATTCCTCTGGCCTGGAGTGTGATCCTGACGGCGGATGGTTTTCCACCTCCGAGGATAAGAGCTCCTCTCCAGCATGTGGACTGTGTTATGGAACCGTCTGGCTCTAATGGCTGTAATGAGGCATCGAGTTGCTCGGGGAGGAAGCGATGGTTCAGAGTCGCTCTGCGTTCGATACGTGATGCATAATGTGGAGGTTTCAGGGGAAGATGGCCAGATTTGTATCTGTGTAATGCGCTCCTGCAGGAGGGAGGTCGACAGAAATGTAATTTGTTCCTAAAAGGACGGAAAACCTGGTTGGTGTGGTCGCTGCAGATGGGGGTCATCATCCTTCCAGCGTATCTACTGTGGGATCGCTGGTTCTCTTTCCATCCTGTCATCTTTTGTTTCAGTTTAGTTGAGTGTTTTCCAGTTTAGTTGAACTTAGTCTCAGTTAGCTTTGTTTGCTTCAGTGTGTTGAAGAATCGTTGTGTAAGAAACTGAACCCCAAACTGCTCCTGATGAACAGATTGAAGCCTTGAATGCAACATCAGTGAGTGAATGTTCAATAATGCAATGTTGACATGTGTTGTGAAGCACAATGGGTGGTTTGTAGACGCAATGAAAAATCACTCTATTTACCATTTTTGTTTTTTTCCCTTTCCTGTAGTGTGTCCTATAAGTTTGTCATTAAAGCACAGAGAACTGTCACAGTAGAGCAGTGTTTCTCAAACTTCTTTCAGACCAAGGACCACTTAACCAATAAAAAAACACTCGCGGACCAGCTAACTCCACAAATATCTCAAAACACATCGTTTTTCTAGAACAGATTATAAATCGCATGAAAATGGTACAAACAAGTGGCAACTTGTGTGATGAAGGTGTTGCACTGGGCTATATCATGATATCGAAAGTGAAACTTAAGCTCGCTCCATCGCGGAGATATTCCCGCGAGACTGCGGAAAACTTAAACACATTTATTTATTTAAAATCTGAAATGTTACCAATATACTCACGGACCACTAGGGGGCGCTCACAGGACACCAGTTGTCCGCGGACCACACTTTGAGAAGCTACAGTAGAGGAAACAAATACAAATATGTACCTGAAAATGAGTAGAATATGTCCTCTTTAAACTGTTTGTCAGTACTGAGTTCAGGACTGAGAAGCAGCAGATACATTTCCTCCACTCTCTCACTGTGAAACTCCGCTTTAGATCAAAGTGATATCTCTTCTTCAGAGTACCGAAGCTCACAGTGAAGCAGAATCATCATTTCCTGTTTAAACCAACATCCTCTACGTCTCTGATCCTCTTCATCAGACCATCACACAGAAGGAAATGGACATAATCTCTCTCTCTCTGACCTTTGGCCTTCAGTAACTTGAGCTTTGTCTGCAGATGGGACGGGTGGCGCAGTGGTCTGTGCGTTTGATCATCAGATCAAGGGGGTGTTGAGGAACTCCAGTTTGAAACCTGCTCCCGCCCCACTGCTTCAGGCCGTTGTGTCCTTGGGCAAGACACTTCACCCGAGTTTGCTCCTGTGGGTATTGTCCACAGTACATGTATAATATCAATGTGTACTTGTAAAAGCACCTCAATGACTTGAAGGTGTGAAGATGGGCGGTGTGGCGCAGTGCATTGATCAAGGGGGCGAAACCCGCCGCCGCTGCGTCTGTAAAGCCGTTGTGTCCTTGGGCAAGACACTTCACCTGAACTTGCTCCTGTGGGTATTGTCCACAATAGGTGACCATTACATGTATGTATGATGTGTATTTGTAAAGCGCTTTGAGTCATTGATAAAGTGCTATAATAAATATAAGGATTATTATTATTATTATTATTATGAGTTTTCAATGATCACCTCTCTCTCAGTCCTGTGGCTTCTCTCAGACTGTGTGCTTTATCCAAAGGGTTGCCAGTTTCCCCCTGCGCTCGTATTATTGTTTCTGATGCCATCTTCGCCCACCGACCTAACTCTGCATTTTACGAGCCTCCAGGAGCTTTGGAGCGTTGTTGTGTTGATGTAGGATCGGGATCTGAGGGGTCCACTGCACTCAAAATCAACAGTCTGACGCCAGGCCTCTGGACGGCGGTGGCCGTGTTGGTGGTTTCACTGGAGGAGACGCAACTCTCTTCTTACACAACTGTGAAAGACCTGCAAGAGATTTAGGCTTTTGTTTCGTAAACTCTTTCAGATATTTGAACTTCTTCTCCCACATGTCTCAAGTTTAGTCTTATTTTAATGGATTTCATTCAAAAACATCTTCTGTTACTCTTATTATGTCAACAGAATGAAAGCCTTGTTGACCCTTTGACTTTTTCTCCACCAGCAGGCAAATTACCTCTGACCCCCTTTGGTTCACAACACGATATTTAGTTAATATTAAGCTGTCTTTTGCTCTTTTCTGCTATAACAAATGTAAATGTCCATTCTGTGGGACGAATAAAGGTATTCTGATTCTAAATTGTAATGGTAACTTATGCGGCAAATCAATCATCAATAATTATATTTGTTCTGCTTTTTAATTTCTATTAGCTGACAATCTAACAGCATTTCTGGCCCGTCATAGACACTCCACCACTTAACCTGTTTAGCCCTGAGCCTGTTTTTCAGGTCTCAGGCTCAAAAATGACATTCCCAGAACAAATGACCATATCTTCACTTCTAAAAGGGTTACATTAATAATCTTTTTTCTCAAAGTAATGATAAACCTGTGAGTTGGATGTAGAAGATTTAGAATCAATATAGATGTTTTTTATTTTAAAGTAAATTCAAATTGAACATAGTAAAAACATGTACAGTAAATGATAGTGTCCATCCAAAAGAAAACATTACTTAAAGAAAACCACCCTTGGATGATGGGATGCTAGACTAAAAGCTTTAGGAATCCAAACATATGATAAGTACCCTGTATCAACATTGATGCAAAACAAGTGACCTTTGACCTTTTTAGAGAGATTTTAAAAAAAAACACTTCTGGGGTCATTTGGGTGGATTTTCCATATCTCTGGAACCCATTGGTCGATTTTGATGATTGACACCTCTTTTTAACCGCTACAGCCAATGGAATCGAGAGGGAAGTTCCTAAAATCCATCTAAACATTACCCATTGGTGAATGAGTGATGCGTAGCCAGAATGTCCCGGAACCGGAAGCTGTGAGAGTCATACACTCTCATAGCAACTATATATGAAAGCTCCGTTATTGACATAAATTTGAAGATGGATTATCAGTAATCATTTCAGACACATTGGATTGACCTATGGATTAACCTTCAGCAGCGTTTTTATCGTTTTGATGCCATTGAACACGTCTTTTGACCAGAACAACAGCATAGGTAAAACAATGTCCCGTTTTTGCTCCGTAAAGCTCTGTGTTGTGATGCCTGTGTTTGCTTCCTCTGTCGCGAGTTCTGATCACTCAGTGATGATACGTATACCCCTAGAATCTGTGGAATCTCAGCTTGCTAGCTAATATCTTGTTTGTGCAGATCCAATATGTAATAAGGGTATTTATACCTAGAGTTCTGTGCTAAGTGTGTTAGCATTTTTTCACTCGGGGCTCATTTAGACCCTTCTTGTGAGATTTGTGTTTTGTTTCGGTAAAAATGGTTCGTATCGTCAGTTAGCTGAGTTTCTTCCCGTTAAGTGGGTATGACACATTAATAGGTTTTTAAATATTAAGAAGCCCTGAGCCACAGTTTTGTGGGGGCCTCCGGGTTGAACAGGTTAAGTCTAAACATCTCAGCATTTAAGTCATAGCCATGAAACTCCAAACACACGGTGGTTCCCGGAGGATTAATCCAACAAAGTTCGACTTGCGCCACCATGACAGATATTTGTGGTTTTGAGTGAAAGTTACAAGCATTGCTCTTTTTTCTAAATATGATCACCAGAGTTTGCAATGAACACAGCCTAGAAAACTCTTCTGGTTACCGAAAGACAAAGTAAAGTTAGCTCCTGCGAATAAGTAAATCCCTTTTGTATCCAGAATGATGTCATCTTTTTTTATGAATTCACGTTTTATCGTTAAAAACAACAATCAAACAGAAGAACATCGTGCAGATCTGTTTCAGATAGCTTCCTGTAAGTCTCTTGGATTTCCATTATTATTGAAAATGTTCATCCGTGTCTTCCTGCTGTCTAAAAGGGACCCAGCAGTGATTTAATGTCACTGCTATTTAAAGTGGTATTTCAAACACTAAATCAAAATCCATCTGCTGAGGAACATCATGATCTCAGTGGGAAATTAGCATGAACCACTGACTCATTTAAATGTTTATCTCTGAAACCACATGAGTGTAACTGTAAACGTTGTTGGATCCTGTCTCGTTCCTCAGATCATCTCCTCTCTACTTTCATTTGTGAAACCCAGGAGGAAATTATGCTAAGTGATGAAGTGGAAGTGGAGCCAAAGTGGTTTTTTTTCCATATAATGACACATCCATCTGGATCGTCAGCCGTCAGTGTTTGGACGTCGTTAATTGTTTGTGTACAGAAGTGGTAAATGTTTACCTGCTTCCTCTGCCGGCCTGTAATCAGCAGATTGAACTGATGGAGCAGCGGAGAGACGAACAGCTGATAAACCTGCCGACATTTAAAGGTCTAACGTGTGATATATTCCTGCTGTAAAATGTCTAAAAACTATTTATCCTTTTGTTATCTCGTGTGTTGAGTTCTATACATGACATTAAACCAAATGTTTCCAACCATTTTCAAACTTTTAATCCATCATTTAATCAGGGTTTCTTTTGGTCTTGTAATGGCGGCGTATCCCACTTTAAGCATGTGTCAGCATTGTCTGCCAGAAGCTGTCATTTTATCCAGTTTTAAAACAGATTTTTACAATAAATGTTTTAAATGTTGGTTGTTTTTTATATATCATGTAACAGGATGAAGGATTTGTGTCTATATCTTAAATTATCGGAGAAACAAGCTTAGCAGGGACTACAGACAAAAAATAGCCTGTTGGCTAACTCTGGCACATTTACAGAAATGTCAATCAATGTGCACTGTCCCTGTCAAATACATTTATAAATAAAACAAAATAGCAAATGCTAGCGACTGCATTGAAGAAACTCTAACCTGAAACTTCTGAATTATGTGTTTTTACAGGATTTATCACCAATGTTGTTTGTTATGAAGAGGAGGAAATCTAACTGGATGATTCGGCTCTGTATAAAAACAACCTGAACTATGAACACTGGAGGAATACCAACTAGCTAATAGCAATGGTGGTAGAGAAAATGTCAGAGGGCCTATGTATAAAAGTCACGGCTCGCCACTGAAATTAATCCACCGCTGGAAATGGAAATAGTCCCAAAGAAAATGCACTACTTCTTCTGTTTGAGTATTATTTACTAAAGTCTGACCAGCTGTATATAATTGAATATGCCTTATATATAGGGGCGCTTTTGGCGCAGTGGTTAGAGCGTTGGTCATCAGATCAAGGGGCGTTGGTTGAACTCCAGTTCCCGCCTCGGCCGCCACTGCGTCAGGCCGTTGTGTCGTTGTCCTCCTGTGGGTAATGTCCACAGTAATGACTCTTACATGTCTAATATGTGTAATGTGTATTTGTAAAGCGCTTTGAGCACCTGTAAAAGCACTCTAATAAAAAAATGTAAACCATTATTATTATATAAAATAAAACAATATGTTAATGAGCCGTTTTGGGATTTGCATCTGAGTCAATGGAGCGACAGACTTTGAAACCAACTTTCACATTTCACATTTTGGTCTTTTCCTGGGTGTGTTGACAATGAAAGAAAAGTCAACGTGAGGAAAAATAATGCCAGACTCGTCCTTTAAACAGGCTGCAAAATGCAAAAATATAATTGACGGTTCTGTGCTGTAATTTGCAGATGTTTTGATTTCTGAGAGTGGAAATGTCCTCCGACTGATCCGTCTCTGTCAGTTTAAAGGAAAACACGAAACTTAGGTTGAAGGTTTCCCAGCTCTCGTGCAGACGAGCGACTGCTGACAGTGAAATAAAGCTGATTATGGTTATTAGCTAAAGCACAGGAGCTAACGGATGTCTGTGGGCCGCTTAATTACAGGTGTTTGGTTTCTGTATGTTTAACACATATTGAATGATGAACCTCAGGAGTTTATTCTATAAATTGGATATACGATATTTGAACTCTTGAAATGTGGTTGTGTCAAAACAGTTGACTTTAACATGTCATATTATTTTCTGATTTAATGTTCATTGACAACAACTCAGTTTTCACATTCTCAGGTTTCTGTTTGGAAGAAGAATATTTTGAAAACACATTTTATTAACGTTTGTTTTAACACACATTTTGCAAAGAGATGGAAAAAACTAATAGATTACAATTAACAAGAAGAAGAAGAAGAAAAAGACCCGACAGGAAACTAAGAGGGCTGTGGATTTTAGATGCTGTTTACTTCCTCGCCTGTCAATCATCATAATACGATAATTACAGCACCAGAGCTGCTCCGCTGAGTCAGCTCCAGCTCTGCCAAATTCACGTTCACTCACGCAGAGCTAATGTGAAGGCTGTGAAATCTGGTTCACTGTCCAGGAGGGAGGGGTCTTAATGACTCTAGTGATCCTCTGACTTTCCTAGAGCCCCTCTCAAAGGTCAAAATATAAGCCTGTTGAAAACCCCTAAGACAAGATGTCAAGTCCATTTTATCAATAAAGTCTCACATCTGCTTCGAAGCGCTCCGCAAATGCTCTCTATCCTCCGACACCTGATCCGAACACCAACGCACAACCCACTGCACCACACGCCTCCAAATCCACCGAGAGTCGATGTGAAAAGTTAAGAAACCACCAAAGTATTTTGTGTACCGTAAATTGGTATTTCAACATGTATATTTTCAACTTTTTTTTAATGCTGTTTTATTTCTATTTTGAGATGTTTACATGAATTGTTTATTTATAATACATGTATGTTTAATTCACCCTGTGGGCATCTTACATGTCCACAAAATCTCATCCATTCCATCCAGTAGCTGGCAAGGCATTTCACTCAAAAACATTCATTTGAACCTCAATTCAAAACTTTTAGTTGTGGTGTTTTAAAAGTAATAATGCCAAAGTTGTTAGGGTTCAACCTCTGGGAAAATGAATGTCCGATAGTTCCAATAGTTTCCCTCAAAACCATGAACTTCAACCTCAAGGGGATTAAAAGTCTTTAGGAGTCATCCTCTGGGAACAATGAGTTTTGACATCTCAACATGTAACGGAGGGATTGAGGCAAGAATTCATACCAGAGGATGAACCGCCTATAATTCCCTGTACACACATTCATGTTTCCCAGAGGTTGAACCCGAAGAAATGTAGTGATCCCAACGCATTTTGGCTTTTTAAATAATAATCCCTCCGTTATATATTGAGATATGTCAGACGGTAAGTCGAAACCTTAAGTTGTATTATTTAAAAAGGCAAAATGCGTGGGGAATGGGATCATTACATTTCTTAGGGTTCAACCTCTGGGAAACATGAATGTGTTCAATCATTGTTATAAAGCAAAAGACAGCGAAGGACACGGGGTTCACCCTCTGGTAACGATGAATGTATCCAAGAGATGTTGAGAAACTTCGGTGGGTATGGGAAGACTGTGTTGCTGGTTTTCAAAAGATCAAATGGATGTGAATCAATGGTGTTCTCTTATCTCCTTTCAGATCCTCTCTTTTTACCAATTTAAGAATTTCTTTGTCCACAAAAAGATGGCAACATGTGGAGAAACCCTGAATCCAGGCATCAAAATGTCCGTTCAGGAACTTGTCAGATGGATTATTAAACTGTAGTACCACCAAACGGATAGGATAGGATAATTCATGGGACAGAACCGAGACCAAGGACTGCCGGGAAGGGAATAAATCAAAAAACTGAAGGTTTGAGATGTTTTTGAGGAAGGAAGGAGCTCTGTGTGCGATTATTTGTCAGTATTTCAAAAACAACAAACCCAGAAGAGAATAAATATCCCTCCTGAGTGAACCGGACAATTTCATTTCTCTGGGTGGAGGGTTTGGCGGTTCGACAGTCCTTCTTCTGAGGAGCTGGAAACCACTAAGAGTTGCTTAATTGTGCCCGGCAAAGGTTCATCAGAAGGTGATTCTCAGAGCAGCACAGTTACGACATCCTTTTGCTTGTTGGAGTAGAAAAGTATTTCAAGGTGGACAAATGTAGCGAGTGTTTAAAGTAGCCTACTGTCGTTAGTTTTTGTTGTTGCAATAATACAGCTTGCTGGCAATGATCTAATCTCAGCCAAGAAAAATGCATGGCACGATATCCAAACAAAGTCAGTATCATTTACATTTCCACAGTTTTGATTCCATCAGTACATGAAAAGCCTTGTGTTAGCTAAGGATACAAGGATACAACGAAAATGGGGAAACATAAGGTAGTCCTATATTTGAAGTGAAACAAACAAGCTAAACTATTTGTTGTTGTTAAAGTACAGAGAATGAGTTCAGGAGTCCATAGTAGTTCCACAGCGAATACCTCTCTACTTTGCTTTTTTACCAGATTGGAGAAGTGGCTTTACCCCTCCAGAGATGACCAGACGGTTCCTGGTTCAAGCATGGCAGAATCATTCAGGATCAGGCAGGAAAGGTAGGCTTAAAGTAATACATGTATATCAAAGATGGTGTCTGTGTAGCTGCAAAGGTTATAACGACAAAAGCTTGTACCACGTCCCCCGACTTGTGTAAGCAAAGATCCTATAACATTTACAAAAATGTTCCGATCATTTAAAGTGGTTTTGTAAAAAGCCTTGAACCTCCAAAACAAGGGCTAAGCTAACCATTTCCTAACCGCAGCTCTCAAAGCTGTCCCTTTGCCTGAATATATCGGTTAGTTCAGGCACTGCTGAGCTGTAAATCTCTTTAGTTAAAACTAAATATCTAAACAAATAAAACAAACATTAATGCAGCCTCCTGATCCTCCTGCATCAGCAGAAATGAAACTCTAAAGCTGCTGTTAAAGTCGAGTTGGCAAAGACGATGATTTATAAACAGCTGACTGCAACACTCTCTGTAATCCTCGGTTAACTCTGCTTTGACAGTTTTTTGGTGATCGGTGAACCTCTTCCTCCTCTTCCTCTCATCTTCCTCTCATCACCCAAAATGGTTGTTTTGCACTCCCTTTCCCGTGGGACAAACAGCATTATTGTTGAACTGTTTGGTCATGTGACCCGTCTCGCCACAGCTCAATGACTCATTTAACCGACTGAACCATCGCCACCCAAAAACAGATCCACTCAGCAGGCTGTGATGTCAGCCTCATTACAGTCATTATCCCAAACTAAACAATGTCTAAACCGACCCAACTGTCTTGTTGGATTTGGTTGATTTATTGATTGTTTACTGAGGTTTCTGCAGAACATTAATGTGTATGGTGTCCTCCTGCTGGGAAAAATGAACTCAAAATCACTTTCTCTCTCGTTAGCTTTTCACCAGACAATTCAATGTAAAAATAAATGATCCCAAAAATGCCAATTTAGGGTAACTATGAACCCTTTCATGCATAGAGGTCACTACAGTGGACAGCTATTCAAAAGGTGTTTTCTTGCATATGCATTGTTTTTTTTTGCATAGTTGCACCATCAGCCACTACATAGGACCCTAATGCATCATCCCATACACTGCCCCTCAGTGGAAAGTCAGTGTAAGTGCATGATACATGTCTCTAAACCAAGATGGACGACAGAAAGCCACATGGACCAAGTCACCCATCTATATCTTGCCAATCCTTTTATGGAAAGCGTCCCCTGCAGGTATAAAAAATGTGGTGACATCAAGTAACAACTAAGGAATCATATAATTCATAAATGATCAAAGTATTGATTTTATGTTTGCAGGACATCATGATTAACCACCTGTCCACTGCAGAGGACGTCATGCATCACTGGCTATATTTCAACTACAATTAATACTGGTACTGCTGCTGCTGTACCCAGGGCCGTCCCTCCCTACAGGCAGATCATGCAGACTGTGGGGCCTCACCTTGTGGAGGGGGCCACACCTTGCGGAGGGGGGCCTCATCTGAGTTGCACCTATGCGCTTATGTGCCGCAATTAGGGTGGCGCGGCACGATTTCGCCGCTGCGAGGCTCCACTCATCAAATAACTGTGCGTGGGGCCTCAAGTTGGCCCCTGGCCCTGGTTATTCTTGAAAATACTTCATCTGCAATATCTTTTTGGGCCGTAAATCAATATACTTATGTTATTATAATGTAATTTTAAGTTTGCACATCTTTATTTATCATTTTTTCAAAATGTACATCTCTTCAGTTCAAACCCTGAACGCATACTGTCCACCTGAGTGGACATATAAATATCTCTTTGAAAAAACTAGATTAAAAAAAATGCCCCAAGAGCAATAATAACACTTGGTAAAAAAGTCCTGACTGAGGCTTTCATAATTCATGCATGAAAGGGTTAACATAACTTGCATGTCTTTGGACTGGAGAAACAATAATGCTAACACAAAGAAAACGTGCAACTTCTACAAAGAAGGGATTTAGAACAGTGCAAACCACCCTGCACACTTTTGCTATTTAGACATTTATGAGTGGTAACAATTTCAGTTATCTCTTTTATTTGAGTCGTAAAAACACAGAAGCATATACAGCATTACATTTTGTAGGAAATCTCAACCAAATGTGAACCCTTTGAGTATATTCTCTTCCTGTATACTCTGGAAAGATCACTACTTTAGTTAGATTGGATCCACATGACCCAGTTTCATCGCAAACAAGTGTTTTATGACATATTTTGTGTTGTGAATGGAACATTTGGAGCATACAGTTTAAGAGTGGAGTATTGGGGTTGCAGATACAAGTAACCTGTGGTTCAGCTTTCTAGGAATTTACAGTAAAAGGGCTTTGTGTGTAAAACAGAGCCATTAGAAAATGACTTCCTGCATGGGCAATGTTATGATTCTGTCTTTCTGAGGTTGTTATTTCTCCTTAAGTAAAAGCAACAGAGTTACAGTAGCTTATGTTAAACCTATTTGGCAAAAAATAACGAGTTGCAATACGAGACTAGAGATGTAATTGATATGTTTTCCATGCACGATAAACTGTGGCCTGCTTTGTTTTGCTTGATTGGAAGAACTGTTGTCGTTGTAGCCCTAGAAACACTGAGGAGCACAAAGACGTGGATTAGAGAAGAGATGTCCTTTTGGAAAAGTGGCAGAAAACAGACAATTGACTGAAAGGCTGTGGTTGGTTTACTTCTGTACATATGAGAGGTTTATGTGGAGGTTTAAAAAAGTGGTATTTCATCCTTAAAACATTGTTTTTGAAATTATCCTTTAATACAAGAACATTTTCAGAGCTCAAAATCAGATCTAAAACATACATCAGATGAAGGAAACACATTTTGAAACTGTGTTTGTTGCTTTTTGTAAATAGAAGTTGGAGGTTTTCCCATTCATTTCAATACAGCTCCCTAGTGGACATTAGAGGAACTGCAGTTGGTCACACTTCAGATCTGGCTAAAACTCTCAAAATGAGGCTTTGACGTCTACAATATCCAACACTTGATAACCAGACAGAGTCCCAGGAACAGGATGGTACAGAGGCAGGAGAAATGGAGGGATATGAGGAGCTTGATTTCTCCCAGAAGGCAGTTCTCCCTGGGGTGAGGAAAGGGGACGGCAGGCTGATCTGGAGGAGGGGGGTTTGGAGCCTGGGGCATCTCGCAGTAAACACCTGTCCAGCCCTGGTAGCACTGGCAGGTGAACTTGTGCTTCATGTCCAGGATGTCGTGGTTGTTGAGGTGTCCGCTGACGTGGAAGCGTGGACCTCTGGGTGTTGGGTTTCTGCGGATGTGGAAGAAACGCGGGTTCAGGTGAAGGTAAGCGCCCGAGTCGAGGCTCTTTCGGACGCACCTGCCGTTCTTCTTGCAGAGCGCTTTGCTGCACAGCTTGGCGGCAGAAGTGACGTTGATGACGTAATGTCCCAGCGGACCGTCGATGTACTTCTTCACTGTCAGGCAGTTCCTCTGCAGGAGATCACAGTTAGTAGTGGTCAAATTAGGGACCCATAAACATGTCAGTCTTTCAGTTAGTGTGTACAGACAGAGAGATCTAAATACCGTTTCCACAATCTCAGGTTTCAAACAGGTTTCAAGAGTCTGATGACTAACACTCAAGTCAAAAGAAGCACTTCAATTGTTTCATAGTTAGAACATTATCAGTTCTGATCATATGACACATACTTCTACTCCTAGATTTATAGCTGAGTATGTTGTAAACAGGATGTAAAAAAATCCACAGACTGAAAACAATCCAGACCACTTTCACACATAAATCTGATGCTTTTTCTTTTGGTTTACTCGAGAGAATAATGATATCCTTGTTTTATGCACAGTGACTGCTATGTATCATCCTTTAATTCTTAATGACTTGTTTTCTGTAAAGTGTGCCATAATATAGAAGCATATAAAAACAATATGCATTTGGTTTAGGGCTTCTCCTTTCTTCTGATTAGAGTAGATTTAAAGCTTTTGGTATTAAAAAGAGTATTGAACTTATTTAACCAAGTGTACACCACTTTTATTAGTTTTACTTTGTGCCATTACCTTTGTTCGTGAATACTCTGATGATCCCCAGAGGATGACTCCTGACGCTCCCAAGACAGCGCTCTCCCCGATGGTGTGAATCAGATCGCTCTGAAACACAACGACGCCAGAACACTTTACTCCTTCTCTTCCACTTTTTCATGATCTACAAATGCTCTTGGGACAACGAACATATTGGGAAGGCATCTTTAAGGTACATGAGAGAATACAAAAGTATACTGTACTTCAAGACCATTTCATTATAATATGTATAAAGCAACACCAAGTCTAAACCTGCAATTATCATGATAGAAAGAAGTTCAAGTTTTTGTAAAGGGTTTTATCAAACAGAACTGAAAAGCTTACCTCTGAAAGAACAGCAAAGGTGTACGCATAAAAGGGTCTGGAGTAGACAAACACTGGCAACGTGTAGTCGGTACGGGCGATGGACGCGATCCTCATGGCTTCTTTGACTCGATAGTGGACGAACTTGACCGTGTTGGGTGAAGACTTGAGTTCGTAGTCCAGGTAGATGGACGGGTAGAGAGCAGAACTCCCCTTCCAAAGCCACATCAGATGGTCGTTGCGTACGTGCTCCACGTTGGGACATTCGCCGGTGTACCGTTGAGGGTGCGTCTTGTACCCGTAGTTGTAACAATCCGGGAAAAGGTAAAACCCCCAAAGTCCGTCCGGCCTGCGACTTTCCGCTAAGGCTAAGGTCATGTTCATGAAGGACTGCCCGGCCCTCTCAAACCCGTCCTTTGCTTCTTTCTCCACCTTGCTTTCCGGCCAGTTCGGGTGAAGCTTCCGGATCTGTTCCTTGGATCTGTTGCGGTAGATAACCTTGGCGCCCCAGTTTCGCACCCACTGAGGCCTCCAGTTCTCCCAGTCAATGACAGCCATTCCTCGAAAGTCCTTGTGCGGGATTAGCTTGTCAATATCCGCCCGGGCCTTGCTCAGGTGTTTGGAGACGCTCTGGTTCTGTGGAAGTCCTCCGTTGATAGGGACCCCGGAGTTGGAATAGTATGGGTAGTATCCCAAGTGGCTGTGGTAGAAAATGGTGACGTTTGGTCCGCTTAGGGTTTCGTTAAGGTTTGCTACAATGTCGAAAACACTAAGGTCCAAGTCAACTTTGAATCGAAGGCGGCAGGACTCGGTTGGAGCGTTCCACACGACAACAAAAGGTCGATGAGGGATCAGAGGTGCCCTGGACGGCTTCATTTGGTCACCCTGGATTTGTGGCTTTACTCCAACGCCAACCAACAGGGCCAGAGCCAGGAGACGGAGCCCCATCAACGCCATGGCCCCTTATTCCTCATGGAGCAATTAGTGGTCCTGCACAGGAGAGAAACGGGCATGTTTGGAGAAGACATTAGGAGCTTCAGTGAGCAGAGATAATCAGCCGGGGCCTGTGAGAATACATGTGAGGGATGATCAGCCAAGTGAATGCTCCAGATTCCACAACACAACAAAACACAAAGCTTCCCTGTTCTCAGCGGGAGCAGGACTGAGACGAAAAGGATGCAGGTTCAAATCCCAAAGTAGTGGATATACTGTGGACATGGAGAGAAATGAGAATAGGCTTTTACTTCTACTTTACTTTTACACATTAAAACGCCACTTAGATACAGTCAAAATGCCCTTCTATGGACTCTAAAGAGAAATTCATTAATAGACTCATTCAATGATTTTAAACATCATCATCAAACCCATCTGCTGCAGCTATTTAGGGTTTCAGAGAGAAATGTGTAGTACTAAAGCTTTTAGTCGTAGCAGAGAAGAACTCGTCTTTCCCAATATAGAAATAGAAGACAACTAGGCATGAAAATTTGGGCACACATGAACGATGTACACAACTCTTAAGACAAACATGTATTCCTTAGCTCATAACAACTGCAATAAGACCGCAAGTACACCACTGTCTGATTAACTGGAAAGCTATTCTTTGTCATCTAACCTTCACCCTTGAGCATTTTAAACATACAGTAAACATTGTTTTAAAAAGTTGTCTGACAATAGGACAATAGGAACTTTGATTTTTCTCAGTATTCTGTACTTTTATTCAGGAACCACAACTTCAAAGCTTTGGAAACCCATCTTATGCAGTTACACATACTCAAATCCACGGTTGGTCTCTTTGTAGCTCTGCTTTTTATTTTGTCCTCTGTCTTTCCTTTTGAAACGATTCCCTCTGGCTCTTTATGTAAGAGCCCCTTCTAATTGCTCCTGGCGCCCCGTCATATTGAAGCAATTCATTTTCCAGTTTTTCCAACGTCGGGGAGGGGGGAAAGACATTGTGACCCCACTCTTGGGAAACATGGCTGCTGAGGTTGCCTCCAAGGACGCCACGGAAAATCTCCCATCATTCCTTTCGTGGGATTGTAACCAAAGCATTTGAGAAAGGAAAACCACGCTTCTCCGATCATTTCAACTTTTCATTCTTCTGATGAGTCGCTGGCCCTGGAGCTCATGTTCTCTGCTTAGTTTAATGGCACGAGAACTTTATGGTCACAGTAATCTTGGATGTGGATCAGTGAGTAGAAAGCTGGCTGGAGAAGACGGTGAAAGAAGAAGAAGTCATATTCACAAATAAACTGACAAAACGTTTCACTAAAAACATTTAAAAAAGGCTGTAATTCATCAAGTTTCTTCAGTTTAGGAAAGCTTCTCCTGAGGCAAAAACCAGTTTCATAACCCTTCCAGCTCGATGGGTTTTCTGGTGGTATTGATCCAAGACAAACAGAGTGCGGTGAAGCCACTCAGGCTGTCCGCGAAAACCACCAGAAGCCTGGAAACACGGCAACTGTAGACCACAAGAAAAGACCCCCCAATCTGACACAGGAGACTCGGTTTGATGTTTTGTCTCCAACAGATACAACAGAATGTTAAAAAGCAGCTGGACTCAACTAAGTGGATCCAGACGAGGACAAGGGGTTAATGGTTTTTAACCACGCCATACTGGTTTGGCTCTGGAGAGTAGGTCTACCAGATTGGAATATTAACTACTGGATGGATTTCCAAGTAATTAAGTTTAGGCAATCCATTGTCTCGAGATTTTATAAGAAATAGGAAACTTGTTTGCTCCCAAATTCAGAAAATGATTTTGTTGGCATAGCATTGCAAGTAGTGCTGTGTACCTGGACTCACATTCAGGTTCAGGTCCGGACTCAAGTCCAGGGGTTCAGGTTCAAGTCCGGACTTATAAGTCCGGACTTGTGTCAAGTTGTGTGAGTAACTAAAGTGAACTTATTGTGAGCTAATTATCAATTGAAAATAAACTCATAATCAACTCAAATTGAAACTAGTCAGGTTTATTGTGCCCCCTTCCAACTTGTGTCTACACCATGTCTTTTCTATAACTCTACATGTGTTACTAACTACACAACACAACTACATACATAGTGATGTACATACAAGACTCAATATGCAAGAGTACAAGTCTATGTGTTCTTGTTCAAGAACAACAGCATATTGACATTGTCTGGGTGAAGTGTTGCTCTTTCGGCAGACACTATATCACCATACATACAAAGGAGTTAGCTTAGCTACACTACCATATATGGCAACCAGCATCCCACGCTGTCAGTGTCCACTATGTCTAAGCCAGCTTCCCTTGACGTCACACAGATCTCGCGAGCAGTTGCGATATTTTGCGAGACTTCGTGAGTTCAGTAATGGCCGCCATATCAGAAGCCAAAACAATGTTTTTCGTCTTTTCTCAGCGCAAATTTCTCGATCTATGGAAGGTTTTAGATGGTTTAGAACAAAAAGGAGAATATACGTAAGTACCGGTTCCTGACGTTCCGGTTTTAACCGGACTTGAACCGAAACTTTTTACAAGTCCAGTACCGGTTCGGCGTACCGGTACGCAGCACTAATTGCAAGTAAGTTTAAAATGCAACAAAATAAAAATAAATAGTAAATATATATATATATATATATACATGTCAACAGTAGTAAGAAAAAAAGCAGTTAAAATACAAAAAGTGATGGGAATGATGTCTCTTTGAAGGGAGCCGGATCTTATGGCTCCGTTCCTTTCAAAGAGCCGTTCAAAAGAGCCGTTTTTTTAAAGGGGGCGGGGTTACTAGGTTTATCTGCAAAATAATCACCAGTCATAAGGATATTTAAGTGGCGATGGAGATTATTTGTTGACCCTGCTTTAAAGGATATTTTGCCTTTACAAATGGTGCGCTTTATCACTGCCTGGGTTTTGGTTGAAGTGCATCCAACTGCGTTTTCGAGTTTGGCTCATTTTCCATCCGAAAAACACGTCGTCTACCTGTCCTGTACCACTTGTTATGACTTCTCTCTCTCGCGTATTCCGTTAAGACACACCCCATCTCACTCCTCCTACCAACCTACCAATCAGAGTAGGGGGCGGGTCTTCACAGAATACAAAATCAAGCTTTTTAAAAGGCGAGTGGATTTTGGCAGGCAGTGAGTGCGGACCAACGATTGAACGAAAAAAAGAACGGCTCTCACCAAGTACGACTCGGTTCCCCTCGTTCGCGACCGACACATCACTAATACAAAAACGTAATAGACACAGGGAGCGACTGCAATTTGCATGGCGCCATCTTGCATATTTTGAAATACTCATAACTTTCCATAGAGCTACATAAACACCTATCATTTGTTCATTACTTTGGATTATGACCAAATTCATGCACAGCTAATGACATGTACCCAATAAGCTGTCAGCCTACGTTGGGATAAGTACAAATCAGCTCATATTAGCATGTTAACAATTAACTATAGGTTATGGATAATTCCATGGTATTCCAGCCACAATTGAATAGATGTACTTTCAGGGAAGTGGAAACTAGAGAAAGATATCAAAGCTAGCTATGCTGTACTATTCGATGTAATATGATACAGAGGTCAAATATGTACTTTAAAGGGAAATCGAGACGTCAAATAAACTTCAAGCTGCTAATTTAGCATGCCTAAAGAGTGAGCTAACCATCATGCTAGCTAGTCAGTCACAGTATATTTCTCAACTTATACTTAGCTGTACTTGGTTGTTAACTCCCTTTTGGAATTTTGATATTCATAATTTCCATTCAATACAGAGTTACTGAAGATGGAAACTCTGTAGGCTCGCGTTAGCATGATTTTATCTGCAGTGTTTTGGCTACAGTATAGTGCAATATGGAGAGATTGTGTGTGGGGGTCTCAGGCTGGTCTGGACGGGACTGAGCGAGTGTGTCTGATTGTCCAGTAGTTTACAGGGAAATCTGGAAAATATGAAGCCAGCCTAGAATTAGCATTTAATGATCCAGCGTTAATGCCTAACAACCAGAGACAGAGTGACTGTCGTTGTTCAGCAACACCACAAATCGTAGTGTGTGTGTGTGTGTGTGTGTGTGTGTGTGTGTGTGTGTGTGTGTGTGCGCGTGTGTGTGTGTGTGTGTGTGTGTGTGTGTGTGTGTGTGTGTGTGTGTGTGTGTGAGAGTGTGTTGGGGGGCTTTTAAAACCACAGAAAGTCTGAGTCAGACCGCTGATTCGACTCCCAACATGTGTGTGTGTGTGTGTGTGTGTGTGTGTGTGTGTGTGTGTGTGTGTGTGTGTGTGTGTGTGTGTGTGTGTGTGTGTGTGTGTGTGTGTGTGTGTGTGTGTGTGTGTGTGTGTGTGTGTGTGTGTGTGTGTGTGTGTGTATTTAAAAAAGATTGCTGTGCATTACGGTTAAATTGAACCATATTATTCTCCAGGCTAGTGGTTTGTATTGGCGCAATTTTGAGCAGCTCGTGTATGTTAGCAAACACGAAAATAAATGCATGACAGACGAATCATTGTGTGAAATGAAATGATTCGTAACATGATGAAAACTCATGTCTTAAACTATTTTTCCATCCCATTACATGATCCAACATTATAGATATAGGCTTTACTTCTAGGAAATGTATTTTGTACTTAAATGACCCCGTGACCTTTGCTTTAGCAACATATTAAAGACACACTTAACATGTTAAACTGGTTATGGAGGTTAGTGGTGAGACTTTAAGAATAGCTAAATTATTAAGGTATTATTCTGTCCCAACACAGCTGTAAAATATTAGGTATAAAAGCTTGCAACACACCCACAAATACAGATCAGATGTGCTGTCGCAACTCAAAAATATAGTATCTCGTTAATTTGATTCCCACCGAGGTCTTTACAGTAAACTCCATCCCTGTCAGGCACTGATTAATTCTGGTTCCCTTCCAGGGTTCAGTCGAGTCTTGATTATGTTCACGTGTGCTTTTTTTCGACTGCGGTCTCTCCACTGCAGTTTCCAGATGTGATTTTACGGTTTTATTAACACCAACGTGCTGAAACTTCACCGCTGCAAATGAGGAAAACCTGCATTTTGCATTTAACTTTCACAGTTCTACTAATAACACCATCTGTCTGTCCAAACAGTTGTCTATTTTTATGCAACACATGAACATTGCCATGTCTTCTGCATGGTTTAGCTTTAGACTTGTGTACATGAGCGTAATCTAGACCATTATACAGATTTCACCTTCCACTACAAAAACTCGAAATATTGCCAAGTATATTAGTCTAATACATATTTGCCAACCTTTAGACCTCAGAAATCGGGAGCATTTCAAAATGGGGGGGGGGGGGGGTGGTGCTAGTGAATCGCCGGAGCTGTTTAGATTAACATTAACATGCTTATTGTAGTTGTAAGTGCACTTCCTTGCGGTCTGTAGCACCGTCCTTGATGGAGCATACAGTATGTGTGGGCTGGACCTGTATTTTACAGGAAAGGAGTGAGCAGAGAGTAGAGTAGTTGTCGATTCTTGTTCTGTTTTCTGTGAATATCTGCCTCACCCTCTCAGACTTTGAGTTGCGCGCGCTACTAAAGAGACGTGTTACCATGGAAACCAAACAATGCTGCAGCTGTATTAAAGTCCGAGTGAAAACAGTCTTGTGTAAATCTGATTTTGTCAGAAATCGGGAGAAATGCGGGAGAAATATGACCCCGGGAGGAAACCGGGAGAGGGCAATGAAATCGGGAGTCTCTCGCGAAAATCGGGAGGGTTGACAAGTATGGTCTATAATAGCTAGTCAGAATATGTCTCTACACCTGGTATAAGCAACCCGGTCTCACAGTCTGCGTACAAATGACACGACTTTGCAAAGGCGTGCATATGATACGCTGATATTGCACCTCAAACATTACGGCCCGTCTACACTATAGGCATCGAAAAATGCTTTCAACGCTTCGCCCATTCGGACGTAGAAGATTTGTAATCTTCGCCGAACTGCATTGTGGGGAGCATGGCATGGCTTTGCAAGCATCACGAGCATCTATCGGCATCAAAAGTTGAACAATGTTCAACTTTTGAGGCTCGATGCTTGGCATCAGCCAATCAAATCCCGTTTATGCAAATCCCGCCAGTGCAAGCGCAGCCAATCAAACCGCGTTCTAGCTGGGAGAGCCAGACCGCTGTTCATTTCCTCATATTCCAAACGAGATATTACGGTAGCAAATCACCCGGTTCTTTACGACCAGAACTATTTACCGGGATACAAACCGGAGGAACCAGGCATGGAGGGAGGTGGCGGAGACAGTGGGTGAAACTGGTAGGTTTTCGCCTGTTTGGGTAGTTTATATCCAGTTTACTTAGTTTAAACATTGCTATTGCTTTGTATGTCGGGGGCGGGAGATTCATGTGATTGGTTGTTGGTCGCGTTGCTCGCAAAAAATCGCCAAGCTTCAGACACGCCCAGCTTCAAGATTTTTTTATGCCTGTAGTGTAGACGGGCCGATGGCTTCAGGCTTGAATCGCCGTTCCAATGACAGTTTCAATGTTTGGGGTGCAATAAACGACACAGCAGCTTATTGGGTTATGGTTAGGGTTAAATAAATGGCAAAGATATGTAGAAAATAAACGCATTTAAGATACCTTCATAACAAACGTAACGTGGGAGTATCATATGCACGCAAAATCGGACTTCTGCGTATCTATTGCACGCCTTTGCAAAGTCAAGTCATTTGTACGCAGACTGAAGAGAGTGGGCTGGGTAAATAACTTCAGAAGTAACACTGCAGTGAGATATCGGGTCTTGTTTTTAGACAATCATCTTTTTGGGTCAAAAAATCTTATTTTGAGTTGTATCTCAGATGAAACTTGTTTTTTACATATTGGAAAATCACCAACTAACATCAGAAAACAGAAACTTTTTGAGCATTTACGGCTTATATTGTAACAACATTTCCTGATTCTGGTCAAATATAATTCAAAATGAGCCAATTAATCTGATTTATCTAAATATCCCTTCTTATATCAAGAAATGTTATCAAGCACATTTTCACTTCTTCTATTGGCAGATATTTTTACTTAGTTCAAGTGGAAACAACTCGTTTTCATTATTTCTTTACTTGTTATGGAGCAGCATTTTTTCCAGTCAACTAAACCATGAAATTATTTGAGTATTAGCTTCAACTTACCTGTGACATAAACCAGGATCAATTCCACTCCTTATCCGAATCAGAATCAAGTTCATTGCCATCAGGTACGTTTACAGATACAAGGAATTTGCTTTTTTATATCGGGTTGTTCGAACATAAACAATCTAAGAAAATAAGTTGGAAAAGTATTTAAAAAATATATATATAAAGGGATAATAAAAAATAAGAACAATTTAGCTTTACAAAAGGATACTAAAGATAAGTATTTACACCAGATTGATTCATTAAAAAACAACATTCATTTAGAAGAAATATTATTTAAATATAACAGTTTTATGATTAGGATAACGTACCGTTCCGTCCCTGCTAACTGCTCTGTGTATCGAGGCCTCTTGCAGGTTTATTTCCTCATCTCTAAAGTTTTAGATACCAAAGTTGTCCATCAGATGAGCTTCTGAGTTGTCTCTCTGTCCCCTTTCTCTCAGGATGTAACGGGACAAGAGATGCCCCACTATATTGTTCATTTGGCCCCTCCTCATATGAGCCCAACAGGACTCTCATTAACTGGACAAAGGGCAGATGGGCAGTTAACAGAAAGGAGCAAATTATAGGGTGTAAAGACTTTCTGTTGACCACAATTCCTCGCTAATTTGATATAGTCTAAATGTATGTAACAAAAAAGTGAAGCTAAAAACGTACGAGCACAACACCATGCCTTTATGTTGCGAACAAATTAAAATGACCTAAGTCTAAATACATTCTTCGGAACAGCATGCGTTAAATGCTGAAGCTAGCGTGGCTACATACTGAAAAAACTATGCTAACACGTGGATGTTTAGCAGATATCATGTTTACCATGTTGCTTGTAAGCATGCTAGCAGGTGCACCAAAAACGAAATAGATTTGAAGCAGGAGGGGATGTTTAGTTTTTTTGGTATTTGACAAAAAAATCAAGTGTTCATATTGACATTTTGACCTGGTGATGGCGCAACTGGAAAAGTTAAGGGATCTATGGAGTCTATTTTTATATAACTTCACAAGATTTTTATTATTACATTATTTGCTTATTGTGCTAATTTTATGTTGCTCCCCCCCCCAAGTTTTGATGGGGAGGATAGGAACGAAGGGAAAAGTCAAATGAGAAAGTGTTTAGCTTGCAATATTGAAAGTAGCGAGGTCAGGTGCAGAGACTGAGAGAACACAAAGAGGTAGTCAGAACAGCACATCGCACCGGCCTTGAATTGTATGGGAGCCGCGCTCCCACGCAGAGCTAGGAAGCAACATTATGGTTTTCCACTATATCTGAAAACAAATTACGTATGATAGAGACAGAGTAGGGAGGGACTTTCGCCAGCTGGCCGAATGATGATTGGACGATCGTGTAGCCAAGAGACTCTATCTGAGTCTGCGCACCAACCAAAGAGAAGTCTAAACCGCGGTATCTCTTCATCTAGTCTTGACCAATCATAAATGTACGGGCAACGCCCTGTGTAATAAAATGTATTGTTGCACGAGGTTCGAGGCTCTTAACGGATATGGTGGTTAAAGATTACAGCTTTTCTGCCTGTGATTTCCGTGACGTGACGAGTCCTTGGCCAAGTAATATATATATTTTGCTCTCTTTACAATAAATAGTTAAACTTAGAAGTTGTCTGTCTTTTCTAGAATTCTGAACCCAACAGATCCCCAAAGATAGTACAGTATGAGGGGACATGAAGGTAACACATTAACAATAATCAAGTAGTTGTTGTGAAATGTTACCCATATTTACAAGTCATTAGGATTCAATCTTCGGTAACTAGAAATGTCTTTAAAATCATATTTTTTTCGCTATTTATTGACCTTTTGGTAATAAACAACTTGATTAAGACGTGTCCATGTGTCCCCTAGTGTTAATGATGAGCTCCGATACTGCCTGAGATCCCAGTAGTGCACAGAAAACTCTTGCCCGATTATTGTATGTAGATTATATTTCTAAATATAAGAATAGAAAGCCTGTTTCAAACCCCTTATTTCAAAAAAAGAAATGTTCTTCAAGGAAAAGTAACAATGATTTTCATCTATTAAATATGTGTGTGTTGGCGTTAACAGTAGTCCAATTAATACAACCATCTGTTGAATACACTGTATGACATTATATAAATTCCTTAGATTCCCAGACGAACTACAGAGGAAAAAGTACGTGTTGGTTTACTGCTTTGGTTCCTGATACCTTCGTGACCCTGATGTAGCTCCAAATGTTTCACACCCATCCGTCTCCTTCCAGCTGAGAAAACATGATTATATTACAGCCTGTCGGTACAGCCTTTCCTCTGCATCAGCGCTGCAGAAATGTCCCGAATCATCAGTTCACCGCTGCACAAACAGGCGGACCCACAACACCAAAGTTGACTTTATATCAGATTTACTAACAGTCTGGCACGCAATACCACCTGAGCCTCAGCGTGGAGTATCGTACACAAACTGGAGATACAATCAGAGAACATTCTTTCAAGAGAAACGACTGAAAGTGCAGAAGGACCAAAATAACCAGGTGTTATGTACTATGTACATGTAGGAGCCAACCCAGGCTGTCTTTTCAGCATGCCATCAATGGAATTCAATACCACAACCAATAAGAGAATCCTCATCAGATTCAAGCACAGTATTAAAAAGTGGCTCATTGAAAACCAACAGTGTCAGCAAATATGTGGGTGTAGGTGTGTGTGTGAGTGTGTATTGTAAACGTTTTATTTATTATCATGACTTGCTCTTATCTGTATTCAGTGATGTCATCTATTGTAAATATGTACAATGGTATAACAATGTTGTGGTATTTGTATTATTGCTTTTAGGATGTCTATCACCGTCTGGCAAACAGACTACCAATGAAAACTAGCCTTTTGGCTATTTCCAGTACTTTTTCATGTTTTTAATATGTTGATTAATGTACACTGTTCCTTGTTTTAAATAATTAAATTCAATTCAATTCAAAATGCTTATTTAGCCCGAGGCAATTATCTCCATTATTGTTGTTATTTTAGATTGCACACATTTGTATTTAACTATCACTTCCGGCGTTTGTCACATGGGTGTGGTTTGTTTGTATTTAGTCCACCTGTTGTTTGCCAGTAATTAGTATGACACAGAGGGTGAACGTTTGGTCCTCTTTAAGTTTTGCGTTGTTTATTTGAGTTTTTTAACGCCGTTAAGCTATAACTTCAGTACGGACGCTTTTAATTGAAACGTGTCAAAGTGGTGAGTTTACCTTAGCCCTCTAGCGACTGTTCATTGGGAGTTTTGTTGCTACAATACATATAAGGGCAAAGGAAGAAAGTTCTGTAGGGATTCGTACAAGTTCGTAGAGGACCTTCAGAAGCGCCTGTGGATTGAAATTCGTCTCTTAAAGTTTTAACCTCTAAATACAATGCAATGTTTTTTTATAATTTGTGTCTTAGGTCCCTCTTGTGTGTGTTTAGTGTCTCAAAAATTACTCATTCAAACAAAAAGGAAGTGGCTAAAGCAGGGGCGGACTGGGACTAAAAATCAGCCCGGGACTCTCGACCGGCCCGCTTCTGTACCGCCGGCCCACCTCGGTACCGCAAGTAAATACCGCTAGTAACTTGTCAACGGGGGGCGGGGGGGTGCTAGTGATTTATCCGACCAGCCCACATCGTCCACTTGGTCCACTTCAGTACTGGCCCACTGGGCTTGAGGTCAAAGATTCAAAGATTTTATTTCCATATGCAATCATTTCAGTGGTTGGCAATGACATTCTGGAGTCGCATGCTCCTCTAACAGTGCATCATACAATATAACTGGAATACAAAGATATGAGGAAGCAAAATGGTGCAATTTATACAATGGCTCTTGTAGTGAATACATAGAGACATTAAAAACACGTTTACCCTTGCCAGTAGGGAATAAGTCAACTAAGACGGATTGCAACGACTTAGTGTAAATTGCTCTTTTCAATTTGCCTAAAACAAAATTATAATGTAAGACAATCGGTGTTTAGCACTAGTTCTCTGAAATGACTCTTTTGAGAATGAATCCATCCGTTCAAGATGATGATGCACAAGTGGATGATGAGGGAGTGATGGCTTCTTCAGGTTTGATGAAGAAAGATGCATGACTTTGGTTTTTCCACTTGTGTTTTTCGACTTGTGCTTTCTGACTTGTGTAACAGCCAAAGGTATGTCTGAGCTGTCGACTCTAACGGCCCGTCTACACTACAGGCATCGAAAAATGCTTTCAACGCTTCGCCCATTCACTTGAATGGGGTGACGTAGAAGATTTTTAATCTTCGCCGAACTGCATTGTGGGGAGCATGGCATGGCTTTGCAAGCATCGTGAGCATCTATCGGCATCAAAAGTTGAACAATGTTCAACTTCTGAGGCTCGATGCTTTCGAAGCTGGCATCAGCCAATCAAATCCCATTTATGCAAATCCCGCCAGTGCAAGCGCAGCCAATCAAACCGCGTGCAAGCTGGGAGAGCCAAACCGCAGTTAATTTCCTCATATTCCAAATGAGAAATTACGGAAGCAAATCACCCGGTTCTTTACGACCAGAACTATTTACCGGGATACAAACCGGAGGAAGCAGGCATGGAGGGAGGTGGCAGAGACAGTGGGTGAAACTGGTAGGTTTTTCGCCTGTTTGGGGATTTTATATCCAGTTCACTTCGTTTTAACATTGCTATTGCTTTGTATGTCGGGGACGGGAGATTCATGTGATTGGTTGTTGGTCGCGTTGCTCGCAAAAAATCGCCAAGCTTCCAGACACGCCCAGTTTCAAGATTTTTTGATGCCTGTAGTGTAGACGGGCCGATACAAGAAGCTCGGTTTCATGATAAGCTTTGGGGTTAAAGCAGTTCCTGTCAGCTGCAGAAATATTGTTAATGCTGAGCAGAGCGGATAGATGTTAGTACTGGAGCTGGAGGAACAAGAGTACGGGTGGTTTCCATAAAGCTTTATCATCATTCCAGAGTATTTACATTGAACACGCTCGCATGCAAGCTTCCTGACCTCCCTCACACCTTCAGGAAGGTGTTGTATTTCAACGATCAGCATTTATGCTGCATTGTACAACACCACAAGGCTGTGGATAAAGCCCAGCGGTTGTGAGTTGAGCCTATGAGCTCATAAGCCTCGTTCCTGATCCCTGCAGGTGATTACGACGCTTCATCTGGCACAGCTGATTGTATTAAAGGTCTCCTATTATACTATTTTTAGGCATATATTATAGGTCTCAGATGTATAAAAAACATGTCTACAGTATGAAGTGTTTTGCTCAAAACACCAAACAGATCACCCATTCTAGCCTCACCCCTCTATTTCAGCCCTGTTACTATAGTGCTGATTCTGGGCGAGAGCTCATGGGGGAGAATTCTACCGGCAGAAACTCAGCTAAATGCTGCCGTGATTAAACGCCATATTATGTTCCAAACCACATCAAGCATTACTTCTGAAACAGTATGGAGCTCACATGCTCTTTAGTACCTTTTATATCCTTTTTTACACATACTCTCTCCAGTACAGGTTAGCTCCGAGTGTTAGCGATGCTTGCTAATGTAAACAGACCATATTACTTCAAAAACACGTCAGGCATTGTTTCTGATAGCAACGTTTCTGATTGGGTCGTGGGTGTAAAGCCCGCCCACATTTCAGATATTACGTCATATCGGACCGAAATCTGGATCAGCTCTGTTGTTCCCCCGTTTTTAGAGATTTGGGTACGGAGGAAATGAGAGAGTCTCCTGACGCACCGGGGACACATCTTTATGTAGAAAAGACATCAAAAAGCATAATAGGGGATCTTTAAAGCGTCCTACGATGCGGTCAGGGTCATCACCGTTCCCACCTCGGTGCATTTTGTATTCTGTAAAGCTGGAGACAATGTGCCAATATAAGCCGATACTGCTGAGGCAACGAGGTCGTCCAAGCCATTTCTTGATTTAGGAAAGGACAGGTCTCTTTCCAGCTTCTGAACATCGGTGATGGGAACCTCGTAGACCGTCAGAGGCCACATCAGACGGAGGATCAATCCAAACTGCAGGCACCACAGTTTCAAGGTCTTGTTTATGCGAACAAGGCCTTTGATGGTCTCTTCTCTTTTGGGTTTGAACTTCACCCCTGCCTAAGTTATACTGGAATGAAGCTTTTCAGGCAACTGCTTGGTGAATGTGATGGTTGATGCCCGGGTGCAAGATAAGGAAATGTACTTTAATTTCTGTATTAGTCAAAGTCAGTCAAAGTCAACTTTATTGTCAATCTTTCAGTTTGTGTGTACAGACAGAGAGATCGAAATATCGTTTCCCACAATCCCGTATACAATAACAAAGATTTATAAAAAGATGTATACAAATATGTACATACCTATATCTATATATACTACACGACAGACACATTTATACATATTGTTACAACCCGGCTCCTGGGCTGCAACATAAAGCGGGGAGGCGAGACGAGGGGTATGATATAATGTTCGTTTATTCAAAACAAACAAACAAACAAACAAAAGGAACCAGCAACAGATCCCTGACGCTGGCACAGGGAAAGTGCCCAGAGGAGACAGAGAGCAACATATCCGGCTGGGCACAGCAACAACACACACACAGCCAGACGGCACCCCACATGGTGTGGAGGGGTCGTCACAATATGCACACATTAAGACATAAATACATATTATACTGCTTTATGTTTTTTCTCTACCATATTTTGGATGCACAAAGGGTACTTTTTACTTGTCATACATATATTGGATAAAGTAATCAAGACTAGACTTTTGGATTATGCTGGAAAATAAGTATGTCATCCACTAACAAAAGTCTAATATAGCTGTTTAAAATGTCCATGTTTAATGGCAGCCGACATAGAAAGCAGGAAGACACAATATTGTTTAATCTTAGCAATAAATCTTCATAGTGGTGCCCTGCACTCATTTGTAACCGTGTGCAGAATGGAAATCACAACCCTGAGCAATCATCGTGCGAAGTGCCCGTGCCCGTCAGATTGTCTGATCTGTGATTGAACCTGCGGACAGGAAACAACGCAGACAGACTTGATGACTCCCGTCATGCCGTTCTGCAGCCGTGTTGATTAGATTACTCTGAGAGCAAAGAGAGAGGAGATGCCCTTTACATCTGTTTGAAGCTTTTCATTATCTGATGGATTCAACAAATCCTCTATTCAACTACAAATGTCATCATGAATAGTCCCATGGAGCGATTCCATCACTCAACCTGCACGCACATCTGCACACTTATGTTAATATATTTAACATGTTCATACAAATGCTCAACTTTTTACTGTAATATCCTGTTTCAATAGTTACTTTATCTTTTCATATTTATCACATGTCCACATTATTGTTAATCATCTATGTTGTTTTGAGATTTTCTTTTGAACTATTGTTTACTGTCTACATCTGTATAAGTGTGTTTGCGTGTGTGTGTGTGTAGCCTATATATTCCTTTTTTTTCTTACTTTCTTTCTTGTATTTTCTTTGATTATGTGTTTGCTTCTTTTTTGTGGGGATATATACTTGTGCATTGTCTTGTGCTGAAAATATGAAATACCAATACAAATATTTGTTAAAAATAAAAATAGTTTCTTTATCACTTTTTTATTACATGGTTTAGTTGAATACTCGATTCTGGTTGGTCAATTCAGAACACGTGACACGTTGTTAATCCAGTAGAACAGACCGCTGTCAGTGTCAAGCATTTATTGACCGTTGTTAAGGACCTCGCATCTGCAGAAAGAAGTCCGGTCGATTTAACTGTACACAGTTTACTTTTCAAACTGTTTGCTTGTCGTTAGTTTTCCGTTGTCTACCGTCTGAGAGCAACATGGAGGATTTTAATATTAATTTTAATATATTTGGAGAGCACAGTAATTTGGATGAATGGTTAGTGGCTGATGAGTCCCCAGTGAAGAAAATGAAAAGACAAGAGGGACAAGAAAACAGCGGAGAAGTAACGGGGCAGAAACCTCAACACAGAGCTGCAGTCCTTTTTACGCAACGGTCCTGACATCAAAAGGCAAAACATATTCAGTTGCCAGTTCCTTTGGCATTAGGGCAGGGATATCTAGATACTTTCCAAGGTTTAACATAATGAATTGTGCTACTTTTAAAGCAAGCAATGATGTTTTCAAATCTGTAATCAAAAAGCTCCGCAAAAACGCTATCGAAGCAGTCATGCCGTCGCTTCGTTCAAACAGTAACGACGGACTATGTTTCTTAGCAGATGCATGTCATTTTAAATCAATAAATCAATATTTTAAATCAATAATGGTATTTTTTAAATCAATAAAAACATTTTCTAAATCCATAAAAGCATTTCAATTAATATTGGGAGTCATTTTGTTACTTTGTTGAGAATGTGGCCTGTCGGGTGTTCTTTACCCATAATGACCGCCTCGCACATTATCCCTTAGCCTACTTATTTTGCTGTATTATCATTTTGATTTGAAATCTATTTTCTGTTTTTCATTCTGACCTTGTTGCTGCCATAAACGCCTGAATTTCCCCAAGGGGATAAATAAAGTTCCATCTTATCTTATCTTATTCCTGGGGAAAGAAACAGCAATGTATTCTCAGGTGTTTTAGTTTTTTTTAGCTTTTAAGGTTATTTGTACAGTTACATTTAAAATGGTGTAAATGCTTGTCTTTAGCATCCTTTTTAATGCTAAATCGTTTTCTTATAGACTAACTTATATATTTCCTTTTTGTTTTACCTACTTTGCAACTTATTTGTGTAGATTGTTTATGTTCGCACCACCAGATACCAAAGCAAATTCCTTGCAAAAAATAAATACGCAACTTCTTTTCAGAACATTTTTGAATCTTAAAGAAACCTATATCGTACTTCCAATTGATTTTCAATGTTGTGCATGTTTGTGTGTGCTGTGTGCTGAATATGGGGATGCATATAGGTCAAATGCATCATTTAACCATGCGTGGTCATTTTCCAGTTGCTTTCATCTTTAGCATTAAGTGCAGTATTCTCCATTTTGGGTTCACATCAGTGCACTTCCTCCCATTTTCTCCGTTGGAAAAGCACCCCAGAGGTTTTAGGTTAGAAAGAGTAAAAGAGAGTACTTTGTTTTTTTTCTCTTATGAACAATTTCTTAAGTGTGAAGGTAATTAATAACAATTAAATCCAGCAGCAGGCGGAGAAGTGAGTTGTAGGCTACATAAATGATGACGCCTTTTATGACGGGTTTTATCAACAGTGACGCATCAGAAATAATGTATACATGACCAGAATGAAAGTGTGCTGCAGAGAGAGTTTGAAAACATATTGAATGAGTAGCTTTATGTTTTACATTTTGTAATGTCATGTACAGTATGTTTTGTCCGAGCTGTTTCCTGCTCTGTGTAGAGTTGAGATGTAGGACAGCAGAGTGTCTCCATCTAGCGGTGCATCTCTGAAATACATGGATATGCAGAGGGATTCAATTGCTCTCAACACATGACAAGAATAACTCTACACCTTTTACTACATTCAAGCAAAGAAATATGAGGTTATTCTTTTAAAATTGCAAACAAATCACAAACACTTTAGGTACATTTAAATGGCAATACTTTGGAACTTTTACTAAGGTTATATTTTGACCTGAGGATAGAATCAGAATCAGACACACGTGTATTGCCAGGTAGGTTAACACATACGAGGAATTTGACTCGGTGTTGTGGTTGAAATTGTAGAAAGAGAATTGAAATAAAATATGTGCAGTAATGAAAAAATATAAATACAATATAATATATAAAATAGACCATACCACCTAAATTCCTGCATGCACGGCAGATATTTGACTTATTGCTGCATCTTATTTGCACCATCATGTCTATTGTACTATTTTATATCTTGTTGCTTTTTATGTCCTATGTATATTGTATGTTGGAGAATCTTGGGACTTCACATTTTCAGTCTCAACACACGGTATTGTGCGTATGACAATAAAGCCTTTGAATGTTTGAACTGTCTCTCTCTCATTTAAACCCCACTGGTTTACACTCAAATGCTCCTTTTGTTGTGTCCCATTGAAGAAGCATGTTGGAGCTCTGTTCTGACTTTAAGGGATAAATTAGCTCCAATTAGCTTCTTTTTTTTAAAGTCCTGACACTGCTTTATCACAACAAATAAAACTAGCAGTATAGGATTGGTGGCAGATGGATAAATGTCGCCTGCTGCAGGGTTAAAGCCCGTCAGCGGCATTAACACCAAAACTAATCTGTAGAGCAGCTGCTGTATGAAACTCTGAGAAGAGGCCACACAAGAGAAGTTAAAGGACCATTCACAGCTACCACAGAACGTGCATTGTGACACGAGTGACGTCCTGCTGCTGTCCCATAGAGGCTGCAGTGTTCGTTACAGAAACCATCTGAACGTGTAGGAGAGCAGCAACTTCCTGGTTATTTATCTCAGCATTACGACCACTGAAGATAAGAATGTAAAGACTTTGACTGTGAGGAAAGGCTGTTGAGTTTTTTTTAATGTAAAGGAGTCATCCTCTGGAGAGGAGGAATGGATTTAAAGAGGCACTATTCTGCTTTTTAGGGTTTTTCTCTTTCCTGTAGTGCATTCTAAAGAATTGTGTGCATGTAAATGGACTGCAAAGGCTCTAGTCCCTGTGTTCTCCCACACACTGGGACTTAAGTGTTTCATTGCCATTTCTAAAGCCTTGAATTGAATTGAATAATATGACCTCTATAACTATTGTTCCTCTGTTTTGTATTCAAGAACTTGCAAGGAGCTGAACTGTGATTGAACTTGCACAAAATGCAGAAGAAATTACAGATATACAGAATGTTTTTTATTGTACAGGTCTCATTTTACAGACAGAGAAAGGTCAAGTAATAGCACCCGCCAGCACACAGATTTGATATGAGTATCACCATTACAATTCCCCCAAAACTAAGGTCAGTATGACTCAACATAATCCTTCAAATTAAACTGTAAAATTGACATAAAACTTTCTATTATTTTTTAAATGAATGTATACTCATTTAGCCTTTTATCCGCACAGTCCCCTTTGCTTTAACAATGTACAATTTCCCCACTGTTGGACCAATAAAGGATTGCTGTTTCTGATAATACTGGTTTTGCACATTACCATAACACTGCCTTTGTACTATCATGACAACTGGTTTATTTGTTTGTATACATATGTCGAATTTCAGTATTGTTGCTCTATATTAGAATGAAATAAAATAGGATAAACACTTTAAAATACGTATATAAAATAATAACAACAAATTCAAGTAAGAAGGCGCAATATAAATAAATAAAACGTATTAAAAGTAATAGCATGCACATTGTACTACAAAATATAACATGTATATTCAAATATAAACAGTGGAGTATTGTATTACTTCACTTGTGCTAAAGGAGGTACGCAATGTTCAACATTTTATTAATTATTTATGAGCGTCTTATTTTCATTCTTGGACGTCCACCATCTGGCCACTCCCCCTTTCTACGTCACAAGCCCCTCCCCTTCCCTCCGCAGAGCTGCATTCCTGCTGCCACAACGGACCGAACCATTCTCTCTTGGCAACAACATTTCTGCTTCTAAATGTACCAACATCTCACTTGATACACATGTTTAATTTGTGATACACTTTGAATTATATAATACTTAGTTTGGGCCTGGTTTATTACGATTTAATAGTTAACAGTTATTACATTTGTCCAAACTGACACCCCTATCCCCCATCTTTATAATGGTCTGCTCCGCTCTTCTGCCATGTTGGATGTACGCATCTTTGCTGCTGCAGCCACCGGAGTTTCCGAATGAAAGTTGAGCTTTTATCCGCCAACAGACACACGGGGATTGCTTAATTTCTTCCTCAACACAAACTAGGATAAGTTACGTTTCCTTGTGAAGCAGGAGCACTTCTGGAAACCCCCAAGCTGGTCCTCCTCCTGCAGCAGAGGAGATGATCCGGTTGCAGGCCACAGCAACCGGAGCACCGCGCATGGATTTTGTGTAATTACTGTTTGGTGAATCCGTCCGGGGATAAGTGCATCTCTTCGGGGGTTAACGTGAAGACATTAGGAGCCATGAACAGCCACCCTCCGGCCCGCAGGGCTGCGAACATCGGCTCCATCCTCCTGACCCCGCAGGAGAACGAGTGCCTGTTCGGCTACCTGGGCAGGAAATGCGCCGTAAGTTTCCCTGTTTGTTTACCTCCTGCAGGTGCACATACTGCGCAGATATATGCACCAAAAGCTTTTAAAGAAACGCTAGCATGGGCCTCTGCATCCTCGGTTCAAATGAAGCAGGAGAGTCATGTTACCACACCGGTGTTCCGTGCTAAACGAGGGCCCGGTGTTGCAACACTTCGGTGACCCTGCAGAACTCCTTGGCGTTTTTACTGTTTTACACATGGAAAACAAATATGGACACCTCATCTTTATTTGGTTTGTGCTTTTGTTTTTGATGCATACCCTTAGTCTAAATGCACAATGATTGTGTTAGGTTCCCTTGACAAATAGTACTCACTTTAAAGCCTCTATCACTTTTAATTTGGATGTATTCAGGCTGGTTTTTGTCCAGAGTTAGACCCTTTTTTATTAAAATGAAAACCCTGACATGTCATTAATCATATGAACCCTTAGATAATATTAAAGTATTTTCTATAAAATATTTATTTATTATTTACATCAACCAATACCTGAAAATGGTGTGAAGAAGTTGATTTAACTAAGATATAAACATAGAAAATTCAAAATGCTGAAAACCTTTTCTTGCTATTTTTGCAAACTTTACAATTAACTGATTATTATAATACTCATCAACTCATTCCTCAATTGAGTTTGATCCAGTTACAGACACTGCCTTAGAAAGATATTTCAGCAAGAAAAACATTATCTGTATATCAATTACTCAACATGTGATACCTTGAATCATAAATAAATTGTCGTTTCTGTTAAAATATGTATTTCCATTGACACCTTGTGCATTGTTTTTTATAATGTGCCTTTTCTTCAATGACTTGGGTCCCCAATAGGGCGCCAGGTGGCACACCACACACATCATCATTGTAACTTTATGTTAGTTTTAGGTCACTAGCATTATGACAGTGGAAGTAAATAATCAGCAGTGTGATGGTTTGTGTTAACAACACTTTAAGTCCAATAGAGCAGGGTGCTAATATCAGAAACTAAACCCTAATGCAGCCTTTAAACTAAGGTACCTGTGCGATATTACGGTATCAGAAATCTAAGACGATATCTACTCTCATATTACAGTACATGTCATTTGTTGGACGCTTCTATCCAAAGTGACTTACATACATTCAGTACTGTGGACAATCCCCACAGGAGCAATTTGGGGTGAAGTGTGTTGCCCAGGGACACAACGACATGCTGACTGCAGTGGGACTCGAACTTGCTACCCCCTGATTCGAAGTCCAGCACACTATCCAGTGAGCCACAGCCTCCCATATATTGATAATTTGCGCAACCCTGACTTTCCACAACAGGAGGTTTGAAGTTAAAGGTTCACAAATGTTATCTGTAAAATGTCCCTGCAGCAGGGGGTTGTTGAGTTGCAGCATTTCTACCATCTAGCCGAGGATGGTGAAGCTTCTGTCCCTAACACTTATCAGATTCAACCAACTGTTCTCATTGCTGCCAATTTTTACACTTCATTGCCGCTTATCTCAGCCACTAACCAATCTAATGCTTTTAATCGTCTCTGATAAGGACTCAAACGATATCACTCTGCGGGTCGATCTTATCTTTATTGAGGTGATGTAATGAGATGTTTGCAGCGCTGCAGGTTTTAATGTCAGCTGGCTGAACTGGAGCTGGGCTGCAGGGCTGACTGCTCAGAGGCACCTGAGCTCAGAGGTCACGGCAGTCAATTAAACTAAAACTAGTCCGCAAGATATGCACTGAGCACCGGATGCATCTACCTGGAGACTTAGTTGAACAGTGGATTATATTTTTGGGTACTAGGGCTGCACGATTTGGGGAAAAAAAACCTCATTGCGATTATTTTGCGATAAGATTTAAGGTATTGGATGGAAAGATAAAAATGTTTGCATCATACATATATAACATGATTATGGTAAGGGGGTTTGTAAAGTCCTTTCTTTTACATTTCGTCTGTAGAATATGACAAGAAGGCCAGGATTTCTCTGCAGCGCCACAATACTTGATTACATTTTTATTTTAACGCATATTTAGAATAAAACTAATATTGGGCTTCCTTCCATTTGAACATTTCTCTATTCTATAATGCAATAAAACCCTGATTCATTTTTGCAGCCCTTAGTTTGTATCTTAGATTAACTTAAAAAGAGCTTCACTTCATAATTCCTAATTTCAAATAATCTTTTTTTACAAACATAGAATGTATTTTATCTAGCTAAACTCCTATGACTCCTTGTGTTTGGAAAGAGACAGCTTGTTTTGATACCTTTAATATGTTATTTAAGGAAACATGTCAATATGGAAATTAGCCTTATTTCTTATAATTTATAAGCATTTGTTAAATACAAACCAGCAGTACTGACCAGTGCAAGCTCAGGGAACCTCGGTCTTACATTAAACATTAACAACATGTAAACGCTACTGAAGGCTGCCGCTTGTTTGTAATCTGATCTCCTAAAACCATTTATAACATTAAAACGGGGGTTATTTATTATTTTAAGTGCTCAGTAATTGCATTCCTCTGTCACTTTATTTATGATTGTACTAGGGCTACAAAATTAATCAAAATACATTATAGGTTTGTGCTATATATATTTTTTGGGGATATATATTTTTTAAATCCTCTGGAGCAGAGACAGGAGCTGTGGATTATTGTTATTGATTAATGCATCAGTGTTTCTTAGGGTCAAAAACACTAAACTCAAAACTTAAAATGAAAGCGTTTAGTTTATTTAATAAAAGAGCACATGTTCAATGTGAAAAGTGACAGTAGATATACATTAGTTGCAATTTGGTGCTATATATATACAATTTAATATATATATATATATCTTTTTTTAAAAACCTGAATTTCAGGGGGGGCGCGGGGCTCCGTTGGCGGGGCCCAAGACAATGGTAGGGGAAACACTGCATTTAAAAGATTCGACTTGGTTTCTATACTTATTTGAACATATATTTATTTATTTTTCAAAATAAAAACAAAAATGTTTCCCACATTTTTTTTTTTTATAGGATATCTACATTTTGGTTAATCGGTGAACCGTTTTTTTGGGGGTCGAATATTCAAATATACATTTGCTTTCAAATTCCCATCCCTAGTAGGTACACTTAAGAGGAATTTGACTAGGTGTCGACCACTTATTGTCTTATAATTTAGGATTTAAATAGACCATTCGCATAACCAGCATTAAGATCACCAGTCTTTTTTACAATAGCTTCACCAAAATGATCAAACATGTATCTTAAAAGTGTGATATTGCACTCAGGACAACCTCTAGGTGTTACCAGTACATTTCTAAAGTGTAATTTAACTGTATTGTTTTGATCACTGCAGTTAGTCTCAGTTAAGGAGCGGAATTAAGGTTAACCTGTGTTCAGACTTAATCTCTTTTCCACACAAACACACAGATGGGAGGTTGTTCACAGTAGAACGTTAGAAATCTGTATGTAAAGTTAAATATGGTCAAACAGAATTGCGTCTGAATGAAATCTGGGATATTACATTTGGTGATTAGTGTTCAGGAATGCAAGGTGACCTTTTTTTTTAAATATAAAAAAACACAATTTTAGAAAATATTAGATTTAAGCTTCCTGGAGTTCTGAGGCTAATTTGCTAATCCGGATTTGTGCTGAGCCCCTCTGCTCTTTAAACAACTCTGCGGGGGCATTTATCCGGAGGCAGATTACATGAGAAGTTTAAGGGCAGCGTTGAATTTGATAGTTGGGATTTATGGTGGTATAAAGTTGTTTTTTGAACCTTTTCTCAACAACTGCTGGTGTGAAGATAACAGGGATGGACAAACTAACTTGTACGGTGGGGTTGGCGAACATGCACACACACAAGATGATATGATTCAACATTTATTTTAGGATAGAAACGTGTAGGAAGTGTGTTTGTTGGTCTATTGTGGAACCAACTTGTGCTGTAGCCCACATGACATCGTCAGAAAGTGTAGTGCTATTCAAAGAGTAGGACTAGAGCAATATTCAAATATTCCCAAATTGTACTTCGTGCAACATCAGTCCAACTACCAAGTGATATTTGCATTTCTGTTGAAATGACGTTAATGTGCTGCAGCTAACTGATGAGAGGGATGCAGCTCTCCCAGTTTGTCCAGTGGCTCGTTGTCGATGAAGCCACCAAACAAAGTTGTGTGTTCATGCTGTTGAAGTTGGATATGAAGGAGACTTCTAAGCTAGTGTTGGTTGTTGATCAATGTCAGCTTGTGTTGTGTCGCTGCTGTCTGGTTGTTGCTTTATGCAAAGTTTGAACGGTTTGAATGTCATTAGAGTTAGTCGTGAAATTGAAACCTGCAGAACAGCTACTGATTGAACCTCGTGGTGAAATTGCTTCGTCGTCGTCTCCCGGTGCTTTGAAGGACACATTGAGAGAGTCTGCAGTCCGATGCTGAGTCATTGTATTCGTGAAACACGAGGTCGGAGAAAATCGACTCCAGAGGACAAACGATGTGTCCAGATTTTCTGTTTGGTGTCTTTCAAGGTGCCCGAGAAGATTTCATGTTGGTTTGGAAAAGTCAGATATTTAAAGAAAACAAGTCCCATCAATAGACTGGTGCAAATGTATAAATGAATATCACGCACAAGTCTGAACACAAATAACTCAATCATCTCAGATTGGCTAATCTTGTTGTTGAATGCATAATCAAAAAGACGATGTTAGTAAAAGAAGTTCCACCTCCAACAGCATTCAGCAAAAAGTCAATAAATGTTGATTTTCATTTGTTTGTTTCAATTATTAAATGGGATATGTCATGTGAGCAAATTTAAAGTCTTTAGAAGTAGATTTTTATAAAAATGTGCGCTGTCTTTGTTTAGTCTTAAGAGTTCCCAAAGTCCATCCAAAAAGTCTTACTAGGTCCGACAGTCATCCAGAGGTTCAGCTTTCAATGGTATAAAAGATTCAGTGATTTAAAAGAAGCTGTATTCATCAAATGCACAATAGCTGCACTGTGATTTTGGAATTATAAATCAAAGAATCCAGGCTTATCCAACAATGCAACATGCGCTGTACTTAACATAAAAATAAAATGACAAAATATTGCAGTAAAAAAGACATAATGGTGCAAGTAGCTGCAGGAATAAGAAAAGATATCCAAGATAAAACAAAGAGAAAGCAAATGGAAAATACCAATGTGTTTTTGTTCATAGCCTCTGTCCTTTAAGACAACCATTTATTTAAGCTAGTCCTAAAACTATTAATCAAACCATCTATTATCTAAAAGCTGTTGAATGATTTGGTGATGACCATCAGTGAGGTAGTGGTGCTAGCTGGTGTAACCCGCAGTGTTTGAGTCTGAGTTTTATGACCGCATACTTTCCCCACAGGGAGGATTTACAGAGCCTAAATGAGCCTTTTTAACGTCCGCCCTTTGACCTTTCCTGTGTGATGCTGAGTGCTGATTTCACGGGGAACAGAGCTTCCTGCACTCGTAAATCACAGATCAGGAGGAGGAGGAAACCGGCGCAGAGGCATTTCCTCCTCCCCTCGGCGCCCGGGTCTACTTTCTGCTGCAGAGGGAGAAATCCTGGCAGAGGATTTAACAAAGTGCGACTTCTGCAGAAACCTCAAAAACCACAAAGCAGAGGACAGCGGCTGGATTCTGTTTCCTGTGCTGCACAAGTGAAAGTTGAACACAGAGGAGACGTGACTTTATATCAAACTGTGAACTAAAGAGAGGCAGATCAGATTTAATTTAAGGGTGTTCATGAACATGTTCATGATTGGCTGCAAAGTTTAGGATGTGTGGTCAGCGCTCGGCATTATGGATTATACCAGTAAACCACCATTTGTATTATGACTTTGCTTTGATTATGTATTATTCACATATACACAAGTTTAAAATGCTTCAAAAACATGATTAACTCTTGCCTCTAGACCAGTATGTTAAATATCCCATGGGTAAAAGGTAAAAAATGATTTTATTCCAGATCCATTTCAGTAAAATGCTCAACATACTTACTTCCTTATAAATCTGTTTGATTCTCAAGTGTCATCTTCCTAACAGCAGACATAGCGAGTCACAAATCCAATTGTTCATTAAAAATCAATAATACAATCTTTTTTACCAAAGTTGCACGTTCTGCAGTTAGTGCTTTATTGAAATGTTAACAAAATGAGTTATTGATAAGTAGGGATGTCCCGATCACCTTTTTTTGCTCCCGATCCGACTCCGATCATTTGATTTTGACAATTTGCCGATACCGATTTTTCCCGATCCGATCTTTATGCAATGCATTAAGAGAAAAAAAAGCATTCAAGTTGTCCCTTAAGGTTATTTTTTTATTTAAATTGGATATTCTATCCAACATGGATATAGCTTCTTTCTTTCACAGCAGCATTGGATCAGTTCAGTTGTGCAGCATTGGATCAAAACAAAATAAAGCTTCTCAGTACTCGTTAGCTTACTGCTACAATTAGACACTGCGCCCACTCTGTTGCCAGATTTGAGAGAAATAACCAGGTCTATGAAAACAAGCCCCGAAGAAGCAACACATACATGATGTTCTGTCATTTGAAACCAAAACTAAGACCTCAGGATGACTTTAAGACGTGAACATGGTCATTTTTGTTTTGTAACATTGAATATAAAATAAAATAAAAGTATTTAAAAAAAAAAAAAAAAAAGAAGAAAAAATAAAATCCCGATCCCCGATTTTTTTCCTCCCGATTCCGATCTTTTGAAAATCACGTGATCGGCTCTGATCCCCGATCACGTGATCGGATCGGGACATCTCTATTGATAAGTGATCATCAGTCATGTGGATAACAAAAGAAACCAACACACATCCTGCCACGACATATATCACAGCATCAAGAGAAAAACTCTTAGCTCATAGCTTCACCTTTTAATACGCAGCTTCTCTCTCTCTCTCACACACACACACACACACACACACACACACACACACACACACACACACACACACACACACACACACACACACACACACACACACACGTACGTTCTGGCTCTAGTCATTTGTTTCGTTTTTTTCTTTTAAATACTGCCTTCTCTCTTGTGTATTCGTGACGCTGCACTTGTCCTGTAATTACTATATCACTCAATACAAATAAGCAAATAAAACTCAGACAAGTGTTGAAGGGGGAAGTTTCAGAAGCTGTTCGAGTATCCAAAAAGCTTTGTGATTATCTCTTAAACTCGGGTCGGCTTTGTCTCTAATGCTGTGTTGATTCTCTTTTTTAAACCGCCTCTAACGAACCCTTCCTCTGTTTAGATCAGACGAATGCAGCTTTTTCATTTCAAACACAAAGCCCACTGAGTGCACCTGAATAATATCACACTTGTTCTGTTTTTTTTGTTGCGCAAATGTGTGAATCCATTGCTGAGATATTTGCAATTGTGTCATGTAATCTGCTCTGAAAAGGTCTCGGTGTCGCCCTGCTCTTTGTCTCTCACCTGGTTACGCATGTGTTAGCTGAACGTTGAGCTTATCGCTACTTAAAGGTTTTGCATCCTTTGGATTTCCTCTTCCTCATTTTCCTCCATGTTCCGGCTTTTTGACACACGTGCAGCTGAGAGACCTTTAACACATCAGTCATTTGTTGGAATTCTATCAAAATTGCCGTATGGACGCTGATAATATCCAATATGCAGGAAGAACAATATTTGTTAAAGGCAAAATAGCGCTCCAACACATTGTATGTGATAAGCAAAGGGGCGGGACATCTCTAAGCGGTTGACCAATCACAACAGAGCCGGCCAGCTAACCAATCAGAGCAGACTAGGCTCTGGTTTCAGGCAGAGGGTGAAAAGAGGTGCTGCAGCACAGACAGTATGAGAAGAATAAATAGCTTTTTGAACATTAAAGCATGGAGACATGTAGAGACACTACATACTGATATACACCTGAACATCAGCAGGAGAGGACTCTTTAAAGTAGAGACACTACATACTAATATACACCTGAACATCAGCAGGAGAGGACTCTTTAAAGTAGAGACACTACATACTAATATACACCTGAACATCAGCAGGAGAGGACTCTTTAAAGTAGAGACACTACATACTGATACACACCTGAACATCAGCAGGAGAGGACTCTTTAAAGTAGAGACACTACACACTGATATACACCTGAACATCAGCAGGAGAGGACTCTTTAAAGTAGAGACACTACATACTAATATACACCTGAACATCAGCAGGAGAGGACTCTTTAAAGTAGAGACACTACATACTGATACACACCTGAACATCAGCAGGAGAGGACTCTTTAAAGTAGAGACACTACATACTGATATACACCTGGACATCAGCAGGAGAGGACTCTTTAAAGTAGAGACACTACATACTGATATACACCTGAACATCAGCAGGAGAGGACTCTTTAAAGTAGAGACACTACATACTGATATACACCTGAACATCAGCAGGAGAGGACTCTTTAAAGTAGAGACACGACATACTGATATACACGTGAACATCAGCAGGAGAGGACTCTTTAAAGTAGAGACACTACATACTGATATACACCTGAACATCAGCAGGAGAGGACTCTTTAAAGTAGAGACACTACATACTGATATACACCTGAACATCAGCAGGAGAGGACTCTTTAAAGTAGAGACACTACATACTGATATACACCTGGACATCAGCAGGAGAGGACTCTTTAAAGTAGAGACACTACATACTGATATACACCTGAACATCAGCAGGAGAGGACTCTTTAAAGTAGAGACACTACATACTGATATACACCTGAACATCAGCAGGAGAGGACTCTTTAAAGTAGAGACACGACATACTGATATACACGTGAACATCAGCAGGAGAGGACTCTTTAAAGTAGAGACACTACATACTGATATACACCTGAACATCAGCAGGAGAGGACTCTTTAAAGTAGAGACACTACATACTGATATACACCTGAACATCAGCAGGAGAGGACTCTTTAAAGTAGAGACACTACATACTGATATACACCTGAACATCAGCAGAAAGGACTCTTTAAAGTAGAGACACGACATACTGATATACACCTGAACATCAGCAGGAGAGGACTCTTTAAAGTAGAGACACTACATACTGATATACACCTGAACATCAGCAGGAGAGGACTCTTTAAAGTAGAGACACGACATACTGATATACACGTGAACATCAGCAGGAGAGGACTCTTTAAAGTAGAGACACTACATACTGATATACACGTGAACATCAGCAGGAGAGGACTCTTTAAAGTAGAGACACTACATACTGATATACACCTGAACATCAGCAGGAGAGGACTCTTTAAAGTAGAGACACTACATACTGATATACACCTGAACATCAGCAGGAGAGGACTCTTTAAAGTAGAGACACTACATACTGAAATACACCTTAACATGAGAGATGGGCAAAAACAGAAGTGGATACGGTTTGAAGGGAATACTCGGCATCTATTAAATGTATTTGTACTGAATGTTGCAGCTGCTGATATTCACCTCCCTGTCCTCTGTCTCCTGTCTCCTTTGTCTTCTCTCCTCTGTCCTCAGTCTCTGTGCTCGTCGGTGGTTCAGGTTTACGGTGCAGACCGGAGCTGCTGCTGGGTGAAGAAATGCTGCGGAGTCGCCTGTCTGGTGAAAGACAACCCGCAGAGATCCTACTACATCCGAGTGTTCGACATCAAGGTGAGCGGAAACACATCCTGTGGAGGAAACCTAGGGCTGGGTACAAATCAATAGCTATACCCTTTTGTTTTATAGTAACCAACTCTCTCTTTCAAGCTTCAAGTGTCAAGGCTTCATTGTCATGTGCACATTAGTTACAGTGTAGATATGTCAATGAAATTATTCTGACCTGAGCTCCTCCAACAATGCAACATATATAATAAAGTAAAAGGCAACCCGAGTCCTTAATGGACTGTGAGAGGGGCTTTATGGACAAATGAAAACATCTCAAATAATTTCCCGACAACCTTGGTTTGACTCTTTAATCAAAGAGCAACTATAACATAAATTGGTGTGTAGGATAAAAGAAATATCAAAGATTTCTGCTAAACGTAATTAGGGATGCACCGAATATTCGGCCACCGAAAATTATCGACCGAAAATGGTTAAAAAGGCCCTTTCGGCTTTCGGCTTTCGGCCAATTTCAGAGAACAGGGTTACGTTGATCATACTCCGCATATTTGTCCGGGTGTTTTGATTTCAAGTGGTGGAGTAATCCCGAAGTGGTGAAAGTCTTTGCAGTTACACCCCCTCGAGAAATGTCAGCTGAACAAGTTTTACAAATCGCAATCCGCGCCTCTTTCTCTGATATTTTTAAATATCTCCAAGCGGCTGACATGTTGGCCGTGAGCCAGCCGCGAGCATGGTCGCACGCCGTGTATCGATTTCGGCCAAGAATTTCCAATTCGGTGAAATCTATTCCTACGATTTCACAGGCTCCTCCAACAGAGCAACATGGTCATATATAGAACAAATAAAGCAGATTCAATAGTACAAGAGAATGTTTTGAGATGTGTAAGAAAATAGAAGTCAAATAGAAATAGTGCAAGAAAAGTCTATATACAAGTAATTGGAATACGATATATTAGATGAAAAATTAGCTAAATGCAAACAGATGAATGTTTATGGATGTTGTTTAAAAAGTTCATGTGTTTTTAATATTCTTATGGCCTGTGGGAGGAAACCGTCTCTGAATCTCCGTATTATCTACTTAAAGGTTGATATACATCAGTCATGGGGAGTTTCTAACTAGTGTGTTAATGAACTCTACTGTCAAGAAAAAGACAGACACGTGGAAAGTATGGATGACTTATTATAGAATATATCAGAACACTTTATTTGTTCCTGGGTGAATTACATGCCCATGCTTCATTTAAGTAAAATTAAAATACAAAGATCAAATATTATTGAAAAAAATGTAAGTAAACATTAGAATTGTAAGTAAAAAGAAAAAGTCAGATAAAATATGTATATTATTATACGGAGCTAAGTACAAATCTGCAAAATACACGGTACTACAATACATATATATATAAAGACTAAATAAATGTTTGCTGAATTTTGTTGTTTCTGAAAAAGAAAATGACATTGCCCAACAAATATTTATATTATAAGTTCAAATATATTTGCTGAATGTTCTTGTTTTTTTGCACAATCAAAAAAAAGCTGACTCAAACCAGAGCATTGATTCTCCAATAAATAAACTGAGTGACACAAATCAATCTTAAAAACTCCCCGTTTGCTTTTTAAACGAACAGTAAGACTTCAATGTCTGTGTGTGTGTGTGTGTGTTGCATGAAAATCTGCTGAGTCACACTTGTAATCCCTCTAAACGTCTCTCTCTCTCTCTGTGTTTCCGCAGGAAGGGAAAACGATGTTCGAGCAGGAGCTGTACCACAACTTCTCCATCAGCAGCTCCAGATCCTACTTCATCTCGTTCATAGGAGATGTGAGTGTGTGTGTGTGCCATCAGGAAACACACTCTGCCATTATCTCACCTTATTAAACACAGTTAGATATTTACATGAAGTCTCTCTCTCTGTCTCTCTCTCTCTCTCTCTCTCTCTCTGTCTCTCTCTCTCTCTCTGTCTCTCTCTCTGTCTCTCTCTCTCTCTCTCTCTCTCTCTCTCTCTATCTCTCTCTCTCTCTCTGCCTGTTATTAGACAGTGAAGTGAAGCAGCTTCAGGAAGAGACTCCACTTTAAAATGTATTTAAGTTATTTCTCCTCACGAAAATCACCAGTCTATGACTCAAAATTCTGATACAAGACTATATATCGTCGTACCTTTTCAATTTCATAATATCCTAATGGTGCGTTCACACCGGACGCAATGTGATTTCTTTGGCGCGTTACGATTACATGTAAAGTCAATGTAAAGACACGGATAGACACGCATCTGCTGGATAAGACGATGAAATTCACCAAACTGTGTGCGATGCTGGATGATATCGTGATCCCAGACACAACGGAGTTCGATGCTACGTTTGTAGGACTTCCATAGTAGGTTCAAAGCAGCAATAGTTGTAATATCTTCCGTAATTAAGTGCGTTTTAATCCTTGCCTACAATTTAATAGCCACCTCTGTCGGGGTTTTGGGTTTTGACGCGCCTCTCTTTGTTTCCAAACAATTCAGCGGATATCGTAGTTGAATCAGATGAGCTTTATTCATTGATCCACACGGGGCATACACAGGAGGACACATTTCTTCGCTTCATAGTAACTAAAAGTTTATCTCCAACAGAACAAAAGAACACGGTCAAAAGACTTTTCCGTTTCCCCGTCTCATCAACCCCAGCTGTGTCCCATCAACCTACCATATATAGGCATATAGCCATGCACGTGATACTGACGCACATAACAAATAATAAGTGAGCCTTAAATTAATACACTTTAAGCCATAGTATGACCCACACAAATACCTTTAGACGGTGAGTTTAATCTAATTTATATTATCATCAAGCTTAACTATCAGACAATAATAATAATAATAACTCAATGAAAATGGCTCTAACAAGTGCAGAAAAAACGAAACTATTTTTACTTTGACGCGTAAACAACATCAACAGCGTGTCAAAGGCGTGGCGCGTCTGTTTGAATGAGGCCATACTAATAACTTCAAGCTGCGGTGAAACTCACACAATTAGAGCGATGCGAATATTCTAGAACGGATCATTAGTATTGTCTGTTCCTCGATCTAAACTATGGTGAAGTGATGTCTGTGTGTTTCTGAATTTACCAGACATGTCAACTAGTGTTAATTTCGTTGACTAAAACTATGACGAAATATGTTCGTCAACGACCTTTTTTTCCATGACGAAAACGAGACGATGACGAGACGGCACCGACGGCAGTAAACAATAACTGTAACGAAATCATCATGCAATATCGTTGACGAAAAGTGACGAGACGAAAATGTAGTTTACTAAATAAAAACTATGCCAAAATCTCTCTTTACTTTCGTTGACGAAAAATGAGGAGACGAAATATTATCAAAGATAACGTTACATCTCTGATAGTCAGTTTTTCTCCCAGCAGTTCCATTTCCGGTGCTGCGGCTGGGCAGCAGCTGTGTGTCTGTGCTGCGCGCGGCGGTACATTTGAATTACACCGGGCAGCGGCACACTATGAACAGTCAGGAAGACTTGGGTCTAACGAACCTTATTCAACAGAAAATAAAATGGCAACAACAAGGCTTGGGAGCAGTGGTCGCGTTAACCGAATACCCCCCCCCCCCCCCCCCGTCAGCGCGAGTGAGTGATAAATTGTGCACTCGACGGGTAATAATGGATTATGACGGAAATGTTACAATCCTGTCCGTCAAAATGACTGACAACGAAAAAGTCTAAAGCCACCACTGCTTGGGAGAAAGAAACGGTGTGATATTTGAGCCCATAATCTTATTGTGAAATAAATTTGAATAAAATGACAAATTATTGGTTTTGGCTAGACTAGTTTGACTGAAATGTTCTATAATCTGATGACTAAAAAAGACTAAACAGTTTTCATTGACACAACGTAGACTAAAATAATTCGTTTTCTTTGACTAAAATATGACTAAAATGCTCAGACTTTTAGTCGACTAAAACTTGACTTAATAAAAACAGGATGAAGGTGACTAAATATGACTAAAACTAAAAAGGAAATTTAACACAGGACTAATACTAATTTAAAAAGTAGCTGACGAAATTAACACTAATGTCTACCCACTTATTCATTAAATCCACATTTCTGATGATTATTTACCAAAATGCTCATTGTTTAATTATTTTGTGAAAGCCTCAATATGTTTGAGGTGTTATTTAACTCGAGGGTCTAAAGCGCTATAGAAGTCTGTGCTGAATATATTTCAGGTAAAGCCAGAAATCAGCAATATTTTGATAAGTAATTAAATACGTTTTTCTTAATTTAATGCCATCTTTTGAATTTAACAGTGCTTAATTTCTAATCAACACATCCGTATTCAAGTCGTGCAGACTTTACACTCTATAATCTCTTCTGTTCAGTTATCTTTATTCAAAGTAAGATGTTTTTATTTTAATAATGTGTGTTTTTTCTTCCCCTCAGAACTGTCAGATCGGTCTGAACTTCGCCAGTGAAGAAGAGGCCAAAAGATTCAGAGCGGCCATCAACGACCTGCTGAACCGACGGCAGCGCAAAACCGGTACGTTATACTGACGTCCTCTGTGTGACCTTTCACCTCTCTCTCATGGGCTGCAGAACTCTTTCCTCTTCTTCTGCTAACATCTACAATTCTGTCCCAAACCCGTCCGCCTCATTCAAGTCCAGTACTTTTTGCTTAAGTAAAACTTCATATGCAGGACTTTTACTGCTAACAGAGTATTTATACACTGTGGTACTTCTACTTAAGTACAAGATCTGAGTACTTCTTCCACCGAGAGGGTATCTCAAGAGAAGTGAGTCTGTGCCGACAACAGTAAACATGGAGGGTTTATTGATTGCTTCCACTTGATTATATTTAAGTGCATTTTAAAAATAGATGTATAGAGGAAGTAGACGACATTTCAACATAATCCATAGTGCTGTCGGACTCTTGGTCTGAAGAAATGTTTTGGTCTTGAGACTGTTCTTAAATTAAGAAAAAATGGATTACTGAGTGCATTAATCTTTAGTCTCTTATTCGAATATATTCCTTTTATCATACACACCAATATATTGTTGAGTTCCTCTTCGATTAGAGAGTTATACTGAGGTTGTAGTGAACGAATATCACGTATCTTAGTTTGTGAATTAAGGACCCTGGTTGTAAACAAATCTTACTTTCTTATCGCTTCATGCAAAGATATGCAGCTTCTGGTTGTTGATGTTGGCGCAGTGTTTGTTGAGGGGTATTAAGCTATCTGCATTGCGTTCATATTAACCCCAACATATCACAAGTTGATTGAGACGTATCTGAAGATGAGGACGTGTTGAGTTTGGGACAGTTTCCTCCTTTTCTCTGCTGCAGTTACTTGTGTTTGTCTCTCTGTGGTAAAGCTGTCAGTCTGTCTGTGTTCTCTGCAACGAGGCTCCTCTCAGCATGTTAGCCTTTTTGAAGTGCAGCCTTCAAACTGTGATGATGACTGAGGGTCAAACAGGGGGGAGATTTTCTTTGAGATACAACTAAGCTTTCAAAGCTTTTGCTTCCCTTCCGCTCAAGACTTCCTGAACTGTTTTTCTGACTGTTTACATCAAATAGAGTGGTGCAGGGATGATGTATATTTATATATGTATTTTTCGACTAAGCAATAGCATCTACCAGGTTCACTCTACAAAAAGCCAATAAGATCTTACGATTAGATTTTAAATGATTATCAAACAAACATTTATGATACTCACACGTTTAGTTCAGCAGGAAAATCTCCACATGTTACACCACTTTATGATTTTTCGAGTAAAAAGCTAATGTTGGGCTATAAAGGAACTACAGCACGGTCACATGACTTCACGTCTCCACCGCTAAGCTAAAGGCGGCTAATGTTGGGCTATAAAGGAACTACAGCACGGTCACATGGCTTCACGTCACCACCGCTAAGCTAAAGGTGGCTAATGTTGGGCTATAAAGGAACTACAGCACGGTCACATGACTTCACCTCACCACCACTAAGCTAAAGGTGGCTAATGTTGGGCTATAAAGGAACTACAGCACGGTCACATGACTTCACGTCACCGCCGCTAAGCTAAAGGAGGCTAATGTTGGGCTATAAAGGAACTACAGCACGGTCACATGACTTCCCGTCACCACCGCTAAGCTAAAGGTGGCTAATGTTGGGCTATAAAGGAACTACAGCACGGTCACATGACTTCACGTCACCACCGCTAAGCTAAAGGTGGCTAATGTTGGGCTATAAAGGAACTACAGCACGGTCACATGACTTCACGTCACCACCGCTAAGCTAAAGGTGGCTAATGTTGGGCTATAAAGGAACTACAGCACGGTCACATGACTTCACGTCACCACCGCTAAGCTAAAGGTGGCTAATGTTGGGCTATAAAGGAACTACAGCACGGTCACATGACTTCACGTCTCCACCGCTAAGCTAAAGGTGGCTAATGTTGGGCTATAAAGGAACTACAGCACGGTCACATGACTTCACGTCACCACCGCTAAGCTAAAGGTGGCTAATGTTGGGCTATAAAGGAACTACAGCACGGTCACATGACTTCACGTCACCACCGCTAAGCTAAAGGTGGCTAATGTTGGGCTATAAAGGAACTACAGCACGGTCACATGACTTCACGTCACCACCGCTAAGCTAAAGGTGGCTAATGTTGGGCTATAAAGGAACTACAGCACGGTCACATGACTTCACGTCACCACCGCTAAGCTAAAGGTGGCTAATGTTGGGCTATAAAGGAACTACAGCACGGTCACATGACTTCACGTCACCGCCGCTAAGCTAAAGGAGGCTAATGTATGAAACACTTGTCAGGAACCGCCGTTTTTAAATCCTCCAAAAGGGTATTTACTGATTTATTTTATGTCGTAGAACAATAATCTCTTCATCTTGTGTTAACCACAGACCTTATTCCAGGACCAAAAACATATTCAAACATATCATTGACTTCGAGATGATGGAACAGGAAGTGCCAAAATGCTGACTCATGTCCTGGTTTTAGGACTCATTCCTGCACCCCTCTATACATAAGGCAGCATGTTTTCCTCTGAAAGCTTCAACACTTGTGGGCTTTGAATCTTTAAAACTCGTCTTGCTTGAACTGCCACAAAACTAAACCTGCGCACACTTTCTGAAACCCTCTTCTCTCGCCTCTTACTCTAAATATCTTCCATTTTACGTGTTGATATTCTGAAACTATAACCGTGTTAATTTCTCTTTTTGCAGAGAAGAGAGGTGACCCTAAAAATGGTACGTTGAACTCTAATGTCGATGATTCAGATTCTCCTCCAGCTGCTGTAGCCTCTGGTCTGCTCCGTCATCTTGACCTGGATTAACAAAAAAAACATCTGGTGATTTTTAAATGAAAATCTCCAGATGTACCGTCTGTTTGGTGCGGTGACTAAAAAAAGAAGCTAGCAGTCAGAAACTTGGCTGTTTTTAAAATGGGTAAAAACTGTATAATTTAAACACCAAATGCAATATTAAAATGCAAGAAGACTAACATTTTAAATAAAAAGTACACATCAAATAAGTACAGATGCAATATATAAGAGAAGTGTACTGTATTCTGAGTGAGTATTTCTAATACAAATGAGTTTGTAGTATACGATGAGTAGGCCTGAGTATCTCTGCAGCTCCACAATACTTTATTAAAAATGGGTTTTTAACATATTTAGCCTTTTAACAAATAGGATTTTTGTTTTGCATTACTTTCAATTACACTTTGATTAATCGTGTAGCCCTTATTCGTATAGATTCTTCTTCTCAAACACCTGAATGCATCCTCTTTTTGTTGCAGAACACATACTCTTAAACGTTTGTGTATATATTCAGTAGCAGGCTGTGATTTTACAAAGCAGCTCGTAGAAATTGGAAGCAAGAATCCGATTATAAACAGAGCAGACACTCGAAGATATGTTTTTGTGCGTGACTGTGTGGCAGCGTCGTGGTGTTTCCTGACTCGCTGTTTTGCAGACTTCATGACTCACACTCACATAGCGAGGGAGTCAGCCGCAGGTTAATCTGTCAGCAGGAAGCCCATCTGTGCCATATGTAGACCACATGGCCTCTGTTGTTGTTCCCTTTAAACCCTGTCGTGCTGCACATTAAGGCTAATCTCTAATCTCGACAGTTACTGCTGCTCCACATTTGTTCTGGTCGCTTCATCTTTCTTAAATAAATGTTTTAATATTCATATGAATCAGCATTACATTTGACAAATACCCATGTAGATGTGCCAGTATTAGCTCAACGGTGCATATATTACTTTGTTTGCAAAGACAGAATTAAAGAAATGGATAGATGTAAGGTCTCGAATGGTTGGATTGTGGATATCTCAAAAGACCTGAAGAACACTTACTATTTTATCACGATATTTCAACTGAAACTGCCTGCAGCCTGATATTCTTTTAAACCATTGACCTCATACTTTACGTTATATATATTTTGATCGTAGCATGATGTAGATGCAATATTTTATAAAGCGCAGCCATTTAAAAAGTGTTCCTTTCCACACCAAACAAGGCTGATATTTTAAGATCTATCCAATTTGTAGGCGGTTTATACAAAGCACACACCGGTCTATATTTGTTTTTGACACCTCCTTGTGGACGTAAGGCCAGAACATTTTTGCAGGTTTAATGTGGATGTGGTCTAAAGTTAGGTTAGCGGGACTACAATTTGTATTTGTCAAAACCTGGGGAACAGAATAAGCTCCATTTACATTACATGTCATCAGCGGTTTCTTTCATCTAATATGCTTACTTTAAGTGCATTAAACCATAAAGATACAAACCCAGAAAAATGCAGATACAGTAGCTTATAATAAATCAAACCTTTTTTAGGGCTGGTGCATTAGTTTCAAATAGGCTAAAACTTATTTTCTGTACTGATAAACGGCTCGGAAGATGTCTAGATCAGTGGTTCTCAACTGGTCAGGCCTCGGGACCCACTTTTTACTTGGTCAATAAATCGCGACCCAACATTTTGAAGCAATCAAATCTATTCAACAAAAAATCGTGCTGTAATATATACGCTTTTCTGCATACAATATTAATACAAGTGAAGTACAGTGCATATATCCCTTCACAGAACTAAAGTATGCTTTTAAAAAAGGTTTAATGAGATGATGGAATCAAAGCTGAACTATATAAAAAGGCACACATGCAACCCCAGCAGGGGGTCTGGGGGGATTCTCCCCCAGGAGATTTTTAGAAATACTAACATAAACTATGCATTCTGGTACACTCTGAGAAGAAAATAAATAAATCTATTACTACCCGACATATTAATAATATTTTATGCCATTGTTTGTTTTTCACTTTGTTCTGACATCTTGCTGCGAGAAGAGTAAAGAGGAGATAGTCTGTGTGACTTACTTTAAATTGTGGGTAAGGGTAGATAGCCCCCATTGTTCTGCGACCTGTCAATCATCAAACCGGGGTAATATTTCATTATGTGTTCATTTGTATCTGAAGTTCTCCGAGGGGACTTCCGGCAACATTCTTGATTCTGATTGGCCAGAAGACTCGAAAAAACATCAGCAAAGATATTTTATTGAGAAGAGGATCACAGAAGTTTTCAAAACCGTTTATGGTCTCCGGTACTTCCAGTGCAACGTCGGCTGCATGCACAGCGTTAGAAAATCACGCCCCCCCCCAAAAAAAAAAGAATTCCAATTTTTTTCTTCACTCACACATCCGCGACCCACTCGAAATGGGTCCGCGACCCACTTTTGGATCGCGACCCACCAGTTGAGAACCACTGGTCTAGACTTCCTGCTGTGTTGATATCAATGGGTCGCCTACCATTTTTAAACCAGGATGTCAAACAGGTGTGTCTTTGTTGACGGTTACCTGGGTTCTACATAACCTTCAGGGAGTGGCAAGCTGATTGGCCGATGCAGAGCACCGTGCTGAAGTGTATCGTTTAACCGTTTTCTGGATGTAGGAAGGACCGAATCTCTTCACAGCACTATAGCCAAGCACCAGTGTGTTGAATGCTGTGTCCCTTCAGTAGCCAGTTGCACGGTGGACAAAATCAGTGCATTTTGTACGAAGAGTGTCTTTGCTTTTGGGGAGGCAGCCACAACGTAAATCCTATCTTAGTGTGTTTGTTCATGAGGTCTAGGCAAACCCAGTTGTGAGTTTTGGTCGCAGTGCATCAGAGTTTCATTTATTCTCCTCTGCAGCTTTTTGCACGTTGTCTCAACAGACTGTTATCTTTCATTAAGCCCTCTGACTGTGGGCAAACAGTGAGGCGACAGAGGGCAGGATTAACATACACCCAACGAATCAGTCGTCTCTTTCATCAGCTCCAAAATGTTCTCCCTGCGATCGGGCTTTCATTGAAGTTTTCTCCACATTCAGTCTGACATTTAAATTGTGAAGCATGAGACCAACAGAGGGGCGATGCTGCTGTGGATTTTCTCTGAATGTGAGTCTCAGTTTCTCTATTGTTCTTGTCCTCATTGTGAGAACAGGAATGACAAGAACTGGTCTAGTGAAGCAGCTTCAGGGTTACATTGTTTGGGAATGTTGAGGCCTCCGAGTCTCTTGTTACCTGATGTGAACTCTTAAATCCAGCCTCAGCTTCTCCACTTGATCTGTATTGATGAGGGCTTGAATATATACACTCTTTTCTATATCCAGTCAATTAGGAAAGGTAGTTGTAAGTTAATGCTGTCAGGTTTGTTTTGCAAAAGATCTAAGAGTGTTATGTTGAGTTTAGCTGCTTTCCTTATGGAGTCTATTAAGTTACACTCCAGTCTTTCAAAGAGTTTGTTCACACGTGTTCTTGGCAGGAACTCAAATTTTTCTTGGCAAAACAAGAAACAGTGTTTAGTGAAATCTGCAGAATGATACCGACGTTTCGGACATTACTTTGGGAAGCATCAACATGTTTTTCTTGAATACAATTTAAACGTTGAACAAAGTTCACCTGCAATTGTTTTTCTTCTTGTCCTCTGGGAATGTTGAGGCCTCCGAATCTCTCGCTACCTGATCGTAACTCTTAAATCCAGCCTCAGCGTCTTCACTTGATGTTCATTGACAATGGCTTGAATATATACTCTTACTTGTTTCCAGCCAAGTAGGAAGGGAAGTTGTAAGTTGATGCTGTCACGTTTGTTTTGGAGAAGAAACCAGAGTTCAGCAGCTTTCCTCATGGAGTCTGGATACATTCAAAGAGTTTGATCGATCGGCGCATGTTTTTTTTTGTCTGCAAACCTAGTTTGTCAATGAACAAAGTTGTTGTTTTGTTTGTGTCCTCATTGTGAGAACAGGAATGACAAGAACTGGGGCCTGTACTACGAAGCTGGTTCAACCTAACCTGGATATGTTTGAGTTCGCCGGTTGGCTTAATCCAAAACATACGCGCTCTCGCTAAACGGTACTACGACACGGGTTATCAAGTGGATCGCTCAAGCCAGCCGTGCCCTATCTAGTTAGGTGCGTTCACATGAAAGGGGTGGTATTTGGAGCATTCGACCAATCACAAACATGGAGAAGCGTACTGACAGCGCAGCGCGTCATACTTCCTGAATGAAAAGTCAACTATAAGTTAATCTTAAAACATCCATGACTTAAACACTTTATCCAGGATCAAAGCCACATAGCTGCACCTGCAAGGTGAATACAGCTGGTAACAGAACAAGTGTTTGAATGTGTACATTAACAGGTTTATGATATCACTGCCCCGTCTAAGACACCATCTGACTTTAATTACATTTGACTCGAGTGTTTCGTCAACTTAATGTGTTTAAAATAATACTTCTGCATACAGTATGTTACACTGTGAGTGTTGCTCGGCCAGATACGGCTCACCTGACTCAGATAAGGAGATATATGATACATTATGATGTGATATGCCGCGGACTGTACTTAATGTTACTCTGATCCGGTTACTTATGTTGTGGCAGATATTTAAGTAAGCTTTCTTAACGCTAATGTTATAATAGTCAGATTGCTCTGAAGATCGGAGGTGATATTCTATTAATGTTCACGTTCACACAGTCAGTTGATTTTTGCCGGCCGTCTTTCCTGCAACGGCAGTTTTTCTGTATTTCCTTTCTCCTGTAATATGACTTGATCGCTTTAAACTCCGCACACTGAGCTCTGATTGGTCAGCAGGCGGTGCTTTCACTGAGTTGATCTCTTAGCCTGCAGCCTAACCTGCTCCGGGGCAGGTTAGCCGCACAGCATAAGTTACCATGGAGATCTAGCCTGCTAAAAAGAGAACCAGCTTCGTAGGACCGGATAGCCGGAGTTTTCCCTGAAGTTAGCCGGCTAAGCAAAAATCCTGCTTGGTAGTATACCCCCCTGGTCTAGTGGAGCAGCTGCTTGTGTTGGTACTTCAGGGATCATTTTCTTTGTTTGGGAATATTGAGGCCTCCGAATCTCTCGTTACCTGATGTGACCTCTTAAATCTTCTTCATAGATGCTTTTTATTGACAAGGACTTGAATATAAACTCTTTACTGTATCAAGCAGAGTAGGAAGAGGGGTTTTAAGAGCCAACGTTTTTTTGGGCCAGTTTTCCTTATGGAGTCTGCCAAAAGCAGTGCTCATGTGTTTGGCAGCGAATCGAGTTTTCTAGGCAAACAAGAAACTGCATTTAGTGGAAGTATATGTTTTGCTAAATGATACCTAGATGTCGTTTTTCTTCAATAAGAGTCTTTCATTGAACAAAGTTCGCCTTCACTTGTTTAGTTTGCCTCTGAATCTCTCTTTAGCCGATGTGAACTCTTAAATCCATTGCAGCTTCTTCACAGATGCTCTTCATTGGCGTTGGTTTGAATATATACTCTTCGCCGTGTCGAGCCAAGTAGGAAGGGAAGTTGTAAACTGATGCCGTTGTGTTTCTCTTGGAAAAGAAAGCAGAGTTTAGCTGCTTTCCTTATGGAGTCTATCAAGTTACACTCCAGTCTTTCAAAGAGTTTGATCGCACATGTTCTTGGCAGGAACTCGAGTTTTTCTTGGCAAAACAAGAAACAGTGTTTAGTGAAATCTGCAGAATGATACCGACGTTTCGGACATTACTTTTCTTGTCCCCCTAAATTTTTTGGGAAGGTTGAGGCCTCCAAATCTCTCGCTACCTGATGTGAACTCTTAAATGTTCTTCATGCTCTTTATTGACAAAAGCTTCAATATACACTCTGAGCTGTATCCAGCCAAGTAGGAAGGGAAGTCGTAAGTTGATGCTGTCAAGAATTTAATTGGAAGTTTAGAAGCTTCCCGTATGGAGGCTGGAGATATTGGAAGAGTTCTGCATGCTTCTTTTCTAGGCCGTAGCTCGATTTTGTCAATGAACAAAGTTTGCCTTCCTCTTGTTTTGTTCTTGTGCTCATTGTGAGAACAGGAATGACAAGAACTGGTCTAGTGAAGCAGCTTCTTGTGTGTTGGTACTTCAGGGATCATTTGCTTTGTTTGGGATGGGGAAGTTGTAAGGGGATGCTGTCAGGTTTGTTTTGGAGAAGAAACCAGAGATTTATTGGCGAGTTTAGCAGCTTTCCTCATGGAGTGTTGGCAGGAACTCAGGAACAAGAAACTGCATTCAGTGGAAACATATCTGCCAAATGATACCTCTGTTTCTATACTGATGAAAATACAATGTGTTTGATGCCTTTCTTTATGAAGCAGAGGTAGGAGAAGTACTCAGGTCTTGTACTTGAGTAAAAGTAGAAATACTCAGATCTTGTACTTGAGTAAAAGTAGAAGTACTCAGATCTTGTACTTGAGTAAAAGTAGAAGTACTCAGATCTTGTACTTGAGTAAAAGTAGAAGTACTCAGATCTTGTACTTGAGTAAAAGTAGAAGTACTCAGATCTTGTACTTGAGTAAAAGTAGAAGTACTCAGATCTTGTACTAGAGTAAAAGTAGAAGTACTCAGATATTGTACTTGAGTAAAAGTAGAAGTACTCAGATATTGTACTTGAGTAAAAGGAGAAGTACTCAGATCTTGTACTTGAGTAAAAGTAGAAGTACTCAGATCTTGTACTTGAGTAAAAGTAGAAGTACTCAGATCTTGTACTTGAGTAAAGGTAGAAGTACTCAGATCTTGTACTTGAGTAAAAGTAGAAGTACTCAGATCTTGTTCTTGAGTAAAAGTAGAAGTACTCAGATCTTGTACTTGAGTAAAAGTAGAAGTACTCAGATCTTGTTCTTGAGTAAAAGTAGAAGTACTCAGATCTTGTACTTGAGTAAAAGTAGAAGTATTCAGATCTTGTACTTGAGTAAAAGTAGAAGTACCAGAGTGTAGGAATACTCTGTTACAGTAAAAGTCCTGCATTCAAAATGTTCCTCAAGTAAAAGCAGAAAAGTATTATCATCAAAATATAGTGAAAGACAGTAAAAGTATTCATTGTGCAGATTGGTCCATTTCAGAATAATATATATGATATGTTTTATAATGATTGATCATGAAAGTGTTCTCAAAGCTGGTAAAGGTGCAGCTAGTTTGAATGACTTTGTATACTGCAGGGTAGCTTGTGGATTTACTCCAGGTGGAACTAAAGTCTGATTTAACACTTGGTTATATTTCACATCATTCATCCACATCTGTAACTAAAGTTATTAAATGCATGTAGTGGAGTAGAAGTACAAAGTAGAATAACATGGAAATACTAAAGTACAAGTATCTCTAAATCAGTGGTTCTCAACTGGCGGGTCGCGGACCCGTTTCGAGTGGGTCGTGGATGTGTGAGTGAAGAAAAAAAAATTGAAAAAAAAAATTGAAGAAATTTTTTTTGGGGGGGAAAAAGTCAAACTTTTATTTTGAAGGCCCAATTTTCTAACGCTGTACATGCAGTAAGCGTTGCGCTGGAAGTACCGGAGACCAGTAGTTACGTAGTGATCATCTTCTCAATAAAATATCTTTGCTGATGTTTTTCCGAGTCTTCTGGCCAATCAGAATCAAGATTGTTGCCTGAAGTCCTCACGGAGAATAACTTTGCGGTAGAACTCTTCTTTATACATCAGTGGGTACAACTTCAGATACAAATGAACACATAATGAAATATGACCCCAGGTTTGATGATTGACAGGTCACAGAACAATGGGAGCTATCTACTCTTACCCACAATTTAAAGTAAGTCACACAGACTCTCCTCTTTACTCTTCTCGCAGCAAGATGTCAGAACAAAGTGAAAAACAAACAATGGCATAACATATTATTAATATGTCGGGTAGTAATACATTTATTTATTTTCTTCTCAGAGTGTACCAGAATGCATAGTTTAAGTTATAATCTCTAAAAATCTCCTGGGGGAGAATCCCTCCAGACCCCCGGGTGGGGTTGCATGTGTGCCTTTTTTATACAGTTCAGCTTTGATTCCATCATCTCATAAACCTTTTTTAAAAGCATACTTTAGTTCTGTGAAGGGATATATGCACTGTACTTCACTTTTATTAATATTGTATGCTGAAAAGCGTATATATTACAGCACGATTTTTTGTTGAATAGATTTGAGTGGTTCAAAATGTTGGGTCGCGATTTATTGACCAAGTAAAAAGTGGGTGCCGAGGCCTGACCAGTTGAGAACCACTGATCTAAATTGTACTTGAGTAAATACACTTAGTTACTTGCCGTCTCTGTTGAGAAGTATAAACACGTATCAATCAGAGGCCAAATATCTGGAGTCTTCTCATCTTTCTCAGTACTCTATACCTCGATCAAATCCTCCCATGTTCAACACCTCACCTCCTGGTTCTTGGAGTTTGAGGTTTGAGGCGAGACAGTTTTCCTGGTCGTAGACTTCCAGCATTCATGGGGAGTCGGGAGATTTAGATTGGGATTAGCAGTGGATTAGTGATTTCTGTCAGATGCTGCCGAGGTTTGTGTTGATTAGGAGGAATTCCAGGACTCCAGGAATTCTATCAAACGGACGGGAGAGGAAAGACCGGCACTTGACCTTTTGGATATTAGAAGAGATGGATAATGAAGGCTCAGTGTGAGAGTTAACGGCAGACATATTGATCCCTCAGGTAGCGGGGGTTACTGAAGACATATTGTGACAACGCAAGAGTCTGTTAGATTACAATACTACAGTAAAAACCTGCCAGCAAACCCAATAACTGTATTTCTATAATCGCCTTTTGAATATTTCTTCACCCCTCCCAGCACAAAACATTTTTGGTGGAGATGTCCCCATCCGATCACGTGATCGGGGATCGGAGCCGATCACGTGATTTTCAAAAGATCGGAATCGGGAGGAAAAAAATTGGGGATCGGGATTTTTTTTTTTTTAAATACTTTTTTTTAAATGTTGTATTCAATGTTACAAAACAAAAAGAACCATGTTCAAGTCTTAAAGTCATCCTGAGGCCTTAGTTTTGGTTTCAAATGACAGAACATCATGTATGTGTTGCTTCTTTGGGGCTTGTTTTCATAGACCTGCTCATTTCTCTCAAATCTGGCAACAGAGTGGGCGCAGTGTCTAATTGTAGCAGTAAGCTAACGAGTACTGATAAGCTTTATTTAGTTTTGATCCAATGCTGCACAACTGAACTGATCCAATGCTGCTGTGAAAGAAAGAAGCTATATCCATGTTGGATAGAATATCCAATTTAAATAAAAAAATAACCTTAAGGGACAACTTGAATGCTTTTGTTCTTTTTTTTCTCTTAATGCATTGCATAAAGATCGGATCGGGAAAAATCGGTATCTGCAAATTGTCAAAATCAAATGATCGGAATCGGATCGGGAGCAAAAAAAGGGGATCGGGACATTGGTAGCAAAATAAAAAGCTTAAGTACAAAACGGCGCTCTACCATCAGATTTTATTACTTTACAAACAGATTTAACTTGACTATTTCTATTCTTTCTACATGTTTTCAGCTACGTTTTAACCATACATCAATTTTCTAGTTTCTCTTCTGTCGTTAAACATCAGTACTTGCTTCTTGATCACACTAAAAGTGATCGTTAGCGTATGTGTTGCAACACCTGACTGTTTCAGGCAGTTCACTATTGAACTATGGATACATTTTTTGTTTATTTACATGCTTTAATCAAACCGATCGATCGGATATCATTATTTACGAATTATGCATAACCAAGTTTTCAGCAGTTCTTGCGTACCCTCTGCAGACCTCCAGCCTCCTCGTGAAGTCACTTTAGAAGGTATTAAATAGTCTGGATTTTGTTTAATTTTTGTTTAAAGGTCCCCTATTATATTGTTTTTCATCAATATATCACAGGTCTCAGATATATACAGAACCTGTCTCTGATTGGCTGAAACACCAAACGGATCATTGCAGCATTACCCATAACCCCCTCTGTTTCAGCCCTGTTTCCAAAGTGCTGATTCTCTGTCTGTTACTTTAGATCAGGGATGGGCAACTTGGATGGTGGTGAGGGCCACATAATGTATGTACTGGCAACCAGGGGGCCGCAGATTCACTTGGAACACACACACACACACACACACACACACACACACACACACACACACACACACACACACACACACACACACACACACACACAAGTCCATGTATTGTATGTAATTATTAAAAAATATACTAACTCTGATATCTTAATTAACATTTTTCAGTCTTTCAGGGAACATCCTCTAATAAGCTCACTAAACAAATATCAGTTCACAGAAATGTTATTGAATTTTTGCAAGTGGCATGTTTGTATTGAACGGGTTATTTAACAGTGGAATACAACTATTTTAAACTATTGGAAAGCACAAAAAATGTGTGTGTATTGAGATTAACCATTAAGATGACATAAACATGAAGTCATGAACACTACCCCAGACATTAGTTGTCTAACTTCAACCTAAGACACTTGTAGCCTGTCTCTGCGACACAGACACCTGTCAGCCCGCACTCTGCTGTTCCTGAGCGCCGCTCCCCCTCCCTCCCGCTGACATTATGAATGGAAAGCGTATAGTAATCATAGATAACACGGCAGGGTCCCTGACATTTTGTTTTCATCTGATTTCAAAATAAACAAAGTTTTGGTGTTTAGAATATTAAACTTGTTTCGCCAAATTCAGATGATAAATACAACTTTCAGCTTGTAAAGGCATAATTACAAGCGGCAACTTAACGTCACAGCAGGCATAACAACAACCGGTGTTTCTTGTGAGTGGGGGTTACCTTGGTTGCTGATTGGCTAATGGCTACACAAGCCAAAACATCGTTATGACATCATCAAGTGGCCAAAATCTGATCAGCTCATTTTCAGACAGGTTTTTATAGAAATGGATCAGGACAAAAAGAGAGGGAATCGATGTAGAAGAGGCATGAAGAAGAGGGGACACATGTTGATGTAGAAGAGGCATGGAGAAGAGGGGACACATGTTGATGTAGAAGAGACATGAAGAAGAGGGGACACATGTTGATGTAGAAGAGGCATGGAGAAGAGGGGACACATGTTGATGTAGAAGAGACATGGAGAAGAGGGGACACATGTTGATGTAGAAGAGACATGGAGAAGAGGGGACACATGTTGATGTAGAAGAGACATGAAGAAGAGGGGACACATGTTGATGTAGAAGAGGCATGGAGAAGAGGGGACACATGTTGATGTAGAAGAGACATGGAGAAGAGGGGACACATGTTGATGTAGAAGAGACATGAAGAAGAGGGGACACATGTTGATGTAGAGGAGACATGAAGAAGAGGGGACACATGTTGATGTAGAAGAGACATGGAGAAGAGGGGACACATGCTGATGTAGAAGAGACATGGAGAAGAGGGGACACATGTTGATGTAGAAGAGACATGGAGAAGAGGGGACACATGTTGATGTAGAAGAGACATGAAGAAGAGGGGACACATGTTGATGTAGAAGAGACATGGAGAAGAGGGGACACATGTTGATGTAGAAGAGACATGAAGAAGAGGGGACACATGTTGATGTAGACGAGACATGAAGAAGAGGGGACACATGTTGATGTAGACGAGACATGAAGAAGAGGGGACACATGTTGATGTAGAAGAGACATGAAGAAGAGGATTTTGCATAATAGGTGACCTTTAATATTCGCTGTGTAGAAGTGTTGTTTCTAAATGGACCCCAGCTCATGTACGTCTCTCTGTTTTCAGGTCCAGCGCTGCACATTGCCACTGTGGACATCAAGAACCCGGAGATCAACAACAGCCGCTTCCACAACTCTCACAGCCAGCAGCAGCCGTACCACCTGAACAACATGCTCCACCGGAAGGACAAGAAGGCCAAAGCCAGCAAGAAGAAGAAGCTGACCAAGGCGGACATCGGCACGCCGAGCAACTTCCAGTGAGTCTCCTGTCTCCAAAAGTCTGTCCAAAACCCAGAGATATAATCGAAAACAAAGAAAAGCAGAAAGTCCTCACATTGGAGAAGCTCAACCAGGCAATTGTTGGAGTTATTCATTGAATAATCAGTCAAGAAATCATTGATTATTTTTATAACTTCCAATTATTTTCTATGTTTACTTACAATAGTGTTTTTAGTCCCCAGTGTGGCTCAAACTCTAAAACCGAGATATTATCGAACAAAGAAAAGCAGAAAGTCTTCACGTTGGAGAAGCTAAACCAGGCAATTGTTGGAGTTATTCATTGAAATATTACTTAAGCAACTCATTGATTATTCATATCACTTTCAAGTCATTTTTTATGTTTACTTACTGTGGGGGAAACTTCTGTAGCAAGGGAGAGTCAGGACTCAGAGAGGCACGAGGAGAGCTGGAGCTTTGACGGCAAACACTGACGGTTTATTTGGAGTTACGGCCGGAGAATTAACAAGACATGTGGTGTGTCACGAGTTGACACAGCGGTTGCCAAACCAATTCTGAAGAACTCTTTCTGCAGCTCGAGGTTTTAACTACCGTAATTTCCGGACTATAAGGCGCACCTGAATATAAGCCGCAGCAGCTAAATTGAATGATGTGTACATATATAAGCCGCACTGGACTATAAGCCGCAGGTGTTTTAATGTTTAATTACCATATGTAAGGGTTCGTGCACAGAGGGGATTGTCGGGAAAGAGATGGCTGTTTGAGGAAGCTCCCATTTATTAACATTTCAACAAACAAGTTGCATATTTGCATAACGTATTCAAGTGTTAGCATTTAGTGCAATAGTAGCTACAGAACATGTGCTGTGTAAACTGTACTGTATCACATAGCGTTTCAGACACACAAACTTTTCAACTTTCAAACTTAAACGGTGCGCTCCCAGCGCACGTACCGGCAGTGATCTACAGCAGTGGTTTTCAACCAGGTGTACGGGGACAAACTGTCTCGCTCTCGTAATGTCTGTCTGTCTTGCTCTCGTTCTGTCTCTCGTACCACTCTCGGTTCCACTTTTACTTTTGCGCGCTACCTGTCTCACTCTTTTCCGGCCTCCAGCTTTTCCTGCTGGAGCCCGCCGCTTAAAGGTGGGGGGCGCGGACCGGCCATAGAGCCCATAGAGTTAAAGGTGGTGGACTGTAACCTGTAAAATCCATAGATTTAGGAGGTCCCCTAGTGGCCGTTAGCTGTAACATCCATAGATTAGCCGCACCGTTATATAAGCCGCAGCGTCGAAAAATGGGAAAAAAGGCGCGGCTTATAGTCCGAAAATTACGGTAGTTCGGAGTGTAATAATCAACATTCTTTATCAGCGGGACTAAAGCAATATGGACCCTGAATCTAACTAGAGCTCTCGTCCATAGGAAAGAATGTGCGGCAGGGAACCTTCGTCCCTGAACAGTAAACTACCTCATGGCGGCTTGTGCTCTGTCATAGACTGGCACCAACAATGCGCCAAAGCTGCTCCTCCTTAAGAGAGATAGCAGCAATACCGAAGGCCGTAGACCTATGCCGTGGGAAAGGAGACAGTGAGAAGAGAAAACGATGAACTGTGTCAAAGGTTGAATACCTAAGCCAATTATTCCCTAACACTTACAATACCTTTTTAGTCCTCGGTGGCTCAAACTCCAAAAACAACCGGTTAAGCTCTAGTGATGCTAATGGCTAGTTCAACATGATCAATCAGTGGCGTGCCCGTTTTAAAACTGAAAAGCCATGGGATGATTTGGGAAATGTTTGTTAGCAAGTCTAACCCCGATGTTTTAAGCTTTGACTTTTGCCATTTTAAACAAGATCAAAAAAAGTAATTTTATTTGGTTTTCTGTTTGTTTACGTATAATAGTATTGAATATTATGTTTGTTTTGATTTCAATCGAAAAGAAAATCCTTGCAGTCAAATGTTTTGCTTAATTTCTCATTAGAGAAAAAAGGCAAAGCGAGTTACAATACAGGACTGTCTCAGAAAATTTGAATATTGTGATAAAGTTCTTTATTTTCTGTAATGCAATTTAAAAAAACAAAAAAGTCATACATTCTGGATTCATTACAAATCAACTGAAATATTGCAAGCCTTTTATTATTTTAATATTGCTGATTATGGCATACAGCTTAAGAAAACTCAAAAATCCTATCTCAAAAAATTAGAATAGTTCCTCAGACCAAGTAAAAAAAAAAGATTTATAACAGCAAAACACAATCAAACATTTGAAAATGTCCATTAATGCACTCAGTACTTGGTTGGGAATCCTTTTGCACAGATTACTGCATCAATGCGGCGTGGCATGGAGGCAATCAGCCTGTGGCATTGCTGAGGTGTTATGGATGCCCAGGATGCTTCAATAGCGGCCTTTAGCTCATTAGCATTGTTGGGTCTGGTGTCTTTCAGCTTCTTCTTCACAATACCCCACATATTCTCTATGGGGTTCAGGTCAGGGGAATTTGCAGGCCAATCGAGGACAGTAATGCCATGGTCAGTACACCAGTTACTGGTGGTTTTGGCACTGTGGGCAGGTGCCAGATCATGCTGGAAAATGAATTCCTCATCTCCATAGAGCTTTTCAGCAGACGGAAGCATGTAGTGCTCTAAAATCTCTTGGTACACAGCTGCATTTACTCTGGGCTTGATGAAACACAGTGGACCAACACCAGCAGCTGACATGGCTCCCCAAACCATCGCTGACTGTGGGAACTTCACACTGGATTTCAAGCAACTTGGATTTTGCTCCTCTCCAGCCTTTCTCCAGACTCTGGCGCCTTGACTTCCAAATGAAATACAAAACTTGCTTTCGTCTGAAAAGAGGACTTTGGACCACTGTGCAACTGTCCAGTGCTTCTTTTCCTTAGCCCAAGTCAGACGCCTCTTCCGTTGTCTTGAGTTCAGAAGTGGCTTGACCATGGGAATACGGCTATTGTAGCCCATTTCCCGGACACGTCTGTGAACAGTGACTTTTGATACCTGGACTCCAGCTTCAGTCCACTGTCTTTGAAGCTCCCCCAAATTCTGGAAGCGACTCTTCTTCACAATGCTGTTAAGGCTGCGGTCATCTCTCTTGGTTGTGCAGCGTTTCCTGCCACATTTCCCCCTTCCAACAGACTTTTTGTGGATGTGCTTTGAAACTGCACTCTGTGAACAGCTTGCTCTTTGAGACATTTCTTTTTGTGTCTTACCCTCCTGATGGAGGGTGTCAATGACGGTCCTCTGGACAGCAGTCAGATCAGCAGTCTTCCCCATACTTGTGATTTAGTTTACTGAACCAAGCTGAGTGTTTTTCAAGGCTCAGGAAACCCTTGCAGGTGTTTCGAGTTAATTAGACGATTCAAGTGATTCGTTGAACACCCTACTAGTATACTTTTTCATGATATTCTAATATTTAGAGATAGGATATTTGAGTTTTCTTAAGCTGTATGCCATAATCAGCAATATTAAAATAATAAAAGGCTTGCAATATTTCAGTTGATTTGTAATGAATCCAGAATGTATGACATTTTTGTTTTTTTAATTGCATTACAGAAAATAAAGAACTTTATCACAATATTCTAATTTTCTGAGACAGTCCTGTATATAGTATAAGCAAATATTCTGGCAGCAGGTCTCAAGCCTTGGAAAATCCCCAAATATTTCTCACTGAAGCTACAAAACCCCCAACAAAGGGTATTCTGGATAACACAAGTTATCAGGAATTTTACACATGCGGAGTTTGCTGTGACTGCGAAAATCTGAGACAAAACTGTCTTAGGGACAAAAAGGACAAAGACAAATTTTGTGTGTGTGTGTGTGATCCAGATGTAAACATGTTGCATTGTGGTCTGAGGGCTTCTCAATGACCCTCTGTCTATCTGACTGATGTCACTCTTACTGAAGTGAAGCGTGTGTTGGCTGACTATTTAGCATGTGCACACGGTGGCCCACGTGCACATGCTAAACATGCTTCTGTATATTTATGCATGTGATCTCACCACATATCTGCATATCTGTCCCGTCTTCTGCAGGCACATCGGTCACGTGGGCTGGGATCCAAACACGGGATTTGATGTAAGTCACACACACACACACACACACACACACACGCACGCACGCACGCACGCACACACACACACACGCAGGAACACAATAGCGACCTGTGTGGCGGCTGCATGATGAAATCACACAATAGGGTCTTTTTGCTTCCTGCTCATATTCAAAAACGTGTCACTGTCTCAGAAAGTGGACACAGAGTTCACTGAACACTGAAGGAATGAATGCATGGAGATATTTAAATATAAGCACTCAAAGCACTTTATTCTTCCAAAATCTCCAACAAGTCCTTATTCCATGAATAGCTGCGGTACAGGAGGTAAAACGGTGTAATGTTACGAGTATTAATGATGTGATAACGTGCGTCCAGTGGGAAATAAACAGGTTGTTTTCATCAGAGTTCTCATTTAATGATTGATAAATATCTGTAGTTGTAAATGGAGGCTTTGTCATTTTTCAACTGACGACTGCTTTCCATCGTTGCCTCGTTATCGTCTCCGTTTGTCCTTCATGCTCCTGAGAACATGTCAGTCCCAGAATGCATTGCAGCCTGACGGGAGCAAGAGGTGGGAAGAGATCATGCAGATCTGTAGTTGGATTTAATGGAGAGTAGCTGAGTGCGGTCAGGTGTAAAGCAGTGTGTAGTTGCACCTGTTGGCCACCAGAGGGCACAGCAGCACTGGGACTGCGAGGAGTCAAGGTGTATTTCTTATCAGTTGAAGCAGAGAGGTTTAAAAAGATCCTTACTAAGTACTGGACTAACCAGCAAACCAGTCGAGATCTTCTTCGTTAGCCACAAAACAAGTTGACGAACCGTCAGACAAAACTATAACATTTAAAAAAAAAAAAAAAAAAAGACTTTGTTGAATAACAAAAAGCAAGGGCCACAAAATAACTTGCTAGTAACTGGGGCTTGATCCACTTTGTACTTCCTTTCAACTCTGTTAATGTACAATAATGCAGTAGTGGCCCTAAAATAAATAAATAAAAGCCAGTCAATTTGTTTACCTTGTGTTTGGAATCAGAATACCTTACACTACAACTTAAAAAAATACACATCCAGGTGGACGACAAAGTGTACCAGTATCTAAAATAAATAAGTGTAGCATGTGTAAGGTAGTGTGATGGCAGACAGGAAACCGTAGTGGAAGCGGGGGTTTAGTGCAAAGTAGGGGTTTCACAACTACCAATATTTACTAGTCGACTAGTTTTTCAAAATAGTAGTCGACTAGTCGTTACGTCATAATAAAGACACACAAAGAGAGGTTTACTGTATTTTCTATTGGAACTCATACAGTAACATTAAACACTGCATTTTAATTTGTGTTACATGGCTGAGTAAATAACAAACAGTAACTGGACTCACCAAAATCGACAGCAAAAAACTCTTGTTTACATAAATGCCACGTAAATCCAGTGCGCAACACTTTATTCGCTGTCCTTCACGATAAAGTCCACCTTTCCATATTTTTGGTTTGAACACCAACGTATCGACATGTGAGGGAAGGAGGCTTGACCGCTTTCGGGTGACAGTGTTGCCTGCCAGGGAAAAAACCCTCTCACTCAGGGTGCTTGTGGCTGGAATAGCCAGGTAGCTCCTCGAAAGCGGGGGAAGCGGTGCACGTTTTCTGCCCACCACTCCAGTGGATTATCCATTGTGGGGATATGCGGTGTCCGCTGGCAGTAATCCCGTAGCTCATCATCCTCATCACTGTTGACCCGTGTTTTCTTGCTGTTCGTTTGCCTCTGTTCAGTGCTGACGCCGGTCCGTTGCTCACTGGTGCTAGCATTACTGCTAGTGCTAGCTGTCGGCAGCGGGTGTCTCATCTTCAGATGGTTGCGCATAGCAGATGCATTTGTATTGTACTTCAGTACAGCTGTACACAACTGACACTTCACTGTGGAGTCGGTTACATCTTCGTTGAAGTTCTGCCATACATAAGAATGTCGGACGTGTTTTGGAGCATTTTGCAGCACCTCGTTTACCTAAAAAAATTTCCTCGACTAGGGCCTACAGCGCCGACTAGTGGTAAAGGTAGTCGACTAGTCGACTAGTTGGTGAAACCCCTAGTACAAAGTAAACATTACACCAGTGTCTGGACAAATTGTTCCTTTAAAGTCATAAAGCTCTTTACTCGTGGTCAGCTTTCTTTTTCCATTAATTTAGCTAACTTTAATACGCATATACTCGTCAGTGACAAGACTAACTACATGCTTGTATCAGTAGGTGTTACCAGTGTGTGTGTGTTTTGAAATTGGTGTGTGTTGCAGCTGAACAACCTGGACCCGGAGCTGAAGAACCTGTTCGACATGTGCGGCATCTCCGAGGCTCAGCTGAAGGACAGAGAGACTTCAAAGGTCATCTACGACTTCATCGAGAAGAAGGGAGGAGTGGAGGCCGTGAAGAACGAGCTGAGGAGGCAGGGTGAGGACACACACACATACATACATACATACATACATACATACATACATACATACATACATACATACATACATACATACATACATACATACATACATACATACATACATACATACATACATACATACATACATACATACATACGCACAGAGACACACATACACACACGTCCAGACAGACATATGTACACACACACACAGAGACTCAGACACACTCACAGTCACACACACACACCAGGGTTACCGTTAGCCGGTAATTACCGGTTTTTAGTTGGTAAAATTGAATAAAAACCTGTAAATTCAAAACCTGCCGGTCAAAATGTCCAATGCTCCAATCGATTGGCCGCCGATCATTATCGGCCGATATTCACTCTTAATAGTTTGATCGGTGCTCTCTATATCAGAGATCAGGAGAGCTGGATCTGATTGATATGGACATAAACGCAAGTGAAGTGTAACCGGACGTGAGAGAGGGATCAAATCAGCTGCTCCATAATCACCTGAAGCCCCGCCCACTGTTTAGCGCGCTGCACAAGAAACTGACGGGCTGTCAGGAGAGAGGGAGGGAGAGGAAAAGAGAGGATCCGTTTCTCCCGTGTTATTATCCAAAGTTAATTTAAACTTTTGAATAATGTACTTCATCTACTACAAGTAGATTCTTTGAATGTGATAATTATGTTGTTTGTTGTTTGTGGAATCATTTATTGAAAAATGAATCTGAACTTTTCGATCCGTTACGATTATAAACTGAAGCAATATAAAAATGAGCCCCAGTAACTGAGTTTTAAACATCAGCATATCCGGTCCTAGTCCGGTAGTTACCTGCTAACGGAAACTCTGCTACACAATTCTTATTATTATTATTATTATTATTATTATTATTATTATTATTATTGAAACTTGACCAGTAAGTTTCAAATTTGTCCGGTAAAATAAATTCTGTTCGGACATTTGACCGGCGAGAAAAAATCCTAGCAGAAACCCTGACACACACACACACACACACACACACAGAAGAGGTTTCTCAATACTCTAATTTCCCCTCCTCGACTCCTATCCTCGACTCCTATCCTCAAGACTTAGTCCCGCCCACAGGAGATGCGAGCGGAGGACTGAGGAGGGGAACCGAGGAGAGAGGAGTGGAAGCAGCAGGCGGTTAGAGAAATGAGAACTCCTCTCCTCTGAGCGGTAGTTTTAAAGAGACGTCCATTAATGATGACAGGAGGCACAGCAGCACTCTGATGGACAGATGTGTTCATGACCACTTATATATTTACTTTTAATTCATTGATAGTGCGGTATAATGAGATAATAACAGGCTACAGATGCGGGGACACACAAACACACACACACACACACACACACACACACACACACACACATATATAATATATACAATTTCAGAATCAAACAAGTATGAGAGCACTCTAATAACGTAACACTATCAGAGACTGGATATATCCCCCCCTCCTCTCTCTGGTCTCTGAAATGGGGAATTGAAATTACGGGCCAAAAGTTGTATTTACAAGTATTAAAAGTAAACATTGGACACCAAACCAACTGAGACCCGTCTGTCCGCCGCATCTACGCACTGTACAACACACACCTACACACTGTACCACACACACCTACACACTGTACCACACACACACCTACACACTGTACCACACACACACACCTACACACTGTACCACACACACACCTACACACTGTACCACACACACACCTACACACTGTACCACACACACACACCTACACACTGTACCACACACACACCTACACACTGTACCACACACACCTACAGCTCCTAAAGCATAATCAGGCTACAGCCGTTGTGTATTTTATTATGTGAAGCACTAAATGGTTTTAAATAAATATCGACCCTTTGTTTGTAGTGATCTACTAAACTACAGCATACAAATACAGAAAGTAATGTAGGCCTGTTATACTGAGTGATATATATTTTACACACTGCTCTGCTTTCTGCACGGACCTCACAGCTGTTCTCTCTGGAAACATCGCGTCGCGATGAAAGCAGTTACTAAAATAATATCCAGGGGGATGCATGCAGAGCTGTCATTGGCTGAGATAAGTCCGGCCGTGCGTCACGCCTCCACCGTTCCCGGAAATGCATCCGTGGAGGACCCATCAGTGTCTCCTCGGTTAGAGCTCCTCCAGAGAGCCTCCTCGACGCTCGGTCCTCGATAGAGAAATGAGATGTCCTTCAACATGGCGCGCTGAAATTCATTTCCGGGTCACAACACACAAACAGACAGACAGACAGACAGACAGACAGACAGACAGTTTCAAAATGATGCCGAAGTAACAACATACTGATACCGGTTAGTAAAAACCATGAATTAATGCTTTGACAAGTCTGCAGACAGACGGCAGGCGAAAAACACCTTTTTAAAATACGTGTTTTCTGAATGGAGATCTGCTAAGCTAACGCAGTATATGCTCCGACCGTCCACACTCACAACAACGGCCTACAGACATAAATAAACCAGCGACTGTATTCTCCATGACACAGACAGTCTGTGGTTTGGACTTGTTTAACTTTTGTCTAGTTTCTTAACAGATATGAGGAGATGTGAGCTCTGAGTGCTAACAGCTGATGTTGGTTTTGTGTTTTGCATTGAAGATGACGTCACGGCTCCGCCTACACTGCGTTACTATAGTTACTGCCCCAGCTACTAAACTGTAATGGAAACGCAGCATAAAGTGAGCCAGTCCTAACAAGGTCTAACGAGGCCTAGCCATACCGTACTAAGCCGAGCGAGCCCCTGCAGTGGAAAAGCGCCATTTGACTCACAAGACCGCTGGCTAATTAGCTCTGATGCTAAAAACAAGCCTGATTTTGTTAGCATTCAATGGCTCAAGGTTATATGCAATATCAGATCGAATGAAGAGGCAAACTTAAAACCATAAAAATAATATTTAAGATCAGATTTATAATAGTGGGTTAAAGAGGAAAAAACACTTATTATGTTCATGCTGATATCAGTGAGGAAGCAGAGAGAGGAATGAATGTGGGGGAGAGAAACTCCATCTGCAGGGAACACAGGGAGTTTAGCCTTTTACATGCACTAAAACCTATAAAACACACTATCGGAATGGTAAAAGCTGAACAGGGCCCCTTTTTTAATATCTATGGCAGGGTTGGGCAACTTGGATGGTGGTGGGGGCCAAATAATATATGTTCTGGCCACCAGGGGGCCGCAGATTAACTTGGAACACACACACACACACATTAGTAATAGTGGCGGCTCAACTTTCATTTCAGCAACGGTCTGCAAACATACTCAACATTGTGGTTTACTCCTGAATTTAGTGAAAAGATATTCTTTCTCCCACTTTTCTTGGAAAACACGATTTTCCTCAGATACCTTTCTCTTGCTCATGCTGACATCCACAGAGGGCTGTGCTCATATGTGACCCGCTCTATCGAAATCAGTCGGAAGTCGCAACGGCTCATTTCAAAATAAAAATGGATTTGTGTAAAAAAACTTGTTTCTCAGGGTTCGGGTGTTTTGTTTGATTTTAAATAAACAAAGTCTTGGCTTTCAGAATATTAAACTTGTTTCGGCAAATTCAGATGATAAATGCAACTTTGAAGCTTGTAACGGCATAATTACAAGCGGAGAACGGAGTAACTTGACGTCACAGCAGGCATAACAACAGCCGGTGTTTCTTGTGAGTGTTTTCTCAGGGAAACAAACACAATACACACAAACGCGTCACAGATTCTTTCACGGTATTTGGCTGCCGAACAAAATCACGTAGTATCGGTACTACAAGTAAACAAAAATATTTTTATTAATTTCTCTCTTTTCTCCCCCACAGCTCCCCCTCCCCCTCCCTCTCGTGGCGGCGGCCCCCCTCCTCCTCCACCTCCTCCTCATCATCACAACTCCTCGGCTCCTCCCCCTCCCCCTCCCCCCCCGTCCAGAGGGGGTCGGGGTGCCCCTCCTCCTCCTCCTCCGTCCAGAGCCCCGGCCTCAGCTCCTCCCCCTCCGCCTCCCACCAGACCGGGAACTCTTGGAGCTCCGCCTCCTCCTCCTCCCCCCAATAGAGGAGGTCATCATCAACCCCCTCCTCCTCCCCATCACCACCACCACCATCAACAACAACAAACACAACAACATCAACCTCCTCCTCCCCGACCTTCCTCTCACTCCTCTTCCTCCCCACAAGCCCCGCCCCTTCCCCCTCCCCCAATGTCCCAGCAGTCTCCAGTTGGAGGTGGAAATGGCGGTTTTTCTCCATCACAACCTCCTCCTCCTCCACCTCCTCCTCCACCTCCAGGCCCTCCTCCCCCTCCAGAGTTGGACGGAGGTGTTTCAGGAGGAGGAGGAGGAGACTCCCCTAAATCCCCCGGAGAGAAGACGGCGCTTTTGGATCAGATCCGGGGAGGAACGCAGCTGAAGAAGGTGGAGCAGAACAACCGAGCGCCGGCAACGGGAGTGGGGAGGGACGCCCTGCTGGACCAGATCCGACAGGGGATGAAGCTCAAGAACGTAAGACTAACCTCCCTCATTAATATATAACGACAAAGCAATGTGTTTCCAAAATCCTTTCTTACCTACATAACTAATAGTGGTAGCATCTCCCTGGTTGAGAAAAAGGTTCCTGTGTCTGATTGGCTGGGCCGATTGCAAACCACGCCCCGTAAAACTCCCAAAACGTTTTGTGAAGCCGCCATTTTATTATCCTCGCATTGCATTATGAGCATTAGCATTAGCCCAGCGCACAAACGCAGAGAGACTAACTTATGGCAACACAAAAGAAAACATGGGAGCGGTGAAGATGAGGAGGTGTCGGCGTTCTGGCGATTCACTCGGAAGGCTTCAGTAGAAGCTGCTGGGAGTGACTAAAAACTAAAAAGTTCTCATGAACTCAGTTCTTTCTTCTTACTTTCACTCAGAAACCTCATTCCAACTTAAAAATGTTACACATCTTTCTGACATTATTCGTGTTAAACAACTTCTTCAACAGCATCTAAGTGTATTATGGGGTGTCATCAAATGCCGTTGCCATAGCGATAGATCATTCGCCATCAAGTTAGTTCAGAAGTTTGCAGTTCAAATATTCTGCTGCTTTTCCAAGTATTTCTACTTTCTTTTCTTCTCTCATCACACATTCAAGCCCCCAGTGTTCCTGTATCATTTCAATCTAAATTCTTCACTTTCTTCTTACACATTACATTTCAGCATAGCAGTTTAGCATACAGCATTCCCACTAGCAATTTCTTCAGGAATTGCATTCTCTAGTTACTTTTATGACTCAGAAATATTGGAGTTTATGATTCAGTGTACAGTTGAAAATGCACGGATGTTTAATCACCTTTTTTGTACTGCTTTTCTAGTGGCCTCAGGTCGAAGTCTGTTGGCAGTGAAACGTTTATATGATGTACTTTTATTTGACTTATCGTGAGTTTCCCCCAGGATAAGTAAAGTGTTCTGCTTCTGATGTGATATCCTGTGATCAAAGGAGCCTCAGATTGTTCCTGTGATAAACCTCTCTGGTTCTTTGTGTGTCTGCAGGTTCCCGATCAGCCCGAGTCCGGCCCTCTGTCAGCGGCTCCCAGCGCCGGCATCGTGGGCGCTCTGATGGAGGTGATGCAGAAGAGGAGCAAAGCCATCCATTCCTCAGGTAAAAGCTTTGGCTGTCAGCTTTCAGAGTCAGAACTATGGATTACATGTCAGAATTCTGAGAAAATAAAAATATGCCTTTTTTTTTTAGTTTAATGTATGAACTCAAAACATTCCCTTTTGTTCAGATCTAGAACTAAATTCCCTCCTCTCTAGCATGTCATCACTAAGTCCATGGTTCTGATTTGGCTCTATACCTTTTGCCAAAAACACCACCTGATCATTCAGGAACTTATAAGTTCCTGAAAAATCCATACAGAAACAACGTTCTAAGTGTAAACAACAATGGACCAATCAGCACAATGACTACTTTCACTTTTGGTACTTTAACTATATTTTGAATACAGGACTTTTACTTGTACAGAGTATTTCCTACACTCTGGTACTTCTACTTTAACTCAAGTACAAGATCTGAGTACTTCTACTTTTACTCAAGTACAATATCTGAGTACTTCTACTTTAACTCAAGTACAAGATCTGAGTACTTCTACTTTTACTCAAGTACAATATCTGAGTACTTCTACTTTAACTCAAGTACAAGATCTGAGTACTTCTACTTTTACTCAAGTACAATATCTGAGTACTTCTACTTTAACTCAAGTACAAGATCTGAGTACTTCTACTTTTACTCAAGTACAAGATCTGAGTACTTTTACTTTTACTCAAGTACAAGATCTGAGTACTTCTACTTTTACTCAAATACAAGATCTGAGTACTTCTACTTTAAATCAAATACATTATCTGAGTACTTCTACTTTTACTCAAGTACAAGACCTGAGTACTTCTACTTTAAATCAAATACATTATCTGAGTACTTCTACTTTTACTCAAGTACAAGACCTGAGTACTTCTACTTTAAATCAAATACATTATCTGAGTACTTCTACTTTTAATCAAGTACAAGATCTGAGTACTTCTACTTTTACTCAAATACAAGACCTGAGTACTTCTACTTTAAATCAAATACATTATCTGAGTACTTCTACTTTTACTCAAGTCCAAGACCTGAGTACTTCTACTTTAAATCAAATACATTATCTGAGTACTTCTGCTTTTACTCAAGTACTAGATCTGAGTACTTCTGCTTTTACTCAAGTACTAGATCTGAGTACTTCTACTTTTACTCAAGAACAAGACCTGAGTACTTCTACTTTAACTCAAGAACAAGACCTGAGTACTTCTACTTTTACTCAAGTACAAGATCTAAGTACTTCTACTTTTACTCAAGTACAAGACCTGAGTACTTCTACTTTTACTCAAGTACAAGATCTGAGTACTTCTACTTTTACTCAAGTACAAGATCTGAGTACTTCTACTTTAAATCAAGTATAATATCTGAGTACTTCTACTTTTACTGAAGTACAAGATCTGAGTACTTCTACTTTAAATCAAATATAATATCTGAATACTTCCACTTTTACTCAAGTACAAGATCTGAGTACTTCTACTTTTACTCAAGTACAAGATCTGAGTACTTCTACTTTTACTCAAGTACAAGATCTGAGTACTTCTACTTTTACTCAAATACAAGATCTGAGTACTTCTACTTTTACTCAAGTACAAGATCTGAGTACTTCTACTTTTACTCAAGTACAAGACCTGAGTACTTCTCCCACCTCTGGTCTCTTCTAACTCTCAGCAAGAAAGCTAAAAAGCGAATTCCAAAGTGTTTAACTCCCCTGTATTTCCACGCCCTTTAACACCGTTTTGTTTCCCCAGACGAAGACGAGGATGACGACGAAGACGAGGACTTCGAAGACGACGACGAGTGGGACGACTAGTGAAGAAATCTGTCCTCTGCACCGACCGCTGACACTAAAATATCTTCTAAAAAACCCTCCCAGCATCAGACTAAAACTGTAATGTAAATGTTGTAAGAATTGGCTGTATATTTATTTTTTTGCCTTTTTTGCTCTTTTTATTTGAACGATTATAAGAATGAATCTGTGCAATACCTCATCTGTTAGATCCGTCACACATTCCCATCGTTAAAGACTCCTTAGAAAGCACTAAACGCCGCCATCAGCACATTTCATGATCGACGCTATAAACCCTCGCTGCTCCCTGACAACAGTCTGAACCGAGGCTTCATCGCTCCTTGGGAAATATTGTTTCTCTTGTTTCCATTCCTCTTCTGAGAAACTGAAAAGGAGACGAGCAAACAGGCAGGACCCTCTTTGTGTTAGAATGCTAGATAACACTATTTTCTTACCGTGCTTCTTCTGTCGCGTCTCCTAATGAAGTTTAGTTTAGTCGTGTTCTTTTTTCATGAATCCTTTTTTGACCAAAATGGCTCAGTCGCCTCACGTGTTTTTTTTTATGAAGTTAAAGCCGTTTATTTGCACACAGTTTATATGATAGCTCAGTTTCGTGTTTAGTTTTTTCAAGTGTGTGTTTGTTGAGTTTATTTGTATTTAGTTTCAAGCAGGTTACAGTGAAGATGGACATTTTTAAAAAAGGTTTTGCAATATCGTGACCTTGTTCGAATGGGACTACAAACATCTTCTTTGGCTTGATACAAAAACATGTCTACACACACACACACACACACACACACACACACACACACACACACACACACACACACTTACTTGTGAAATGATGGAAGTTTTGTTCTTATGGTCTGGTTGGTTGTTTTTGTTGTGGCATCTTTCCGTTATTTCCTGCAGGAGGAAACATCTCCAGTTCTCTGGTCCCTATTTCAAATATCACGTCATGCAGAAAAAAAAAAGATGGATATAATTCTTCCTCTTCCCTCCAGTTAACAAACTATCATTTTATGCAATGCGACTGTACATGCCTCCTCATGGAGAATCATTTATTTAAAAAAAAGAAGTAAATAATAAATAAACCAAATGTGGCATTTGCAAGCAGCTTGTGGTTCGGCGATGCCTGAGATCCCTTTGTGTGTAAACGGAAAAAAGAAATAGCCGACGCTCGTTTTAACTGTTCGAGTTTTTACCGTCCTCCAGCGAGGCTGAAAGCTGAGATACTGACAGTGAGCCTGTGAAAAGGGTTGGGAGGGGGGAGGGCAATGAAAATACTAAATTGTATACTTAAATAAATGTTAATATTTACAGAGAAATGTGTGTCTTGTTATTTGTTAAAGTGGTTCTACTTCAGAGGGGATGAAGTCCAGTTTGGTGCAAAAATCAACATTCATTTTATGTTTCTGTAAAGAAACATTTTATACAGGTATCGACCCAGAACTGGCCCCCATTAAAGTCAGCATTAATTATTTTCAATGTGTGTAGGCTGATTAAAACCATTAGGAACAGTAGGTAGTTGCAGGGAAGCTTCATAGAGACTTAACACAACATGACTACAGGCCTAGTTGAATACTCAATGCTGATTGGTCCATTTGGAACATTCTGTGGTCTGCTCTTTATCACTAGTAGACCAGACGTCCTTGAGTATGTCTTTTTTTCCGTCATTTGCTGGGTACAGATCTTAACAATAGTTTGAGGGAGATTTTAGCCTTTGCAACTAAAACTTAACAAACTGCAGGGAAGGCAAAACCCAAAAAGCACAATAGGGTCTCTATGAAGTTTGTGATTTCAGAATGAGCTTGAAGGAAAAAACGCATTAAAGACAATCTAGGTACCATCACTAGTTACACTTGGATTTCATTGTGCTCCTTTGTTCCTGTAAACTGTTTCAGCAGACTGTCCAGTATACACAGAGACATTATCATACACTACCTACCACCTCACATTTAAAAGGGTATCTGAGTTCTCTGAGAATAGCTGATGGGGTTTTGAATCAGAGTTTTTTGTCATAAACACATGAACTGCTTTTTTTCTCCAAATAAATACAATAAAGTTGAATCAGAATGTATTTTTATTTCAAAAAAAGATACAATTCAAAAACGTTTGTGTTTTGCTAAATATTCATATAAACAAGGATAAGACAAATACTGTTGTCTCTGAAACAGGGACATTCATTAAAGTAGAAACGCTTGTGTGTCGTACGTCGGATTTGACAGTCCTGAAGGCAGCTGATTTCAAAGATTTTAAGAGATCATTTGAATCATCGCAGTTGATTGGTTTCATGTTGTTTGTAACAATGTGACACATTAAAGACATTTTTTTACAGAAAAGAAATATAGAAATCTGGTATAACAATGTATAGAGGGGGCATCCCCCCAGAAGACATTTATCACATGTAATTATAGCGAACCCCGTGTGAAACATCAAAGGGTTGTTCTACTCAGTTTGATTGACAGGAGAGATGATCAGAGGGGCAGAGTTTTTACCACCATCGTTGTTACCAGGACAAAAGTATGGGTAGAGTTTCTCTTTGAAGCAGCAGCCAGTGAAGGAGTAGATCAGAGCTGCAGCATCAACATCATAAAAGGAGACCAGACCCTCCTCATAATCCACAAACACCCCCACCTTCTCAGGCTGAGACTTCAGAGAGAGACTGACTGCAGGACCAGCACAAGCTATGTACTCATTTCCATTCCTCAACGCTATCGTCCAGTAACCTTTCTGAGGAGTCGGTGAGATCTGTCCCTTCCTGTTGATCGACTCTCTGACCACTCCTAGATCCCACCCAGTCTTCCCTTTAACCTGAACCTCGTAATAAAATCTACCTGAAGAGAAACTCTGCTTTGCTAAGACACAGGTACAAGTATCAAATCTCTCTGGATTGTCTGGGAGATTCTTCCTCACATCAACATGTTTCACTTGTTTTCCATCATCAGACAGGATGAGTTTGGGATATGCTGTATCAGGATCAAGAGTCACCTCCACCTCAGACTGCTGGACCCTCTTCAGCTCCACCTCAAGCAGCTTCTTCATCTGTTTCCTGAGCGTCTCCTCCAGCTGAGTCACAGCTCTCCTCACAGTCCCCTCATATGAAGGTGGACGGACCCTGACTTCTGTCCAGTTCTTGGTGGGTGGAGCAGCATTCAGGGACGTGAAGCTTTGGAGGAGGTGGAGCTGGTCTTCAGAGCGTGAGAGCTGCTCCACCTCAGAGCTTCTCTTCTTCAGCTCAGAGACTTCCTGTTCCAGCTCTTTGATGAAGCCTTCAGCCTGTTCCTCTGTCTCTCTCTGCTTCTCTTTGATGGTGTCGATGAGCTCGGCCTGGCTTCTCTCAACAGACTCCTTCAGAGCGGTGAAGACCTGAACACCATCTGCTATCTCTCTGTCTGCTCCTTCCTTACTGAGCTCCACTGAGCGGTTCATCTCCTGAATCTTCAGTCGTCTCTTCTGGATCATCTGCTGAATTTCAGCCTCTGTCTTCCCCAGCTCAGCCTTCTTTCCTTCATATCCTTCTTTCAGAGGAACTACATCATGTGTCTTGTGGTCTAAAACAGTGCAGAGCATGCAGACACACACCTGGTCGGTCTGACAGAACAGCTCCAGCAGTTTATCGTGCTTCACACACATCCTGCTTTCCAGGTTCTCCTCAGGGTCGATCAGCTGATGTTTCTTCAGGCCTGCTCTTGTCAGGTGAGGCTCCAGGTGAGTCTCACAGTAGGACTCCAGACACACCAGGCAGGACTTCAGGGCCTTCAGTCTGGTTCCAGTGCAGACGTCACAGGGAACTTCTCCTGGTTTGACAACGTGTTGCTCTGAGCTGCTGCTGCTGGCTTTCTGTTGAGCTGACTGTCTGAACTGAGCAGCCATCTCAGAGATGAAAGTGTTGACCCGCAGATCAGGCTTTATGTTGAACACCTCTTTACAGTTGGGACACTGACTCTGGACATTTCTACCCCAGTGTTCAGAGATGCAGGCTTTACAGAAGTTGTGTCCACATGGTATGGCGACTGGATCAGTGAACACATCCAGACAGATGGAGCACAGAAGCTGATCTTCAGTCAGCAGACAGCTGGCAGCAGACATGTCTACACTCTGAGGACGTGAGCAAGTGAAAAACAAAACCATGGTTAGTCTTTTTAATGATTATTTGTCAAACTACAAAATATGTTGTGAATGCTCATTGTTTCAAAGCTGACAGTTGCAAACAAAAACAATCAAACAAACATAAAGAGATAACCTTTAAAAGTATAATACATAATTATAATAAGACTTATGGAGCACAATTGATGAAGCTCTGTAGATGAGATGATCCACAAAACCCCCCAGAATCAAAACATATTGAGTAACCCTTAAGCACCATATTAAGCGTGTGCGTCGTGTGTGAGTGCATGTGTGTGTGTTTTTATGTCAGTTCGCGAAGGGAGGCATGTCCGTGAGTGGGAGGCGTCTCTTTTGTCATTGTTTTGTTTAAATTTGATATAATATGTTTCATTCAATTTTGTATTGTTAATTCTTTATTCCACTTTTCAAGTATTTGTATTTCAATATCTGGACGCTGCTTCTGTTATCAAATAATTTCCCAAATTTGGATAAATAAAGTCTATATTTATATAGACCAGGGGTTGCCAACACGTCGATCGCGAGCTACCAGTAGCTCGCGGAGGTTTTCCGAGTAGCTCACCAGAGGGCGCTAAAGTGCAGCTGACATGTTGAGACATATTTATTTATGTAGTATATTTTGAGAGTAAGAAAGATAGAGAAAAAGAGATGTAAGATGCAGTCATGACAACTGAGGAAGGTCCGTCAAAGAAGAAATCTAAAATATACTACTTTCATGACGAGTGGGAACATGAATTTTTATTTATGAGCATCAAAGACAAGTGTGTGTGTTTAATTTGTGGCTCGAGTGTTGCGGTGGGGAAGAAGGGAAATGTCGAGCGGCACTTCACAAAACTTCACGAAAACTTTTCAAAGGAGTATCCCGCCGGCAGTTGCCTTCGCGTTGAGAAGGTACAACAATTAAAAGCTACGCTACAAAGGCAGCAGTCATTGTTCACGAAGCCTGCCAAGAAAGCTAGCCTAGCTACAGAAGCATCGTTCCGAGTCGCTCAGTATTTGGCAAAGAACAAAAAAGCTTTCACTGATGGCGGTGTTCTTAAGGGAGCGATGTCTGTTATGGCAGAGACTTTGTTCAGAGACCACAAGAGCAAGTCGGAGATAATGTCTGCCATTGACGATGTGCAACTGGGAAACAACACTGTGGCGAGGAGAGTGTCGGCGATGTCAGTGGATGCCATGGGACAGTTGGAGCGGGACATGGTCAGGTGCAAGTGGTTCTCAATACAGTGCGACGAGTCGGTGGATGCGAGCGACACAGCTCAGCTGTCTGTGTTCATCCGGATGGTGTTTGAGGATTTTACGGCGAAAGAGGAATTTCTGACACTGCTTCCACTCAAAACAACAACAAGAGGTGTGGACGTGTATAATTCTATTAAGAATTATTTCATAAATAAAGGCGTGCAAATGGAGAAGCTTGTATCCATAACAACTGATGGAGCCCCGGCTATGAGAGGTCGCCACAACGGTTTTATCGCAAATTGTAAGTCAGATCCATATTTCCCACGTTTCCTGAGTTACCATTGCATCATTCACCAAGAAGCACTTTGTGCCAAAGTTATGGACTTCAATCACGTCATGAAACCTGTGATACAAATAATAAACTCTATCCGAGCGAAGGCAAAGCAACACAGGAGCTTCAAAGTTTTTCTTGAGGAACTGTCAGCTGAATATGGAGATCTCCTTCTCCATGCTGAGGTGAGGTGGTTGAGTAGAGGGAAAATCCTACAGCGCTTCCTCTCCTTGCTGAATTAGGTAAAGCTCTTCATGGAAGAGAGGGGGGAGGACACCTCCATCTTATCTGATGCTGGTTGGGTACTTGACCTGGCCTTTTTGACTGATCTGACAGGAAAATTAAACCAGCTTAACCTCCAGCTACAAGGCAACGGCAAAACAGTATGTGACATGATTAGTGCTGTAAAGGCCTTTAAAGCAAATCTGTGTCTATATCTCCAGCAAGTAAAGGGAAATAAATTGCATCATTTCCCCTCTGTTCAAAAAGTACTGCAGGAGAATAAAGCTGCTGCTGGCTTTCTTGACTTATCAAAGTACTGTGACTGCTTAACTAAGCTTGGGCAGGAATTTGAGGACAGGTTTCTTGACTTTAAACAGCTTGAGCCCTGTGCAAGTTTCCTTGCTAACCCATTCAACATCGTGGATGTTACTGACATGTCTGAGCAACTGGCCAGCCTTTTCAGTCTCAGTGCTTCAGAGTTGGAGCTGGAGATAATCAATCTCCAGAATGACATTCAGCTGAAAACACATCAGATGGACAAAGATGTCTGGAAGCTATTGGACCCAGAGAAATTCAAAAACATTCAAACTGCTGCACTGAAACTGTCCTGCTTATTTGGGTCAACATATCGCTGTGAATCAGCATTCTCTGATATGAACTTTATCAAATCCAAATTCAGGACAAGACTTACTGATGAACACCTCAATGACTCAATCAGAGTGAATTTGTCAGGATACACACCCCAGTACAGTGCTCTGGTGGATGCTATGCAGTGCCAGGTGTCACATTAGCTGAGTCAGGAGAAAGACAACAATGCAGTGACAGACTGAATGTTTGAAGACATATGTTTGCTTGATGCAAGTTGAGAAAAGCACAAGCCATATTCCCCTTTTACATGTGAAACAAATTTGTGAAATGCTTGAAATAATTTAAATTATAGAGCTAGAAATGTTATTATTACAATTAGGAACTTTGCACTCTTATCTGTAAAACTGTTTACTGTAGTTATTGATGTTAAAGCAGAACTCAGTATTGCATGGTGATTATTTGTCTTTTTTTCTCTTCATGAGAAAGTCAAGTTTATTCATGTTAATGTTAATGTTTCTGCTCTTGAGTCACGAATGTGATATGTGCACTGACATCTATATAAAATAACATGAGTAGCTCTTGGCCACTTTCTTTTTTCAAAAGTAGCTCCCGGTTAGAAAAAGGTTGGAGACCCCTGATATAGACCATCCATTCATTGGTGTTAGTAGTAATTTTTGGTGTCATGTTGAAATCTTGAATGTAATCTAATTAAACCCCTACTCATCCAGTAAACAGAAAATAATACCAATAATAAATATTATAATAACGCTGAATTAAACACAAATATTATAATTTACTGTGATAATAGACCTCTGTTAAACATTTGCCCTGAGACGGACTTCCTGTCTGAGTAGAGCTGAGGGTTTGAGTTTACACCGGATGTTGAAACTTATGGTTGAAACACAGGAAATATCTTTTCAAAGACAGACAGCAGTAACTAGAGAGAAGTTGAGAGGAAAGGGTTATAAGTTCAAGGCTGCTGACCAAAGTGTATAACAGTTAAATAGGTTGTACAATCTAAATATCGTGCCTTTACAGACTATACAAAAAGAGACCTCCCAAACAATCTGAGCTAGGCTAGTTAGCTGTTAGCAGGCCTGGGCTAACTGCTGTTCCGGTTCTTCGTCTCGTGTTTAGTGAGGCGTAGTGTCTCTGTAGTGCACTCACCAGTGTTTGCAGAGGTTCTGCTGTGTTGTTGAGAAGAAGCTGCTGGATTCAGTTGTTTCTTCAGAGAAACAGAGACGCGGTCTGGACTGCAGCTCTGCTCTCACTAAGTTTCACTTTCGTTTCTGTGAAGTTGAAACTCTCCTGTTTCAGTGTTGCAACTCCTCTCAGTGTAGCTCTGAGTGAGGGTGTGTCACCTCTGGGGAGGACATTAACTCAGCTTTGTAACAAGAGGACTTTTGACATTATGTTTACCATGTTTTTGTTACAAAGGAGAAAAAGTGAAGATGGAAAATGTTTGTCACAAATAGGCCTCAGTGTGATTTTGAGGTTTTACAAGAAAACACCTCTTTAAAATAACTAGACGCAGATAAATAGAGGTCTGTAAATTAAGTGTCTCAATCAGAGAGTAGCAGGTCTAAATTACCTTCCCCCACTTGAATATCAATAGTGTCTGAGAAAACACATGATAATGTACATATACTGTGCACATACATGATGTATTATCATCACTTTTATTTTCATTCATGACTTTGGAAATCTCGAGTTTGAACATTTAGGAAACAAGCCTGGTTTATTCCACCGATGTTTGCATGTAATTTGTTTTACTATAAGTTCAATGATACAGTTATTTATGAAAAGCGTGCATCAGGCTGCAGTGGGTTAGTTCCTCCACAAGAGGGCGGCCTCAGCTCTCTTATTTTCTACAGACTCTGGTTTTGGGTTCATATCATCTTCTCAAACACAACTAAACTGCACATCTTTACTTTCAATCATGGACATCCATTTTAGGGTACCCAAATGCATGTACTTTACCACAAGACCTTTACATCATGCATTCTCTAAACGTTTTGACCATCTTCTGCAGGTCCATATTAAGATAAGATGGACCTTTATTCATCCCTGTGGTGAAACTCAGTAGTTTAACAGCAACAAGGTAAAATTGATCAAAGATAACAATTAAAAACGATAAAATAACTATACAATCAGAAATGAATTAAAATGAACATATTTACATATTTGATCATGCGTACATATTATTGCACATACATGTGTGTGAAAACAGTGTGTATTGTATGTCCAGTAATTGTGCACCAGTTGGAGGTGGAAATGGCGGTTTTTCTCCATCACAACCTCCTCCTCCTCCACCTCCTCCTCCACCTCCAGGCCCTCCTCCCCCTCCAGAGTTGGACGGAGGTGTTTCGGGAGGAGGAGGAGGAGGAGGAGGAGGAGACTCCCCTAAATCCCCCGGAGAGAAGACGGCGCTTTTGGATCAAATCCGGGGAGGAACGCAGCTGAAGAAGGTGGAGCAGAACAACCGAGCGCCGGCAACGGGAGTGGGGAGGGACGCCCTGCTGGACCAGATCCGACAGGGGATGAAGCTCAAGAACGTAAGACTAACCTCCCTCATTAATATATAACGACAAAGCAATGTGTTTCCAAAATCCTTTCTTACCTACATAACTAATAGTGGTAGCATCTCCCTGGTTGAGAAAAAGGTTCCTGTGTCTGATTGGCTGGGCCGATTGCAAACCACGCCCCGTAAAACTCCCAAAAAGTTTTGTGAAGCCGCCATTTTATTATCCTCGCATTGCATTATTAGCATTAGCATTAGCCCAGCGCACAAACGCAGAGAGACTAACTTATGGCAAGACAAAAGAAAACATGGGAGCGGTGGAGATGAGGAGGTGTCGGCGTTCTGGCGATTCACTCGGAAGGCTTCAGTAGAAGCTGCTGGGAGTGACTAAAAACTAAAAAGTTCTCATGAACTCAGTTCTTTCTTCTTACTTTCACTCAGAAACCTCATTCCAGCTTAAAAATGTTACACATCTTTCTGACATTATTCGTGTTAAACAACTTCTTCGACAGCATCTAAGTGTATTATGGGGTGTCATCAAATGCCGTTGCCATGGCGACAGATCATTCGCCATCAAGTTAGTTCAGAAGTTTGCAGTTCAAATATTCTGCTGCTTTTCCAAGCATTTCTACTTTCTTTTCTTCTCTCATCACACATTCAAGCCCCCAGTGTTCCTGTATCATTTCAATCTAAATTCTTCACTTTCTTCTTACACATTACATTTCAGCATAGCAGTTTAGCATACAGCATTCCCACTAGCAATTTCTTCAGGAATTGCATTCTCTAGTTACTTTTATGACTCAGAAATATTGGAGTTTATGATTCAGTGTACAGTTGAAAATGCACGGATGTTTAATCATCTTTTTTGTACTGCTTTTCTAGTGGCCTCAGGTCGAAGTCTGTTGGCAGTGAAACGTTTATATGATGTACTTTTATTTGACTTATCGTGAGTTTCCCCCAGGATAAGTAAAGTGTTCTGCTTCTGATGTGATATCCTGTGATCAAAGGAGCCTCAGATTGTTCCTGTGATAAACCTCTCTGGTTCTTTGTGTGTCTGCAGGTTCCCGATCAGCCCGAGTCCGGCCCTCTGTCAGCGGCTCCCAGCGCCGGCATCGTGGGCGCTCTGATGGAGGTGATGCAGAAGAGGAGCAAAGCCATCCATTCCTCAGGTAAAAGCTTTGGCTGTCAGCTTTTAGAGTCAGAACTATGGATTACATGTCAGAATTCTGAGAAAATAAAAATATGACTTTTTTTTTTTTTAGTTTAATGTATGAAATCAAAACATTCACTTTTGTTCAGATCTAGAACTAAATTCCCTCCTCTCTAGCATGTCATCACTAAGTCCATGGTTCTGATTTGGCTCTATACCTTTTGCCAAAATACACCACCTGATAATTCAGGAACTTATAAGTTCCTGAAAAATCCATACAGAAACAACATTCTAAGTGTAAACAACAATGGACCAATCAGCACAATGACTACTTTCACTTTTGGTACTTTAACTATATTTTGAATTCAGGACTTTTACTTGTACAGAGTATTTCCTACACTCTGGTACTTCTACTTTAACTCAAGTACAAGATCTGAGTACTTCTACTTTTACTCAAGTACAATATCTGAGTACTTCTACTTTTACTCAAGTACAAGATCTGAGTACTTCTACTTTAACTCAAGTACAAGATCTGAGTACTTCTACTTTTACTCAAGTACAAGATCTGAGTACTTCTACTTTTACTCAAGTACAAGATCTGAGTACTTCTACTTTTACTCAAGTACAATATCTGAGTACTTCTACTTTTACTCAAGTACAAGATCTGAGTACTTCTACTTTAACTCAAGTACAAGATCTGAGTACTTCTACTTTTACTCAAGTACAAGATCTGAGTACTTCTACTTTTACTCAAGTACAAGATCTGAGTACTTCTACTTTTACTCAAATACAAGATCTGAGTACTTCTACTTTAAATCAAATACATTATCTGAGTACTTCTACTTTTACTCAACTACAAGACCTGAGTACTTCTACTTTAAATCAAATACATTATCTGAGTACTTCTACTTTTACTCAAGTACAAGACCTGAGTACTTCTACTTTAAATCAAATACATTATCTGAGTACTTCTACTTTTAATCAAGTACAAGATCTGAGTACTTCTGCTTTTACTCAAGTACAAGATCTGAGTACTTCTACTTTTACTCAAGTACAAGACCTGAGTACTTCTACTTTAAATCAAATACATTATCTGAGTACTTCTACTTTTACTCAAGTACAAGACCTGAGTACTTCTACTTTAAATCAAATACATTATCTGAGTACTTCTACTTTTAATCAAGTACAAGATCTGAGTACTTCTACTTTTACTCAAGTACAAGATCTGAGTACTTCTGCTTTTACTCAAGTACTAGATCTGAGTACTTCTACTTTTACTCAAGTACAAGATCTGAGTACTTCTACTTTTACTCAAGTACTAGATCTGAGTACTTCTACTTTTACTCAAGTACAAGATCTGAGTACTTCTACTTTTACTCAAGTACAAGATCTGAGTACTTCTACTTTTACTCAAGTACAAGACCTGAGTACTTCTACTTTTACTCAAGTACAAGACCTGAGTACTTCTACTTTTACTCAAGTACAAGACCTGAGTACTTCTCCCACCTCTGGTCTCTTCTAACTCTCAGCAAGAAAGCTAATAAGCGAATTACAAAGTGTTTAATTCCCCTGTATTTCCACGCCCTTTAACACCGTTTTGTTTCCCCAGACGAAGACGAGGATGACGACGAAGACGAGGACTTCGAAGACGACGACGAGTGGGACGACTAGTGAAGAAATCTGTCCTCTGCACCGACCGCTGACACTAAAATATCTTCTAAAAAACCCTTCCAGCATCAGACTAAAACTGTAATGTAAATGTTGTAAGAATTGGCTGTATATTTATTTTTTTGCCTTTTTTGCTCTTTTTATTTGAACGATTATAAGAATGAATCTGTGCAATACCTCATCTGTTAGATCCGTCACACATTCCCATCGTTAAAGACTCCTTAGAAAGCACTAAACGCCGCCATCAGCACATTTCATGATCGACGCTATAAACCCTCGCTGCTCCCTGACAACAGTCTGAACCGAGGCTTCATCGCTCCTTGGGAAATATTGTTTCTCTTGTTTCCATTCCTCTTCTGAGAAACTGAAAAGGAGACGAGCAAACAGGCAGGACCCTCTTTGTGTTAGAATGCTAGATAACACTATTGTCTTACCGTGCTTCTTCTGTCGCGTCTCCTAACGAAGTTTAGTTTAGTCGTGTTCTTTTTTCATGAATCCTTTTTTGACCAAAATGGCTCAGTCGCCTCACGTGTTTTTTTTTATGAAGTTAAAGCCGTTTATTTGCACACAGTTTATCTGATAGCTCAGTTTTGTGTTTAGTTTTTTCAAGTGTGTGTTTGTTGAGTTTATTTGTATTTAGTTTCAAGCAGGTTACAGTGAAGATGGACATTTTTTTAAAAGGTTTTGCGATATCGTGACCTTGTTCGAATGGGACTACAAACATCTTCTTTGGCTTGATACAAAAACATGTCTACACACACACACACACACACACACACACTCACACACACACACACACACACACACACACACACACACACACACACACACTTGTGAAATGAGGGGAAGTTTTGTTCTTATGGTCTGGTTGGTTGTTTTTGTTGTGGCATCTTTCCGTTATTTCCTGCAGGAGGAAACATCTCCAGTTCTCTGGTCCCTATTTCAAATATCACGTCATGCAGAAAAAAAAAAGATGGATATAATTCTTCCTCTTCCCTCCAGTTAACAAACTATCATTTTATGCAATGCGACTGTACATGCCTCCTCATGGAGAATCATTTATTAAAAAAAAAAGAAGCAAATAATAAATAAACCAAATGTGGCATTTGCAAGCAGCTTGTGGTTCGGCGATGCCTGAGATCCCTTTGTGTGTAAACGGAAAAAAGAAATAGCCGACGCTCGTTTTAACTGTTCGAGTTTTTACCGTCCTCCAGCGAGGCTGAAAGCTGAGATACTGACAGTGAGCCTGTGAAAAGGGTTGGGAGGGGGGAGGGCAATGAAAATACTAAATTGTATACTTAAATAAATGTTCATATTTACAGAGAAATGTGTGTCTTGTTATTTGTTAAAGTGGTTCTACTTCAGAGGGGATGAAGTCCAGTTTGGTGCAAAAATCAACATTCATTTTATGTTTCTGTAAAGAAACATTTTATACAGGTATCGACCCAGAACTGGCCCCCATTAAAGTCAGCATTAATTATTTTCAATGTGTGTAGGCTGATTAAAACCATCAGGAACAGTAGGTAGTTGCAGGGAAGCTTCATAGAGACTTGACACAACATGACTACAGGCCTAGTTGAATACTCAATGCTGATTGGTCCATTTGGAACATTCTGTGGTCTGCTCTTTATCACTAGTAGACCAGACGTCCTTGAGTATGTCTTTTTTTCTGTCGTTTGCTGGGTACAGATCCTAACAATAGTTTGAGGGAGATTTTAGCCTTTGCAACAAAAACTTAACAAACTGCAGGGAAGGCAAAACCCAAAAAGCACAATAGGGTCTCTATGAAGTTTGTGATTTCAGAATGAGCTTGAAGGAAAAAACGCATTAAAGACAATCTAGGTACCATCACTAGTTACACTTGGATTTCATTGTGCTCCTTTGTTCCTGTAAACTGTTTCAGCAGACTGTCCAGTATACACAGAGACATTATCATACACTACCTACCACCTCACATTTAAAAGGGTATCTGAGTTCTCTGAGAATAGCTGATGGGGTTTTGAATCAGAGTTTTTTGTCATAAACACATGAACTGCTTTTTTTCTCCAAATAAATACAATAAAGTTGAATCAGAATGTATTTTTATTTCAAAAAAAGATACAATTCAAAAACGTTTGTGTTTTGCTAAATATTCATATAAACAAGGATAAGACAAATACTGTTGTCTCTGAAACAGGGACATTCATTAAAGTAGAAACGCTTGTGTGTCGTACGTCGGATTTGACAGTCCTGAAGGCAGCTGATTTCAAAGATTTTAAGAGATCATTTGAATCATCGCAGTTGATTAGTTTCATGTTGTTTGTAACAATGTGACACATTAAAGACATTTTTTTACAGAAAAGAAATATAGAAATCTGGTATAACAATGTATAGAGGGGGCATCCCCCCAGAAGACATTTATCACATGTAATTATAGCGAACCCCGTGTGAAACATCAAAGGGTTGTTCTACTCAGTTAGATTGACAGGAGAGATGATCAGAGGGGCAGAGTTTTTACCACCATCGTTGTTACAAGGACAAAATAATGGGTAGAGTTTCTCTTTGAAGCCGCAGCCAGTGAAGGAGTAGATCAGAGCTGCAGCATCAACATCATAAAAGGAGACCAGACCCTCCTCATAATCCACAAACACCCCCACCTTCTCAGGCTGAGACTTCAGAGAGAGACGGACTGAAGGACCAGCAAGAGCTTCGTACTCATTTTCATTCCTCAACGCTATCGTCCAGTAACCATTCTGAGGAGACGCTGAGATCTGTCCCTTCCTGTTGATCGACTCTCTGGCCACTCCTAGAACCCACTGAGTCTTCCCTTTAACCTGAACCTCGTAATAAAATCTTCCTGAAGAGAAACTCTGCTTTGCTAAGACACAGGTACACATATCAAATCTCTCTGGATTCTTTGGGAGATTCTTCTTCACATCACCATGTTTAACTTGTTTTCCATCATCAGACAGGATGAGATAGGGATGTGCTGTATCAGGATCAAGAGTCACCTCCACCTCAGACTGCTGGGCCCTCTTCAGCTCCACCTCAGAGAGCAGCTTCTTCATCTGTTTCCTGAGCGTCTCCTCCAGCTGAGTCACAGCTCTCACCACAGTCCCCTCATATGAAGGTGGATGGACCCTGACTTTTGTCCAGTTCTTGGTGGGTGGAGCAGCGTTCAGGGACGTGAAGCTTTGGAGGAGGTGGAGCTGGTCTTCAGAGCGTGAGAGCTGCTCCACCTCAGAGCTTCTCTTCTTCAGCTCAGAGACTTCCTGTTCCAGCTCTTTGATGAAGCCTTCAGCCTGTTCCTCTGTCTCTCTCTGCTTCTCTTTGATGGTGTCGATGAGCTCGGCCTGGCTTCTCTCAACAGACTCCTTCAGAGCGGTGAAGACCTGAACACCATCTGCTATCTCTCTGTCTGCTCCTTCCTTACTGAGCTCCACTGAGCGGTTCATCTCCTGAATCTTCAGTCGTCTCTTCTGGATCATCTGCTGGATTTCAGCCTCTGTCTTCCCCAGCTCAGCCTTCTTTCCTTCATATCCTTCTTTCAGAGGAACTACATCATGTGTCTTGTGGTCTGAAAAGGTGCAGTGCATGCAGACACACACCTGGTCGGTCTGACAGAACAGCTCCAGCAGTTTATCGTGCTTCACACACATCCTGCCTTCCAGGTTCTCCTCAGGGTCGATCAGCTGATGTTTCTTCAGGCCTGCTCTTGTCAGGTGAGGCTCCAGGTGAGTCTCACAGTAGGACTCCAGACACACCAGGCAGGACTTCAGGGCCTTCAGTCTGGTTCCAGTGCAGGCGTCACAGGGAACTTCTCCTGGTTTGACAACGTGTTGCTCTGAGCTGCTGCTGCTGGCTTTCTGTTGAGCTGACTGTCTGAACTGAGCAGCCATCTCAGAGATGAAAGTGTTGACCCGCAGATCAGGCTTTATGTTGAACACCTCTTTACAGTTGGGACACTGACTCGGGACATTTCTATCCCAGTGTTGAGAGATGCAGGCTTTACAGAAGTTGTGTCCACATGGTGTGCTGACTGGATCAGTGAACACATCCAGACAGATGGAGCACAGAAGCTGATCCTCAGTCAGCAGACAGCTGGCAGCAGACATGTCTACACTCTGAGGACGTGAGCAAGTGAAAAACAAAACCATGGTTAGTCTTTTTAATGATTATTTATCAAACTACAAAATATGTTGTGAATGCTCATTGTTTCAAAGCTGACAGTTGTAAACAAAAACAATCAAACAAACATAAAGAGATAACCTTTAAAAGTATAATACATAATTATAATAAGACTTATGGAGCACAATTGACGAAGCTCTGTAGATGAGATGATCCACAAAACCCCCCAGAATCAAAACATATTGAGTAACCCTTAAGCACCATATTAAGCGTGTGCGTCGTGTGTGAGTGCATGTGTGTGTGTTTTTATGTCAGTTCGCGAAGGGAGGCATGTCCGTGAGTGGGAGGCGTCTCTTTTGTCATTGTTTTGTTTAAATAATTTGATATAATATGTTTCATTCAATTTTGTATTGTTAATTCTTTATTCCACTTTTCAAGTATTTGTATTTCAATATCTGAACGCTGCTTCTGTAACGAAATAATTTCCCAAATTTGGATAAATAAAGTCTATATTTATATAGACCATCCATTCATTGGTGTTAGTTGTAATTTTTGGTGTCATGTTGAAATCTTGAATGTAATCTAATTAAACCCCTACTCATCCAGTGAACAGAAAATAATACCAATAATAAATATTATAATAACGCTGAATTAAAAACAAATATTATAATTTACGGTGATAATAGACCTCTGTTAAACATTTGCCCTGAGACGAACTTCCTGTCTGAGTAGAGCTGAGGGTTTGAGTTTACACCGGATGTTGAAACTTATGGTTGAAACACAGGAAATATCTTTTCAAAGACAGACAGCAGTAACTAGAGAGAAGTTGAGAGGAAAGGGTTATAAGTTAAAGCCTGCTGACCAAAGTGTGTAACAGTTAAATAAGTTGTACAATCTAAATATCGTGCCTTTACAGACTATACAAAAAGAGACCTCCCAAACAATCTGAGCTAGGCTAGTTAGCTGTTAGCAGGCCTGGGCTAACTGCTGTTCCGGTTCTTCGTCTCGTGTTTAGTGAGGCGTTGTGTCTCTGTAGTGTACTCACCAGTGTTTGCAGAGGTTCTGCTGTGTTGTTGAGAAGAAGCTGCTGGATTCAGTTGTTTCTTCAGAGAAACAGAGACGCGGTCTGGACTGCAGCTCTGCTCTCACTAAGTTTCACTTTCGTTTCTGTGAAGTTGAAGCTCTCCTGTTTCAGTGTTGCAACTCCTCTCAGTGTAGCTCTGAGTGAGGGTGTGTCACCTCTGGGGAGGACATTAACTCAGCTTTGTAACAAGAGGACTTTTGACATTATGTTTACCATGTTTTTGTTACAAAGGAGAAAAAGTTCAGATGGAAAACGTTTGTCACAAATAGGCCTCAGTGTGATTTTGAGGTTTTACAAGAAAACACCTCTTTAAAATAACTAGACGCAGATAAATAGAGGTCTGTAAATTAAGTGTCTCAATCAGAGAGTAGCAGGTCTAAATTACCTTCCACCACTTGAATATCAATAGTGTCTGAAAAACACATGATAATGTGCATATACTGTGCACATACATGATGTATTATCATCACTTTTATTTTCATTCATGACTTTGTAAATCTCGAGTTTGAACATTTAGGAAACAAGCCTGGTTTATTCCACCGATGTTTGCATGTAATTTGTTTTACTATAAGTTCAATGATACAGTTATTTATGAAAAGCGTGCATCAGGCTGCAGTGGGTTAGTTCCTCCACAAGAGGGCGGCCTCAGCTCTCTTATTTTCTACAGACTCTGGTTTTGGGTTCATATCATCTTCTCAAACACAACTAAACTGCACATCTTTACTTTCAATCATGTACATCCATTTTAGGGTACCCAAATGCATGTACTTTACCACAAGACCTTTACATCATGCATTCTCTAAATGTTTTGACCATCTTCTGCAGGTCCATATTAAGATCCTGTGGTGAAACTCAGTAGTTTAACAGCAACAAGGTAAAATTGATCAAAGATAACAATTAAAAACGATAAAATAACTATACAATCAGAAATGAATTAAAATGAACATATTTACATATTTGATCATGCGTACATATTATTGCACATACATGTGTGTGAAAACAGTGTGTATTGTATGTCCAGTAATTGTGCACCAGTTGGAGGTGGAAATGGCGGTTTTTCTCCATCACAACCTCCTCCTCCTCCTCCACCTCCTCCTCCACCTCCAGGCCCTCCTCCCCCTCCAGAGTTGGACGGAGGTGTTTCGGGAGGAGGAGGAGGAGGAGGAGGAGGAGACTCCCCTAAATCCCCCGGAGAGAAGACGGCGCTTTTGGATCAGATCCGGGGAGCAACGCAGCTGAAGAAGGTGGAGCAGAACAACCGAGCGCCGGCAACGGGAGTGGGGAGGGACGCCCTGCTGGACCAGATCCGACAGGGGATGAAGCTCAAGAACGTAAGACTAACCTCCCTCATTAATATATAACGACAAAGCAATGTGTTTCCAAAATCCTTTCTTACCTACATAACTAATAGTGGTAGCATCTCCCTGGTTGAGAAAAAGGTTCCTGTGTCTGATTGGCTGGGCCGATTGCAAACCACGCCCCGTAAAACTCCCAAAACGTTTTGTGAAGCCGCCATTTTATTATCCTCGCATTGCATTATTAGCATTAGCATTAGCATAGCGCACAAACGCAGAGAGACTAACTTATGGCAAGACAAAAGAAAACATGGGAGCGGTGGAGATGAGGAGGTGTCGGCGTTATGGCGATTCACTCGGAAGGCTTCAGTAGAAGCTGCTGGGAGTGACTAAAAACTAAAAAGTTCTCATGAACTAAGTTCTTTCTTCTTACTTTCACTCAGAAACCTCATTCCAACTTAAAAATGTTACACATCTTTCTGACATGATTCGTGTTAAACAACTTCTTCAACAGCATCTAAGTGTATTATGGGGTGTCATCAAATGCCGTTGCCATGGCGAAAGATCATTCGCCATCAAGTTAGTTCAGAAGTTTGCAGTTCAAATATTCTGCTGCTTTTCCAAGCATTTGTACTTTCTTTTCTTCTCTCATCACACATTCAAGCCCCCAGTGTTCATGTATCATTTCAATCTAAATTCTTCACTTTCTTCTTACATTACATTTCAGCATAGCAGTTTCAGCATAAAGCATTCCCACTAGCAATTTCTTCAGGAATTGCATTCTCTAGTTACTTTTATGACTCAGAAATATTGGAGTTTATGATTCAGTGTACAGTTGAAAATGCACGGATGTTTAATCACCTTTTTTGTACTGCTTTTCTAGTGGCCTCAGGTCGAAGTCTGTTGGCAGTGAAACGTTTATATGATGTACTTTTATTTGACTTATCGTGAGTTTCCCCCAGGATAAGTAAAGTGTTCTGCTTCTGATGTGATATCCTGTGATCAAAGGAGCCTCAGATTGTTCCTGTGATAAACCTCTCTGGTTCTTTGTGTGTCTGCAGGTTCCCGATCAGCCCGAGTCCGGCCCTCTGTCAGCGGCTCCCAGCGCCGGCATCGTGGGCGCTCTGATGGAGGTGATGCAGAAGAGGAGCAAAGCCATCCATTCCTCAGGTAAAAGCTTTGGCTGTCAGCTTTTAGAGTCAGAACTATGGATTACATGTCAGAATTCTGAGAAAATAAAAATATGAATTTTTTTGTTTTGTTTATGTATGAACTCAAAACATTCACTTTTGTTCAGATCTAGAACTAAATTCCCTCCTCTCTAGCATGTCATCACTAAGTCCATGGTTCTGATTTGGCTCTATACCTTTTGCCAAAAAACACCACCTGATAATTCAGGAACTTATAAGTTCCTGAAAAATCCATACAGAAACAACATTCTAAGTGTAAACAACAATGGACCAATCAGCACAATGACTACTTTCACTTTTGGTACTTTAACTATATTTTGAATGAAGGACTTTTATTTGTACAGAGTATTTCCTACACTCTGGTACTTCTACTTTAACTCAAGTACAAGATCTGAGTACTTCTACTTTAACTCAAGTACAAGATCTGAGTACTTTTACTTTAACTCAGGTACAAGATCTGAGTACTTCTACTTTCACTCAAGTACAATATCTGAGTACTTCTACTTTCACTCAAGTACAATATCTGAGTACTTCTACTTTCACTCAAGTACAAGACCTGAGTACTTCTACTTTTACTCAAGTACAAGACCTGAGTACTTCTACTTTCACTCAAGTACAATATCTGAGTACTTCTACTTTCACTCAAGTACAAGATCTGAGTACTTCTACTTTTACTCAAGTACAAGATCTGAGTACTTCTACTTTAACTCAAGTACAAGATCTGAGTACTTCTACTTTAACTCAAGTACAAGATCTGAGTACTTTTACTTTAACTCAGGTACAAGATCTGAGTACTTCTACTTTCACTCAAGTACAATATCTGAGTACTTCTACTTTCACTCAAGTACAATATCTGAGTACTTCTACTTTCACTCAAGTACAAGACCTGAGTACTTCTACTTTTACTCAAGTACAAGACCTGAGTACTTCTACTTTCACTCAAGTACAATATCTGAGTACTTCTACTTTCACTCAAGTACAAGATCTGAGTACTTCTACTTTTACTCAAGTACAAGATCTGAGTACTTCTACTTTAACTCAAGTACAAGATCTGAGTACTTCTACTTTTACTCAAGTACAAGATCTGAGTACTTCTACTTTTACTCAAGTACAAGACCTGAGTACTTTTACTTTTACTCAAGTACAATATCTGAGTACTTCTGCTTTTACTCAAGTACTAGATCTGAGTACTTCTACTTTAACTCAAGTACAAGATCTGAGTACTTCTACTTTTACTCAAGTACAAGATCTGAGTACTTCTACTTTAAATCAAGTACAAGATCTGAGTACTTCTACTTTTACTCAAGTACAAGATCTGAGTACTTTTACTCAAGTACAAGATCTGAGTACTTCTACTTTAACTCAAGTACAAGATCTGAGTACTTCTACTTTTACTCAAGTACAAGATCTGAGTACTTCTACTTTAACTCAAGTACAATACCTGAGTACTTCTACTTTTACTCAGGTACAAGATCTGAGTACTTCTACTTTTACTCAAGTACAATACCTGAGTACTTCTACTTTTACTCAGGTACAAGATCTGAGTACTTCTACTTTTACTCAAGTACAAGATCTGAGTACTTTTACTCAAGTACAAGATCTGAGTACTTCTACTTTAACTCAAGTACAAGATCGGAGTACTTTTACTCAAGTACAAGATCGGAGTACTTTTACTCAAGTACAAGATCTGAGTACTTCTACTTTAACTCAAGTACAAGATCTGAGTACTTCTACTTTAACTCAAGTACAAGATCTGATTACTTCTACTTTTACTCAAGTACAAGATCTGAGTACTTCTACTTTTACTCAAGTATAAGATCTGAGTACTTCTACTTTAACTCAAGTACAAGACCTGAGTACTTCTACTTTTACTCAAGTACAAGACCTGAGTACTTTTACTTTTACTCAAGTACAATATCTGAGTACTTCTGCTTTTACTCAAGTACTAGACCTGAGTACTTCTACTTTTACTCAAGTACAATATCTGAGTACTTCTGCTTTTACTCAAGTACAAGATCTGAGTACTTCTACTTTTACTCAAGTACTAGACCTTAGTACTTCTACTTTAAATCAAATACAAGATCTGAGTACTTCTACTTTTACTCAAGTACCAGATCTGAGTACTTCTACTTTTACTTAAGTACAAGATCTGAGTACTTCTACTTTAACTCAAGTACAAGATCTGAGTACTTCTACTTTTACTCAAGTACAAGACCTGAGTACTTCTACTTTTACTCAAGTACAAGATCTGAGTACTTCTACTTTAACTCAAGTACCAGATCTGAGTACTTCTACTTTTACTTAAGTACAAGATCTGAGTACTTCTACTTTATCTCAAGTAAAAGATCTGAGTACTTCTACTTTAACTCAAGTACCAGATCTGAGTACTTCTACTTTTACTTAAGTACAAGATCTGAGTACTTCTACTTTTACTCAAGTACAAGATCTGAGTACTTCTACTTTTACTCAAGTACCAGATCTGAGTACTTCTACTTTTACTCAAGTACCAGATCTGAGTACTTCTACTTTAACTCAAGTACAAGATCTGAGTACTTCTACTTTTACTCAAGTACAAGATCTGAGTACTTCTACTTTAAATCAAGTACAAGATCTGAGTACTTCTACTTTTACTCAAGTACAAGATCTGAGTACTTTTACTCAAGTACAAGATCTGAGTACTTCTACTTTAACTCAAGTACAAGATCTGAGTACTTCTACTTTTACTCAAGTACAAGATCTGAGTACTTCTACTTTAACTCAGTTACAAGATCTGAGTACTTCTACTTTTACTCAAGTACAATACCTGAGTACTTCTACTTTTACTCAGGTACAAGATCTGAGTACTTCTACTTTTACTCAAGTACAAGATCTGAGTACTTTTACTCAAGTACAAGATCTGAGTACTTCTACTTTAACTCAAGTACAAGATCGGAGTACTTTTACTCAAGTACAAGATCGGAGTACTTTTACTCAAGTACAAGATCTGAGTACTTCTACTTTAACTCAAGTACAAGATCTGAGTACTTCTACTTTAACTCAAGTACAAGATCTGATTACTTCTACTTTTACTCAAGTACAAGATCTGAGTACTTCTACTTTTACTCAAGTATAAGATCTGAGTACTTCTACTTTAACTCAAGTACAAGACCTGAGTACTTCTACTTTTACTCAAGTACAAGACCTGAGTACTTTTACTTTTACTCAAGTACAATATCTGAGTACTTCTGCTTTTACTCAAGTACTAGACCTGAGTACTTCTACTTTTACTCAAGTACAATATCTGAGTACTTCTGCTTTTACTCAAGTACAAGATCTGAGTACTTCTACTTTTACTCAAGTACAATATCTGAGTACTTCTGCTTTTACTCAAGTACAAGATCTGAGTACTTCTACTTTAAATCAAATACAAGATCTGAGTACTTCTACTTTTACTCAAGTACCAGATCTGAGTACTTCTACTTTTACTTAAGTACAAGATCTGAGTACTTCTACTTTAACTCAAGTACAAGATCTGAGTACTTCTACTTTTACTCAAGTACAAGACCTGAGTACTTCTACTTTTACTCAAGTACAAGATCTGAGTACTTCTACTTTAACTCAAGTACCAGATCTGAGTACTTCTACTTTTACTTAAGTACAAGATCTGAGTACTTCTACTTTATCTCAAGTAAAAGATCTGAGTACTTCTACTTTAACTCAAGTACCAGATCTGAGTACTTCTACTTTTACTTAAGTACAAGATCTGAGTACTTCTACTTTTACTCAAGTACAAGATCTGAGTACTTCTACTTTTACTCAAGTACCAGATCTGAGTACTTCTACTTTAACTCAAGTACAAGATCTGAGTACTTCTACTTTTACTCAAGTACCAGATCTGAGTACTTCTACTTTAACTCAAGTACAAGATCTGAGTACTTCTACTTTTACTCAAGAACAAGACCTGAGTACTTCTCCCACCTCTGGTCTCTTCTAACTCTCAGCAAGAAAGCTAATAAGCGAATTACAAAGTGTTTAATTCCCCTGTATTTCCACGCCCTTTAACACCGTTTTGTTTCCCCAGACGAAGACGAGGATGACGACGAAGACGAGGACTTCGAAGACGACGAAGAGTGGGACGACTAGTGAAGAAATCTGTCCTCTGCACCGACCGCTGACACTAAAATATCTTCTAAAAAACCCTTCCAGCATCAGACTAAAACTGTAATGTAAATGTTGTAAGAATTGGCTGTATATTTATTTTTTTGCCTTTTTTGCTCTTTTTATTTGAACGATTATAAGAATGAATCTGTGCAATACCTCATCTGTTAGATCCGTCACACATTCCCATCGTTAAAGACTCCTTAGAAAGCACTAAACGCCGCCATCAGCACATTTCATGATCGACGCTATAAACCCTCGCTGCTCCCTGACAACAGTCTGAACCGAGGCTTCATCGCTCCTTGGGAAATATTGTTTCTCTTGTTTCCATTCCTCTTCTGAGAAACTGAAAAGGAGACGAGCAAACAGGCAGGACCCTCTTTGTGTTAGAATGCTAGATAACACTATTTTCTTACCGTGCTTCTTCTGTCGCGTCTCCTAACGAAGTTTAGTTTAGTCGTGTTCTTTTTTCATGAATCCTTTTTTGACCAAAATGGCTCAGTCGCCTCACGTGTTTTTTTTTATGAAGTTAAAGCCGTTTATTTGCACACAGTTTATATGATAGCTCAGTTTTGTGTTTAGTTTTTTCAAGTGTGTGTTTGTTGAGTTTATTTGTATTTAGTTTCAAGCAGGTTACAGTGAAGATGGACATTTTTTAAAAAGGTTTTGCGATATCGTGACCTTGTTCGAATGGGACTACAAACATCTTCTTTGGCTTGATACAAAAACATGTCTACACACACACACACACACACACACACACACACACACACACACACACACACTCACTTGTGAAATGATGGAAGTTTTGTTCTTATGGTCTGGTTGGTTGTTTTTGTTGTGGCATCTTTCCGTTATTTCCTGCAGGAGGAAACATCTCCAGTTCTCTGGTCCCTATTTCAAATATCACGTCATGCAGAAAAAAAAAAGATGGATATAATTCTTCCTCTTCCCTCCAGTTAACAAACTATCATTTTATGCAATGCGACTGTACATGCCTCCTCATGGAGAATCATTTATTTAAAAAAAAGAAGCAAATAATAAATAAACCAAATGTGGCATTTGCAAGCAGCTTGTGGTTCGGCGATGCCTGAGATCCCTTTGTGTGTAAACGGAAAAAAGAAATAGCCGACGCTCGTTTTAACTGTTCGAGTTTTTACCGTCCTGCAGCGAGGCTGAAAGCTGAGATACTGACAGTGAGCCTGTGAAAAGGGTTGGGAGGGGGGAGGGCAATGAAAATACTAAATTGTATACTTAAATAAATGTTAATATTTACAGAGAAATGTGTGTCTTGTTATTTGTTAAAGTGGTTCTACTTCAGAGGGGATGAAGTCCAGTTTGGTGCAAAAATCAACATTCATTTTATGTTTCTGTAAAGAAACATTTTATACAGGTATCGACCCAGAACTGGCCCCCATTAAAGTCAGCATTAATTATTTTCAATGTGTGTAGGCTGATTAAAACCATTAGGAACAGTAGGTAGTTGCAGGGAAGCTTCATAGAGACTTGACACAACATGACTACAGGCCTAGTTGAATACTCAATGCTGATTGGTCCATTTGGAACATTCTGTGGTCTGCTCTTTATCACTAGTAGACCAGACGTCCTTGAGTATGTCTTTTTTGCCGTCGTTTGCTGGGTACAGATCTTAACAATAGTTTGAGGGAGATTTTAGCCTTTGCAACTAAAACTTAACAAACTGCAGGGAAGGCAAAACCCAAAAAGCACAATAGGGTCTCTATGAAGTTTGTGATTTCAGAATGAGCTTGAAGGAAAAAACGCATTAAAGACAATCTAGGTACCATCACTAGTTACACTTGGATTTCATTGTGCTCCTTTGTTCCTGTAAACTGTTTCAGCAGACTGTCCAGTATACACAGAGACATTATCATACACTACCTACCACCTCAGATTTAAAAGGGTATCTGAGTTCTCTGAGAATAGCTGATGGGGTTTTGAATCAGAGTTTTTTGTCATAAACACATGAACTGCTTTTTTTCCCCGAATAAATACAATAAAGTTGAATCAGAATGTATTTTTATTTCAAAAAAGATACAATTCAAAAACGTTTGTGTTTTGCTAAATATTCATATAAACAAGGATGAGACAAATACTGTTGTCTCTGAAACAGAGACATTCATTAAAGTAGAAACGCTTGTGTGTCGTACGTCGGATTTGACAGTCCTGAAGGCAGTTGATTTCAAAGATTTTAAGAGATCATTTGAATCATCGCAGTTGATTGGTTTCATGATGTTTGTAACAATGTGACACAAAGACATTTTTTTACAGAAAAGAAAATAATATTTTTCAAATAGAAATCTGGTATAACAATGTATAGAGGGGGCATCCCCCCAGAAGACATTTATCACATGTAATTATAGCGAACCCCGTGTGAAACATCAAAGGGTTGTTCTACTCAGTTTGATTGACAGGAGAGATGATCAGAGCGGCAGAGTTTTCACCACCATCGTTGTTACCAGGACTAAAGAATGGGTAGAGTTTCTCTTTGAAGCAGCAGCCAGTGAAGGAGTAGATCAGAGCTGCAGCATCAACATCATAAAAGGAGACCAGACCCTCCTCATAATCCACAAACACCCCCACCTTCTCAGGCTGAGACTTCAGAGAGAGACGGACTGGAGGACCAGCAAAAGCTTTGTACTCATTTCCATTCCTCAACACTATCATCCAGTAACCATCCTGAGGAGTCGCTGAGATCTTTCCCTTCCTGTTGATCGACTCTCTGACCACTCCTAGATCCCAGTCAGTCTTCCCTTTAACCTGAACCTCGCAATAAAATCTTCCTGAAGAGAAACTCTGCTTTGCTAAAACACAAGTACAAGAATCAAATCTCTCTGGATTGTTTGGGAGATTCTTCCTCACATCACCAAGTGTAACTTGTTTTCCATCATCAGACAGGATGAGATAGGGATATGCTGTATCAGGATCAAGAGTCACCTCCACCTCAGACTGCTGGACCCTCTTCAGCTCCACCTCAGACTGCTGGACCCTCTTCAGCTCCACCTCAAGCAGCTTCTTCATCTGTTTCCTGAGCGTCTCCTCCAGCTGAGTCACAGCTCTCCTCACAGTCCCCTCATATGAAGGTGGACGGACCCTGACTTCTGTCCAGTTCTTGGTGGGTGGAGCAGCGTTCAGGGACGTGAAGCTTTGGAGGAGGTGGAGCTGGTCTTCAGAGCGTGAGAGCTGCTCCACCTCAGAGCTTCTCTTCTTCAGCTCAGAGACTTCCTGTTCCAGCTCTTTGATGAAGCCTTCAGCCTGTTCCTCTGTCTCTCTCTGCTTCTCTTTGATGGTGTCCATGAGCTCGGCCTGGCTTCTCTCAACAGACTCCTTCAGAGCGGTGAAGACCTGAACACCATCTGCTATCTCTCTGTCTGCTCCTTCCTTACTGAGCTCCACTGAGCGGTTCATCTCCTGAATCTTCAGTCGTCTCTTCTGGATCATCTGCTGGATTTCAGCCTCTGTCTTCCCCAGCTCAGCCTTCTTTCCTTCATATTCTTCTTTCAGAGGAACAACATCATGTGTCTTGTGGTCTGAATAGGTGCAGTGCAGGCAGACACACACCTGGTCGGTCTGACAGAACAGCTCCAGCAGTTTATCGTGCTTCACACACATCCTGCTTTCCAGGTTCTCCACAGGGTCGATCAGCTGATGTTTCTTCAGGCCTGCTCTTGTCATGTGAGGCTCAAGGTGAGTCTCACAGTAGGACTCCAGACACACCAGGCAGGACTTCAGGGCCTTCAGTCTGGTTCCAGTGCAGACGTCACAGGGAACTTCTCCTGGTTTGACAACGTGTCGCTCTGAGCTGCTGCTGCTGGCTTTCTGTTGAGCTGACTGTCTGAACTGAGCAGCCATCTCAGAGATGAAAGTGTTGACCCGCAGATCAGGCTTTATGTTGAACACCTCTTTGCAGTTGGGACACTGACTCGGGACATTTCTATCCCAGTGTTGAGAGATGCAGGCTTTACAGAAGTTGTGTCCACATGGTATGGCGACTGGATCAGTGAACACATCCAGACAGATGGAGCACAGAAACTGATCCTCAGTCAGCAGACAGCTGGCAGCAGACATGTCTACACTCTGAGGACGTGAGCAAGTGAAAAACAAAACCATGGTTAGTCTTTTTAATGATTATTTGTCAAACTACAAAATATGTTGTGAATGCTCATTGTTTCAAAGCTGACAGTTGCAAACAAAAACAATCAAACAAACATAAAGAGATAACCTTTAAAAGTATAATACATAATTATAATAAGACTTATGGAGCACAATTGACGAAGCTCTGTAGATGAGATGATCCACAAAACCCCCCAGAATCAAAACATATTGAGTAACCCTTAAGCACCATATTAAGCGTGTGCGTCGTGTGTGAGTGCATGTGTGTGTGTTTTTATGTCAGTTCGCGAAGGGAGGCATGTCGGTGAGTGGGAGGCGTCTCTTTTGTCATTGTTTTGTTTAAATAAATTGATATAATATGTTTCATTCAATTTTGTATTGTTAATTCTTTATTACACTTTTCAAGTATTTGTATTTCAATATCTGAACGCTGCTTCTGTAACGAAATAATTTCCCAAATTTGGATAAATAAAGTCTATATTTATATAGACCATCCATTAATTGGTGTTAGCAGTAATTTTTGGTGTCATGTTGAAATCTTGAATGTAATCTAATTAAACCCCTACTCATCCAGTAAACAGAAAATAATACCAATAATAAATATTATAATAACGCTGAATTAAACACAAATATTATAATTTACTGTGATAATAGACCTCTGTTAAACATTTGCCCTGAGACGAACTTCCTGTCTGAGTAGAGCTGAGGGTTTGAGTTTACACCGGATGTTGAAACTTATGGTTGAAACACAGGAAATATCTTTTCAAAGACAGACAGCAGTAACTAGAGAGAAGTTGAGAGGAAAGGGTTATAAGTTAAAGCCTGCTGACCAAAGTGTATAACAGTTAAATAGGTTGTACAATCTAAATATCGTGCCTTTACAGACTATACAAAAAGAGACCTCCCAAACAATCTGAGCTAGGCTAGTTAGCTGTTAGCAGGCCTGGGCTAACTGCTGTTCCGGTTCTTCGTCTCGTGTTTAGTGAGGCGTAGTGTCTCTGTAGTGCACTCACCAGTGTTTGCTGAGGTTCTGCTGTGTTGTTGAGAAGAAGCTGCTGGATTCAGTTGTTTCTTCAGAGAAACAGAGACGCGGTCTGGACTGCAGCTCTGCTCTCACTAAGTTTCACTTTCGTTTCTGTGAAGTTGAAGCTCTCCTGTTTCAGTGTTGCAACTCCTCTCAGTGTAGCTCTGAGTGAGGGTGTGTCACTCTCTAGGGAGGACATTAACTCAGCTTTGTAACAAGAGGACTTTTGACATTATGTTTACCATGTTTTTGTTACAAAGGAGAAAAAGTTAAGATGGAAAACGTTTGTCACAAATAGGCCTCAGTGTGATTTTGAGGTTTTACAAGAAAACACCTCTTTAAAATAACTAAACGCAGATAAATAGAGGTCTGTAAATTAAGTGTCTCAATCAGAGAGTAGCAGGTCTAAATTACCTTCCACCACTTGAATATCAATAGTGTCTGAGAAAACACATGATAATGTACATACACTGTGCACATACATGATGTATTATCATCACTTTTATTTTCATTCATGACTTTGTAAATCTCGAGTTTGAACATTTAGAAAACAAGCCTGGTTTATTCCACCGATGTTTGCATGTAATTTGTTTTACTATAAGTTCAATGATACAGTTATTTATGAAAAGCGTGCATCAGGCTGCAGTGGGTTAGTTCCTCCACAAGAGGGCGGCCTCAGCTCTCTCATTTTCTACAGTCTGGTTTTGGGTTCATATCATCTTCTCAAACACAACTAAACTGCACATCTTTACTTTCAATCATGGACATCCATTTGGGGTGCCCCTCCGTCCAGAGCCCCGGCCTCAGCTCCTCCCCCTCCGCCTCCCACCAGACCGGGAACTCTTGGAGCTCCGCCTCCTCCTCCTCCACCCAATAGAGGAGGTCATCATCAACCCCCTCCTCCTCCCCATCACCACCATCAACAACAACAAACACAACAACATCAACCACCTCCTCCCCGACCTTCCTCTCACTCCTCTTCCTCCCCACAAGCCCCGCCCCTTACCCCTCCCCCAATGTCCCAGCAGTCTCCAGTTGGAGGTGGAAATGGCGGTTTTACTCCATCACAACCTCCTCCTCCTCCACCTCCTCCTCCACCTCCAGGCCCTCCTCCCCCTCCAGAGTTGGACAGAGGTGTTTCGGGAGGAGGAGGAGGAGGAGGAGGAGGAGACTCCCCTAAATCCCCCGGAGAGAAGACGGCGCTTTTGGATGGAAGGAACGCAGCTGAAGAAGGTGGAGCAGAACAACCGAGCGCCGGCAACGGGAGTGGGGAGGGACGCCCTGCTGGACCAGATCCGACAGGGGATGAAGCTCAAGAACGTAAGACTAACCTCCCTCATTAATATATAACGACAAAGCAATGTGTTTCCAAAATCCTTTCTTACCTACATAACTAATAGTGGTAGCATCTCCCTGGTTGAGAAAAAGGTTCCTGTGTCTGATTGGCTGGGCCGATTGCAAACCACGCCCCGTAAAACTCCCAAAAAGTTTTGTGAAGCCGCCATTTTATTATCCTCGCATTGCATTATGAGCATTAGCATTAGCCCAGCGCACAAACGCAGAGAGACTAACTTATGGCAAGACAAAAGAAAACATGGGAGCGGTGGAGATGAGGAGGTGTCGGCGTTCTGGCGATTCACTCGGAAGGCTTCAGTAGAAGCTGCTGGGAGTGACTAAAAACTAAAAAGTTCTCATGAACTCAGTTCTTTCTTCTTACTTTCACTCAGAAACCTCATTCCAACTTAAAAATGTTACACATCTTTCTGACATGATTTGTGTTAAACAACTTCTTCAACAGCATCTAAGTGTATTATGGGGTGTCATCAAATGCCGTTACCATGGAGATAGATCATTCGCCATCAAGTTAGTTCAGAAGTTTGCAGTTCAAATATTCTGCTGCTTTTCCAAGCATTTCTACTTTCTTTTCTTCTCTCATCACACATTCAAGCCCCCACTGTTCCTGTATCATTTCAATCTAAATTCTTCACTTTCTTCTTACATTACATTTCAGCATAGCAGTTTAGCATAAAGCATTCCCACTAGCAATTTCTTCAGGAATTGCATTCTCTAGTTACTTTTATGACTCAGAGATATTGGAGTTTATGATTCAGTGTACAGTTGAAAATGCACGGATGTTTAATCACCTTTTTTGTACTGCTTTTCTAGTGGCCTCAGGTCGAAGTCTGTTGGCAGTGAAACGTTTATATGATGTACTTTTATTTGACTTATCGTGAGTTTCCCCCAGGATAAGTAAAGTGTTCTGCTTCTGATGTGATATCCTGTGATCAAAGGAGCCTCAGATTGTTCCTGTGATAAACCTCTCTGGTTCTTTGTGTGTCTGCAGGTTCCCGATCAGCCCGAGTCCGGCCCTCTGTCAGCGGCTCCCAGCGCCGGCATCGTGGGCGCTCTGATGGAGGTGATGCAGAAGAGGAGCAAAGCCATCCATTCCTCAGGTAAAAGCTTTGGCTGTCAGCTTTTAGAGTCAGAACTATGGATTACATGTCAGAATACTTAGAAAATAAAAATATGACTTTTTGTTTTTTTGTTTAATGTATGAACTCAAAACATTCACTTTTGTTCAGATCTAGAACTAAATTCCCTCCTCTCTAGCATGTCATCACTAAGTCCATGGTTCTGATTTGGCTCTATACCTTTTGCCAAAATACACAAACTTATACGTTCCTGAAAAATCCATACAGAAACAACATTCTAAGTGTAAACAACAATGGACCAATCAGCACAATGACTACTTTTACTTTTGGTACTTTAACTATATTTTGAATACAGGACTTTTACTTGTACAGAGTATTTCCTACACTCTGGTACTTCTACTTTAACTCAAGTACAAGATCTGAGTACTTCTACTTTAAATCAAATACATTATCTGAGTACTTCTACTTTTAATCAAGTACAAGATCTGAGTACTTCTACTTTTACTCAAGTACAAGATCTGAGTACTTCTGCTTTTACTCAAGTACAAGATCTGAGTACTTCTACTTTTACTCAAGTACAAGACCTGAGTACTTCTACTTTAACTCAAGTACAAGACCTGAGTACTTCTACTTTAAATCAAATACATTATCTGAGTACTTCTACTTTTACTCAAGTACAAGACCTGAGTACTTCTACTTTAAATCAAATACATTATCTGAGTACTTCTACTTTTACTCAAGTACAAGACCTGAGTACTTCTACTTTAAATCAAATACATTATCTGAGTACTTCTACTTTTACTCAAGTACAAGATCTGAGTACTTCTACTTTTACTCAAGTACAAGATCTGAGTACTTCTACTTTTACTCAAGTACAAGACCTGAGTACTTCTACTTTAAATCAAATACATTATCTGAGTACTTCTACTTTTACTCAAGTACAAGACCTGAGTACTTCTACTTTAAATCAAATACATTATCTGAGTACTTCTACTTTTACTCAAGTACAAGACCTGAGTACTTCTACTTTAAATCAAATACATTATCTGAGTACTTCTACTTTTAATCAAGTACAAGATCTGAGTACTTCTACTTTTACTCAAATACAAGACCTGAGTACTTCTACTTTAAATCAAATACATTATCTGAGTACTTCTACTTTTACTCAAGTACAAGACCTGAGTACTTCTACTTTAAATCAAATACATTATCTGAGTACTTCTGCTTTTACTCAAGTACTAGATCTGAGTACTTCTGCTTTTACTCAAGTACTAGATCTGAGTACTTCTACTTTTACTCAAGAACAAGACCTGAGTACTTCTACTTTTACTCAAGAACAAGACCTGAGTACTTCTACTTTTACTCAAGTACAAGACCTGAGTACTTCTACTTTTACTCAAGTACAAGATCTGAGTACTTCTACTTTTACTCAAGTACAAGATCTGAGTACTTCTACTTTTACTCAAGTACAAGATTTGAGTACTTCTACTTTAACTCAGGTACAAGATCTGAGTACTTCTACTTTAAATCAAGTATAATATCTGAGTACTTCTACTTTTACTGAAGTACAAGATCTGAGTACTTCTACTTTAAATCAAATATAATATCTGAATACTTCCACTTTTACTCAAGTACAAGATCTGAGTACTTCTACTTTTACTCAAGTACAAGATCTGAGTACTTCTACTTTTACTCAAGTACAAGATCTGAGTACTTCTACTTTTACTCAAATACAAGATCTGAGTACTTCTACTTTTACTCAAGTACAAGACCTGAGTACTTCTACTTTTACTCAAGTACAATATCTGAGTACTTCTACTTTTACTCAAGTACAAGACCTGAGTACTTCTCCTACCTCTGGTCTCTTCTAACTCTCAGCAAGAAAGCTAATAAGCGAATTACAAAGTGTTTAACTCCCCTGTATTTCCACGCCCTTTAACACCGTTTTGTTTCCCCAGACGAAGACGAGGATGACGACGAAGACGAGGACTTCGAAGACGACGACGAGTGGGACGACTAGTGAAGAAATCTGTCCTCTGCACCGACCGCTGACACTAAAATATCTTCTAAAAAACCCTTCCAGCATCAGACTAAAACTGTAATGTAAATGTTGTAAGAATTGGCTGTATATTTATTTTTTTGCCTTTTTTGCTCTTTTTATTTGAACGATTATAAGAATGAATCTGTGCAATACCTCATCTGTTAGATCCGTCACACATTCCCATCGTTAAAGACTCCTTAGAAAGCACTAAACGCCGCCATCAGCACATTTCATGATCGACGCTATAAACCCTCGCTGCTCCCTGACAACAGTCTGAACCGAGGCTTCATCGCTCCTTGGGAAATATTGTTTCTCTTGTTTCCATTCCTCTTCTGAGAAACTGAAAAGGAGACGAGCAAACAGGCAGGACCCTCTTTGTGTTAGAATGCTAGATAACACTATTTTCTTACCGTGCTTCTTCTGTCGCGTCTCCTAACGAAGTTTAGTTTAGTCGTGTTCTTTTTTCATGAATCCTTTTTTGACCAAAATGGCTCAGTCGCCTCACGTGTTTTTTTTAATGAAGTTAAAGCCGTTTATTTGCACACAGTTTATCTGATAGCTCAGTTTTGTGTTTAGTTTTTTCAAGTGTGTGTTTGTTGAGTTTATTTGTATTTAGTTTCAAGCAGGTTACAGTGAAGATGGACATTTTTTAAAAAGGTTTTGCGATATCGTGACCTTGTTCGAATGGGACTACAAACATCTTCTTTGGCTTGATACAAAAACATGTCTACACACACACACACACACACACACACACACACACACACACACACACACACACACACACACACACACACACACACACACACACACACACACACACACACACACTCACTTGTGAAATGATGGAAGTTTTGTTCTTATGGTCTGGTTGGTTGTTTTTGTTGTGGCATCTTTCCGTTATTTCCTGCAGGAGGAAACATCTCCAGTTCTCTGGTCCCTATTTCAAATATCACGTCATGCAGAAAAAAAAAAGATGGATATAATTCTTCCTCTTCCCTCCAGTTAACAAACTATCATTTTATGCAATGCGACTGTACATGCCTCCTCATGGAGAATCATTTATTTAAAAAAAAGAAGCAAATAATAAATAAACCAAATGTGGCATTTGCAAGCAGCTTGTGGTTCGGCGATGCCTGAGATCCCTTTGTGTGTAAACGGAAAAAAGAAATAGCCGACGCTCGTTTTAACTGTTCGAGTTTTTACCGTCCTCCAGCGAGGCTGAAAGCTGAGATACTGACAGTGAGCCTGTGAAAAGGGTTGGGAGGGGGGAGGGCAATGAAAATACTAAATTGTATACTTAAATAAATGTTAATATTTACAGAGAAATGTGTGTCTTGTTATTTGTTAAAGTGGTTCTACTTCAGAGGGGATGAAGTCCAGTTTGGTGCAAAAATCAACATTCATTTTATGTTTCTGTAAAGAAACATTTTATACAGGTATCGACCCAGAACTGGCCCCCATTAAAGTCAGCATTCATTATTTTCAATGTGTGTAGGCTGATTAAAACCATCAGGAACAGTAGGTAGTTGCAGGGAAGCTTCATAGAGACTTGACACAACATGACTACAGGCCTAGTTGAATACTCAATGCTGATTGGTCCATTTGGAACATTCTGTGGTCTGCTCTTTATCACTAGTAGACCAGACGTCCTTGAGTATGTCTTTTTTTCCGTCGTTTGCTGGGTACAGATCTTAACAATAGTTTGTGGGAGATTTTAGCCTTTGCAACTAAAACTTAACAAACTGCAGGGAAGGCAAAACCCAAAAAGCACAATAGGGTCTCTATGAAGTTTGTGATTTCAGAATGAGCTTGAAGGAAAAAACGCATTAAAGACAATCTAGGTACCATCACTAGTTACACTTGGATTTCATTGTGCTCCTTTGTTCCTGTAAACTGTTTCAGCAGACTGTCCAGTATACACAGAGACATTATCATACACTACCTACCACCTCAGATTTAAAAGGGTATCTGAGTTCTCTGAGAATAGCTGATGGGGTTTTGAATCAGAGTTTTTTGTCAAACACATGAACTGCTTTTTTTCCCCGAATAAATACAATAAAGTTGAATCAGAATGTATTTTTATTTCAAAAAAAGATACAATTCAAAAACGTTTGTGTTTTGCTAAATATTCATATAAACAAGGATAAGACAAATACTGTTGTCTCTGAAACTGAGACATTCATTAAAGTAGAAACGCTTGTATGTCGTACGTCGGATTTGACAGTCCTGAAGGCAGTTGATTTCAAAGATTTTAAGAGATCATTTGAATCATCGCAGTTGATTGGTTTCATGTTGTTTGTAACAATGTGACACATCAAAGACATTTTTTTACAGAAAAGAAATATAGAAATCTGGTATAACAATGTATAGAGGGGGCATCCCCCCAGAAGACATTTATCACATGTAATTATAGCGAACCCCGTGTGAAACATCAAAGGGTTGTTCTACTCAGTGTGATTGACAGGAGAGATGATCAGAGGGGCAGAGTTTTTACCACCATCGTTGTCACAAGGACTAAAGTATGGGTAGAGTTTCTCTTTGAAGCCGCAGCCAGTGAAGGAGTAGATCAGAGCTGCAGCATCAACATCATAAAAGGAGACCAGACCCTCCTCATAATCCACAAACACCCCCACCTTCTCAGGCTGAGACTTCAGAGAGAGATCGACTCGGGGAACAGCAAAAGCTTTGTACTCATTTCCATTCCTCAACCATATCATCCAGTAACCATTCTGAGGAGACGCTGAGATGATTCCCTTCCTGTTGATCGACTCTCTGACCACTCCTAGAGTCCACTGAGTCTTCCCTTTAACCTGAACCTCATAATAAAATCTTCCTGAAGAGAAACTCTGCTTTTACACAAGCACACATATCAAATCTCTCTGGATTGTTTGGGAGATTCTTCCTCACATCACCGTGTTTAACTTGTTTTCCATCATCAGACTCAGACAGGATGAGTCTGGGATATGCTGTATCAGGATCAAGAGTCACCTCCACCTCAGACTGCTGGACCCTCTTCAGCTCGAGCAGCTTCTTCATCTGTTTCCTGAGCGTCTCCTCCAGCTGAGTCACAGCTCTCCTCACAGTCCCCTCATATGAAGGTGGACGGACCCTGACTTCTGTCCAGTTCTTGGTGGGTGGAGCAGCGTTCAGGGACGTGAAGCTTTGGAGGAGGTGGAGCTGGTCTTCAGAGCGTGAGAGCTGCTCCACCTCAGAGCTTCTCTTCTTCAGCTCAGAGACTTCCTGTTCCAGCTCTTTGATGAAGCCTTCAGCCTGTTCCTCTGTCTCTCTCTGCTTCTCTTTGATGGTGTCCATGAGCTCGGCCTGGCTTCTCTCAACAGACTCCTTCAGAGCGGTGAAGACCTGAACACCATCTGCTATCTCTCTGTCTGCTCCTTCCTTACTGAGCTCCACTGAGCGGTTCATCTCCTGAATCTTCAGTCGTCTCTTGTGGATCATCTGCTGGATTTCAGCCTCTGTCTTCCCCAGCTCAGCCTTCTTTCCTTCATATCCTTCTTTCAGAGGAACTACATCATGTGTCTTGTGGTCTAAAACAGTGCAGAGCATGCAGACACACACCTGGTCGGTCTGACAGAACAGCTCCAGCAGTTTATCGTGCTTCACACACATCCTGCTTTCCAGGTTCTCCTCAGGGTCGATCAGCTGATGTTTCTTCAGGCCTGCTCTTGTCATGTGAGGCTCCAGGTGAGTCTCACAGTAGGACTCCAGACACACCAGGCAGGACTTCAGGGCCTTCAGTCTGGTTCCAGTGCAGGCGTCACAGGGAACTTCTCCTGGTTTGACAACGTGTTGCTCTGAGCTGCTGCTGCTGGCTTTCTGTTGAGCTGACTGTCTGAACTGAGCAGCCATCTCAGAGATGAAAGTGTTGACCCGCAGATCAGGCTTTATGTTGAACACCTCTTTGCAGTTGGGACACTGACTCGGGACATTTCTACCCCAGTGTTCAGATATGCAGGCTTTACAGAAGTTGTGTCCACATGGTGTGCTGACTGGATCAGTGAACACATCCAGACAGATGGAGCACAGAAACTGATCCTCAGTCAGCAGACAGCTGGCAGCAGACATGTCTACACTCTGAGGACGTGAGCAAATGAAAAACAAAACCATGGTTAGTCTTTTTAATGATTATTTGTCAAACTACAAAATATGTTGTGAATGCTCATTGTTTCAAAGCTGACAGTTGCAAACAAAAACAATCAAACAAACATAAAGAGATAACCTTTAAAAGTATAATACATAATTATAATAAGACTTATGGAGCACAATTTACGAAGCTCTGTAGATGAGATGATCCACAAAACCCCCCAGAATCAAAACATATTGAGTAACCCTTAAGCACCATATTAAGCGTGTGCGTCGTGTGTGAGTGCATGTGTGTGTGTTTTTATGTCAGTTCGCGAAGGGAGGCATGTCGGTGAGTGGGAGGCGTCTCTTTTGTCATTGTTTTGTTTAAATAATTTGATATAATATGTTTCATTCAATTTTGTATTGTTTAATTCTTTATTCCACTTTTCAAGTATTTGTATTTCAATATCTGAACGCTGCTTCTGTTATCAAATAATTTCCCAAATTTGGATAAATAAAGTCTATATTTATATAGACCATCCATTCATTGGTGTTAGTTGTAATTTTTGGTGTCATGTTGAAATCTTGAATGTAATCTAATTAAACCCCTACTCATCCAGTGAACAGAAAATAATACCAATAATAAATATTATAATAACGCTGAATTAAACACAAATATTATAATTTACTGTGATAATAGACCTCTGTTAAACATTTGCCCTGAGACGAACTTCCTGTCTGAGTAGAGCTGAGGGTTTGAGTTTACACCGGATGTTGAAACTTATGGTTGAAACACAGGAAATATCTTTTCAAAGACAGACAGCAGTAACTAGAGAGAAGTTGAGAGGAAAGGGTTATAAGTTAAAGCCTGCTGACCAAAGTGTATAACAGTTAAATAAGTTGTACAATCTAAATATCGTGCCTTTACAGACTATACAAAAAGAGACCTCCCAAACAATCTGAGCTAGGCTAGTTAGCTGTTAGCAGGCCTGGGCTAACTGCTGTTCCGGTTCTTCGTCTCGTGTTTAGTGAGGCCTTGTGTCTCTGTAGTGCACTCACCAGTGTTTGCAGAGGTTCTGCTGTGTTGTTGAGAAGAAGCTGCTGGATTCAGTTGTTTCTTCAGAGAAACAGAGACGCTGTCTGGACCGCAGCTCTGCTCTCACTAAGTTTCACTTTCGTTTCTGTGAAGTTGAAACTCTCCTGTTTCAGTGTTGCTCCTCCTCTCAGTGTAGCTCTGAGTGAGGGTGTGTCACTCTCTAGGGAGGACATTAACTCAGCTTTGTAACAAGAGGACTTTTGACATTATGTTTACCATGTTTTTGTTACAAAGGAGAAAAAGTTCAGATGGAAAACTTTTGTCACAAATAGGCCTCAGTGTGATTTTGAGGTTTTACAATAAAACACCTCTTTAAAATGACTAGACGCAGATAAATAGAGGTCTGTAAATTAAGTGTCTCAATCAGAGAGTAGCAGGTCTAAATTACCTTCCACCACTTGAATATCAATAGTGTCTGAGAAAACACATGATAATGTACATACACTGTGCACATACATGATGTATTATCATCACTTTTATTTTCATTCATGACTTTGGAAATCTCGAGTTTGAACATTTAGGAAACAAGCCTGGTTTATTCCACCGATGTTTGCATGTAATTTGTTTTACTATAAGTTCAATGATACAGTTATTTATGAAAAGCGTGCATCAGGCTGCAGTGGGTTAGTTCCTCCACAAGAGGGCGGCCTCAGCTCTCTTATTTTCTACAGAGTCTGGTTTGGGGTTCATATCATCTTCTCAAACACAACTAAACTGCACATCTTTACTTTCAATCATGTACATCCATTTTAGGGTACCCAAATGCATGTACTTTACCACAAGACCTTTACATCATGCATTCTCTAAATGTTTTGACCAACTTCTGCAGGTCCATATTAAGATAAGATGGACCTTTATTCATCCCTGTGGTGAAACTCAGTAGTTTAACAGCAACAAGGTAAAATTGATCAAAGATAACAATTAAAAACGATAAAATAAGTATACAATCAGAAATGAATTAAAATGAACATATTTACGTATTTGATCATGCGTACATATTATTGCACATACATGTGTGTGAAAACAGTGTGTATTGTATGTCCAGTAATTGTGCCATTGTAGAACTTGTTTTATATAATTGGTATACTATTTTTTGCATACTTTTATTATACATTTGTCCTTGGTTTTTCTCAGATAGATAGATGGATAGACTTGTTTAAGAGTAGAGTAGTTTACAGATGTGTTATATTATTAAACAGCTGCTTAAAATGCACTCTGGAATACTTGAAGCTTTTAGGCAAAACAAATAAGACAAAATTAACAAAGTAACCGCAGCTCCGAAATTATAAATATTTTCATGATCAATTGCAATTGTTCCTGTATATCCACTCAAACGTAAATCAAAATATGCCATCATTACTTTTAGAAATGATCATAAAAATGACATTAATTAATCTAAAGAAACCCTAGTATAACTGTTGAATAATCTGCTTTAAACACAAAAAACACAAACAATTGAAGTGTACAGGAATATGTAATATAAATGTTGTGTAATTATTTTTTAATTCAGTTCATTTTAAGCCTTTTGGTAATAACCTCGCTCAGAGTCAGAATTTGGTTTATTGACAAGTAGGTTTACACATGCATGCAATTTGCTCTGGTTGATTATGGATGGATACAAGGGGTGTAACGGTATCCGTATTCGTGCCGTACCGTCACGGTTCGGACGTCACGGTTCAGCACATGCAGTCACACGACGAATACGCCTTTTTTTTATGAGTGGGAAAAAAGTCTATCATAGAGAGGCGAAGTCCCTCCCTTTCCGGTGACCTCCATGGGACCTTATTTCGGAAAAATTATGTATTGTAGTCAATGGCGAGAGAAAACGTATCTTTCCATCCCGTTTGAATTGTGCCACGAATTACATAAAAAATTATTTCCAGGTAAAAAAAGTCAGTTTGTCATAGAACTGTTGAAATATAAGACTATGAAAAATACACAACTAGAAACACTACAAATCCCAGAGTTGCGTAAGTGATGTCATAAATGTTTTCCTCCACATAAGAGATAGCTAAGATAACTTTAACAATATGCCTGTATGCTTTGTACCAGGTTGTAATCATACCAGCAATGGGTCTCGTTCTTTCGCTTCCCGTCTGATGAAAGGACCAGGAGTGGCTGGATCAAGTTAGCTACCTAGCTGGTAGCAAGCACTTTAGTTAGCATTACAGCCGGCTTAGCCTTGTCATTTTTATTAGCCTTAACACGAAGTAACATTAAGTAACCCAAAATGTTAAACATTAAGAGTAGTAGTCAGTGGCGGCGCCAGGGGGTGGCTTGGGCTCAAGCCCCCGGATGTTTTCAGAATTTTTTTTAAATAAAAAACGTCTCGAGTGATTTGCAGTACCGGAGTCTAACAGAGAGGCAGAAGCTGCGAGACAGTAGCCTGCGTACTGCTTAGCCTTCCCTGCCCTGAAGAAGAAGAGATCCTTCGTTAGCGTGAAGGGTCTGCTTTATGCGCTCCGCAGTAGCCCCGCGATGCTCCGGCGAGTTCACAGTATGGGTCTGGCCGATTATCGGGGCCGATATTCCGCATTTGACCGATTAAACTGCGAGTGCAGCCTCGCAGTTTTTCAGGTTGATATGGATCATACTGGATCACACTTCTTCCAGGTTTTCCTTCGCTGATGAAACTGCCGCTGAGTTGATGAAGTTCGGGTTCACAAAGGTCGATACGAACCTCAACACTGGAGCAAGAGGAGATGTCATCTACCTTTGGTACTTCAAGGGGTCCAGAGAGTTCGACAATCCCATAGTGGAGATTGACGTCACTACTAAAGTAACGTGTTATAGCAGAAAGTTGAATACAGCGTATTTCTGGTATATTCATTTTAATGTCACCTGATATATAGGATGTGTGTTAAACTTGAATGGACGAGTCAATTTTTCCTCTTAATAATAGAGAAGTTTTTTTATATATATTCCTAAAATGATGTCCCATTTTAAGTAGAAGTAGATTAGCGGAAATTATCTTTTCTTCCACTTTTGTGTTATAATCAAAAGGTGGTTTTTGGCTATTTGTGAGTAGGTAAGGTACAGTACAACCTGTGATTTCTGCCTTGAGTAAAATGATTACCCGTTGATAAGTATTTTTCAGAAAGTCATTTTGGGCTTGCAAGGGCGGAACCCAGTAGTTTATCTGTAAGAGTTTTTTGTATGATCTGGAAACTTAAATTAATAAAAGGAGGAAATGTTATGTCAAGTCTTGGACCTTCTCAATATAACTATAATTGAATTACAGTTTCCAGATATTAGAAGAGGCCCATGAGTCTCTTTGCTAATTATCAATGGTCTTTGCAATTAACAGCAGATGTACCCATGTTAAGTAAATTGGTAAAGGTCAGAGGAACTCCAAGAGAGGTCTTCCTCAGATATAATACAGTTAAAATCTTGTTAGTTAGTGGTTCATATCCAGCATGCATTAGCTAAGAAACGATAAGGATGTTGGTGTGTTGGAAATGTATGTGCGCTCATGTGCAGACATATATATAGTTTGTTAATTGGATAATTCATATCCTGCAAGACTCCTAAAAGAGGCCATGAGACGATTGGGTCACACACAGTTAGAGAGACAATAGTCCTTCTGAGTTATCAATAGATGTATTCATTCTAAGTGAGCTGACTTCGAGGTTGGAGGAAGTTCAGAGAAGGCCTTAGGGTATAAGAACAGTTAACCTTTGTTAGTTAACTAATCCTAAAGATGTCATGAGACGAGGACGTTTAAACATAAATAGGGAAATGTGTGTGCGTTCTGTCAAAGAGTCCTATTTTTTGTAAAGTTCTAATACTTCAAAACATCGCTGTGGGACTGCTCGAGAGCAGAGGTAATGTTTTCCTCGTTATTATTGATTGTTGTACAACGAAATAATCATTGATCAACGATACCTGTTATGTGCAACGATATAGTGAAACATCCCTATAAGGACACAGGCACATGTGTGTGTGTGTGTGTGTGTGTGTGTGTGTGTGTGTGTGTGTGTGTGTGTGTGTGTGTGTGTGTGTGTGTGTGTGTGTGTGTGTGTGTGTGTGTGTGTGTGTGTGTGTGTGTGTGTGTGTGTGATCTAAAGTAACTTACATGTATTACTTGTATTAGTCAACTATAAACGACTATATCTTAAACATATCTTCAAGATGCCAAAAGTATGTGAAACTGTGTGTGTATTAAACTGATGGGGGAGGGGGCCGGAGAGAAGGAAGTCTATGCAAAATGTGTGTGTGTGTGCAGGCTGCCATATGCAAGTACCGGACACCAAATGTGTCTGCTTTACCTCAAACTTAAGAGACTCTACTTTCCGGGTCGCCCCAGCTGGCTCGCGCTGATTCGCTGATCGGCCATCGTTTTTGTATCTCCCAATAAGATGACCTGCTCGGGGCTCCTTCTGACTGACCATCCCGATATTATATCGCACGGTAGTGGAATTGAGCCCAGAGTACTCTGTATTTTGTATTGTTGTTTTTTACCATTAAACTCAGCTTATTGCTTTTGGGTGTTGGAGTCCTTTTTCTTGTGGCAGACTGCTCATCAACGGACGGCGCGGAGCAGAGGTGAACCTTCCAACCACTCAATTGGGTGGTTCTCCAACACTACAGATCCAGAAGGTGAAGTTCAGAAGTACGAGAGCAGCTGGGAGAAACTGGGCTGTGATCTGAACCGCAGTGCTAAAGGGAACTGGATCTACGCCTGGGTGCAGAGAGAAGAGCAAACGTACATCTGCGACCTCAATGTCACTGAAAACTTTTAATCTGACCAAGAGTTGTTTAAGGAAGGCTACATCCGCATAGATGAGGATTTCACTAAGGGTAGAGGGGATTCCTATTGGTTCTCCTGGTACCGGCAGACCACCGACCCCCAGCGTGCTATGAATGATCTGCAACACTCCAACGATGATGAGAAGAATCTGGACCTTCAGCAGAAGAACTACCAATCAGTGAAAGTTAACCAAAAGGCAGAAGGTAACCCTTTGAATCTGTGGTACAATAAAGATGAACCGGATGTATACCTCACAGTGTTCACCCTCCTTCTCAACACAGCTGCTGTTGAAGCGTATAAGAAGGCCGGTGTCTTTGTCCTCGAAGACTTCAATCTGAATGTAGGTACCAAAGGCTGCGTCATCTGTTTCCGTCTCATGCAAGCAGAGGGGAAAAAATGTTAAATCATTTATTAATGTTAAGGAAATAGTGAAATCAAATACTTCTAATGACTGCAATGATTTTAATAAGTGATTCAAAAGAAACACTCTGTACGACTTAATCTGGAGATGTTTAACCTTTCAATAAAGTAAACTTTGCAATAAAGTGTGTTTGCTTGAGACTCCACCCAACATAAACTTAATTTGACCGTTTTCACTTGTTTTCATCAACCTACTCCCACCACTGTTCTCATAAAATAACATAAAAAAACTGATTTAGCAGAAAGAGTTTGACAATCTAAGCAAAGCTTTTTAGAGAAAATATTGCCAGTACTTTATTTTTTGCTAACCAAAGCCGAATGCTCAAGGCTGGCATTTAGCCAAACAGATTCTGCGTTGAGATGAGCCTATAGCCGCGTTCACACCGGAGTACTTTTCCCACAATAGTTCACCAGAACTATGATATATTTGCGTTGTGAACTGTCAGAAAAGTTATGGAGTTCATTTTTTTTTATCGTACTATAAGTCAATTAATTGCTTATCGCGACAGGCCTATGCACACAATAAAACAGAGGAAACAAACATGCTTTTGACTTTCATTAGTGAATGAAACTGTGTGCCCTTTATAGTCTGTGTCCAATATTGTGTATTTGTATATATTGTATATATATCATATATATCTATGCTAAGGTCCCGCTACTGACACGATAGCAGTCATTTAGTGCGCATATGTGTAATTGTAATTGTAATTAAACCCATGATATCAAAATCTCACTCGTGCCAGGTACCCAAAGTTGGCAACCCTGGCTATGGGATAAAATTAATAGTTGGAGCCATACTCCTTCATGTCTGGAAATCAACAACATTACAGGATAATTTATTCCATGTGAAGCTTTAACCTATTACACCTATTAAAGACTTTGCCACATGCAAAAGTCTTTTGCACGTGGCAAAAAATTCCAAACCGAAGGAAAAACCCCAACAGATGTTGCAAATAGCTTTAACGAGTTATTTACTGAAATTAGCCCCAATCTGGCGAGTAACATTTGTCCAACCTCATGCAAAGTTGATGATTTTCTGAAAAATTGCTACCAACATAGTATGTTCCAATAACAGAAAAAGAACTGCTTGATATTGTCAATACTCAACACAGTAAACAGTCCAAAGATAATTTAGGACTTAGTATGAATATTGTTAAACAAGTTGCACCAAACATTGTAGTCCCCCTAGTAAACATACTGTATGCAATAAATCGCTCCAACAAGGTATTTTCCCCAATGAAATGAAAATCGCGAAGGTAATTCCGGTTTTCAAATCTGTTGATAAATCAAGTCTTAATAACTATAGACCCATTTCTTTACAACCACAATTTTCAAAGATCTTGGAAAAACTCTTCAACAACCGTCCGGAGTCATTCCTCAGCAAATAGACTATGCCCCAGCCAATATGGATTTCAGAAAAATCACTCTACTTCTTCAGCAGTAATTGAACTGGTTGAAGAAATTACAAACAACATTGAGAAACAAATGATTATATTCATTGACCTTAAAAATGCTTTTGATAATGTGAACTATACTATATACTGCTACGCACATTAGAACACTATGGCATAAGGGGTCAAGCTAAATAATGGGTCAAGAGTAATCTGAGAAATAGGCTACAATATTTGGATATAGACGAGGCGAAATCAAACAAGCTTCCTATAACATGTGGAGTCCCTCAAGGATCAATTTTAGGTCCAAAACTCTTTCTGATTTATATGAATGACATTATCAACACCTCTGACCTGTTAAAATTCATTTTATTTGCCGATGATACCACCATTTTCTGCTCCCATCATAATCTTGGCGATCTTGTTAAAATTGTGAATGCGGAATTAGAAATAGTATGTAACTGGTTTACAGTTAATAAATTATCCCTTAATGTGGCCAAAACAAATGACATGTTCTTCAATACAAAGTCTGAGAGTAGAAATGATTGCATTATACGGATTTGCAATACCGAGATAGAAAAAGTTGGTGCATGTACATTTGTAGGACTGCTTGTTGACGAAAAACTCAACTAGAAGCACCATATAAATGATGTACAAACTACACTGTCAAAAACATTAGGTATTTTGCATCGTACTAAGAACATTCTCAAGGAACAAATACTCAGAACTCTTTATAACAGTCTATTTCTCCCTTACCTTTACTACTGCTTTGAAATATGGGGAAACACGTACTCAACAAATCTACAAAAAATAATAACATCCCAAAAGAAAGTATTACGAATAGTCTGTGGTGTTGGTAAATATGAACATACAACTCCCATATTTAAAAAACTCAATCTATTCAAATGTGTTGACATAGTACAGCTTAAAACAGTACTGAATATGTACAACATTTTCCATTACAAAATGCCTAATAACATTCAAAAGCAGTTCCAAACCACAGTCAGGAAATACCCAACGAGGCATCCTAACTGGTTGTGTAGCAAGCCCTGTAGAACAACCATCAAATCACACAAAGCACATAATCAGAGTTAGAACGTGGAATGGACTTCACCCAGACCTTCCAAGTATCACTTGTCATCAACAATTCAAAACTAAATTCAAAAAATGTATATTTGCAGATTACTCCAGCTAACAAATATTGGGTATTCCCAGAATCAATACTTTTTTTTTAGAAAATAATAACTTTTCAGTTTGTTTATTTATTTAATATTGTTTACATTACTTCTTATTTATTTTCATCGTTATGCGGTTGAATAATTTCAGCCCTGGAAATTACCTTGTAATATTTGTATTGGTGTATATGAGTGCATTTGTACTTAAACACCTGAACATATGGTGCTTATGTATATTTTGTGTATGTGTGAACATATGAATGTAAGAAAAGTCACTTGTAAATAAGTGTCCACAATGTTTATATGCATATATTATTATTATTATGTATATTATTATTATATATTTGCCAAGTACATGTGTACATATTTGTATATAGTATTTTCCTTTTCAAAAAGCAACTGTCAACTGCTATTGACATGTGCAGAAAATGTCCCTATATCTTTTCATATATATATATATATATATATATATATATATATATATATATATATATATATAAGTATATATGCATTTTTTTCCCCCCCCCCTAACTTCAATTAATCTTTCCCTAGTTTTTCTTTATTTCTTTGTAATCCTCTTAAACGCCATGGACCCGCTGAAGGGGCCGAAATCACAACATCTGCAAGCAAAAGTGTCTGAGGGCTTCTTAAGATGTAATGAACTATGAATGTTTTATGTCCATTTAACGGGAAGAAACTCAGCTAACTGATCTTTTTTTTTTTTTTTTATAAAACCCAACATGCTAACTGAAAGCCTCTGATTTGGCAACGAGCGAAAAATGCTAACAGATTACTGCACAGAAAATCACTCATAAAACCTTATTATTGATCTTTTCTGCACCCATCGATTTACATCGTGAGATGACACAGAATCGTTTGGTACATACATTATCACTGTATGATAAGAACTCGCGACTTTATAAACAAAAACAGACATCAAAACATGTGGCGCTAGGTAGCTAAAAACGCTAACATGGCCTACCTTGGTCGTTGTCTGGTCAAAACTGCTCTTCAATGGTATTAAAACGATAAAAACGCTGCTGAAGTTAATCCATAGGTTCATCCAATGTGTCTGTGTCCCTTTTAATGATTTCTGATAATTCATAAGCCATAAACCTGCTTTTCGGTTTCCAGATGTCAGAGCGAGAGATAGCTTCACTCTCATGCAAAACTACATGCGCAAAGCCCCCACCTTTTTGTGTTAACATTGGTGTCTATGTGAAAAAAAACCTTCGATTCCATTGGCTCTAGCGGTTATAAAGAGATTTCATTCGTCAAAATCGACAAAGGGAGGTCAGAGATATGCAAAATCCACCCAAATGACCCCAGAAGTGTTTTTTTTGTTCTAAACCTCTCTAAAAAGGTCAAATTTCACTTGTTTTGCATCAATCTTGATACAGGGTACTTATATGTTGTACTTTGGATTCCTAAAGCTTTTAGTCTACTAACCCATCATCCAAGGGTAGTTTTCAATGTAAGTAAAACATTTTTTGTTGGACGGAAACCATCATTTACATTTTTTTGTTGTTCAATCTGAATTTACTTTAAAATGTAAAAGATCTATACTGATTCTGACTCTTCTACATCCAACTCACAGGTTTATCATTACTTTGAGAAAAAAGATTATTAATGTTGTCATTTTCGAGCCTGAGACCTGAAAAACAGGCTTGGGGTCTATAGGTTTTTGACGCAATAATGCCAATGTTATATTAGGATGATTCACGGGAGGGCTACTTCCCATAAGCTATGCTTCAGCCCTCCCGCTTTAACTAATTTTGTTTATCTTTGTGTGTAGGAATTATACTTTTTTCTTTTTTGGATAAATCAGTAGAATTAAAAAAAATAATCGCTATGTTCCAGAAGTAAACAAAGCCTTTGGAGACCGTTTGCATGCAACAAAAACCTATAACACACTGCAGGGAAGGAAATCATAATGGGGTCTCGATGAAGTTTGTGATTTCAGAATGAGCTTGAAACAAAAAAATAGGCAAAAAACGCATTAAAGACAATCTAGGTACCATCACTAGTTACACTTAGATTTCATTGTGCTCCTTTGTTCCTGTAAACTGTTTCAGCAGACTGTCCAGTTATTAGACACAGCGACATTATCATACACTACCTACCATCTCAGATTCAAAAGGGTATTAGAGTTCTCTGAGAATAGCTGATGGGGTTTTTAATCAGATTTTGTTGTCATAAACACATGAACTGCTTTTTTTTACTTTATTCCAAACAAATACCATAAAGTTTAATCAGAATGTATTTTCATTTCTTTAAAAAAAAGATACAATTCACAAACCTTTGTGTTTTTCATCAAATGCTGTTTTGTTAAATTCTCATATAAACAAGGATAAGAATAATATTGTCTCTGAAACAGAACTTCTGTTAGACAGCCATATGCCATACATTTTTGCATACATTCACAGTACATATTTATTCAGTATGATGATAGCTGCCTAACAGAAGTTAAATTCATTTCTCACTTATTCTGACAATGTACTCAACCCCAAATAAAATAACCTCATAAAAGAGTTGTGAAATAATAGTGAAGTCACGTTGTAATAACAATAACTCATCTCTCTCTCGTTTTATTTTTCAGTTTTGCCAAAAGCCAATGTGTCAAGTGTCCTTCCTGGGTTGCCGTCCGGAGTGACCATCTCGCACATGCGCAGTACAGATCGGGCAGGGGTACTGACACAGACATATAAAGATTTATATGAGAAAAGTTTAACGGAGTTTGCAGGAAAAGGTGATCTAGTAAACATGAGTAAAGTCCAAATGCTGCTGTCGGTGAAGAAGCAGCGACTCACTGCTGAAGAGATATTTGCTCTGTTTGAAAAAACGATAAGAGAGCTCGAGGAGGAGCTGTCTTGTTCAAAAGAGGAGAATAAGAGACTCCAGAAACTACTGGACGCGGTGTTACAGCCTCAGCTTCGGATACACAGAGCAGGTCTGTTCCCTTTACTCTTAATGAACACTTTAAACCAGGGGTGTCCAAACTACGGCCCGGGGGCCGGCCCTCAGCTAATTCAAAAAGTATTTGGGAAATATGGCCCACAATGAAATGTGCTTTTCTCATATTGTACTTCTTAAATATATATGTACAGCCATATTACACACTAGTATTCATGTGTTAATAAGCTCACTAAAATAAATTCAGTCAATTCATGTTGATAAAATGTTCTAACAAATCTTAGTTGATGAAAAAAAGCCTAATAACTTATTTACACAGCAAGCTTGAAATAGACCCTTCATATTTCATGTTATTATAATCACTCTGAGGCTTCTGTTTTTAAGGGACGAGCTGCCAACACGATAAATGAAACCCGATAGAGAGCTGTGATGTTGGCTGTTTTTTTCTTAAAGCATATTAAGCCTAATTTAGCTACATTTTGCTAACTTATAACTTAAAGGTGGGGTAAGTAATTTTGGAGAAACCAGCTCGAGTGCGCTAGAATTTGAAAATACACAGCCGGAAAACATCTACCACTTCCTTACAGAGCCCCTCCTCCAACACACACGCGCACATGACCAATGAGGGCACGAGATAAGTTTGTGCACAGATGGAAGGCTGACAGGCAGGTAGGTCATCCAGTTATTTTTGCCGGGCTGGCTAAAATGACTGGTCGTGCTTTTTACAGTACTACGGCTTCCACAGATGACATTTTTTTATGGATTTTTTGTCAAAGGAATTCAGATATTCATTGCTATCGGGATGTTAAGAGCATTCCATGGAATATAACAAAAAGTGTATCTCGAGCCGGTTTCTCAAACTTACCTACCCCACCTTTAACTTACGAGGCATAGAACCGCAGTGACGCGTCATAAAACCCGGAAGTACATTTCTTCCGGTTCCTTTGTCAAAAACCAATGCAATTTCTCCATAGGATTTTGGAAAATAGCTCGAAATAAGGTCTGTGGTTGACACACATTTAAGAGAGGGGTCACGTTTTGTTCAGCCGGATAATCTCCACATGTCAACCCTACTTTTATAATTTTTGAATCATAAATCTAGTCGCCAGAAGCAAAATGCTAACGCTATGCTATAGACGAACTACAAGCCAGTACAGCAGCAGGGTCGCACGACTTTAACGTCATGCCAACTTAAGATCGTTTCAGCTGACTTGCACTGAAACTGCACTTTGAACACTTTAAATATATTAACATTTTAAACTGTATACCCCGGTTATCTAGGCCCTTTTTGTTTTGTTTCATGTATACCACGTTTATCTAGGCCCTTTTTGTTTTGTTTTATGTATACATGTCACACTGTGGGAAATTATATTTCTGGATTTACAGTGCATGACATTAAGGATTTTGGGAGATGGCCCTGTGGGCCATCTAAGCTAATTTACAGATGGCCCTGAGCCCAATAGAGATTGCCCTAAAAAATGCGTGCGGACGAAATGCCACAAAGGGTTTGGGGGGCCTCCCCCTAGAACATTTCGATTTTTGCAGGTCTTAGATGCTGTCTGGTGCATTCTCTAGACTGAATTATAAGATGAACCAGCACAATATTATATTGTACAATTTCAATTTTATTCTTCATTTCACTTGTTTGTTTGTTCTTGTTTGTTTGCTCGCTTGCATGCCTTGCATAGCTATAAGAAATACTTAAGTTGTTGGTCAAGACACTTTCCATCTGTAAAAAAGTAGAAAACATTACATTCAGTTGTAACTGCCAAAACAAACATTATTTACACTATTATGGCCCCTGTTAAAAATGTTTGTAATGTTATTTACTGTAAGTTGGTCGAACGAATGCCTCCTCATCCGGAAGCTGACCGAGCAGAGCCGAGCAGCAGTCGAGAGGAGCCGAGCGCATCCGCGAAGCATACAAAATGGCGACGTCAGAGTTCCCGTTGGCCGGCAAATCTAAATCTCTTCAGTCACAATAATTTCCCTTTAGCACAATACGGCTTCAGTTGCGCCACTTATGTGACAGACAAGAAGAATATGTGACAGACAAGAATAGTCAATTCTAATGTCTAACACGTAATGTAGAGAAAGAGATGTCCTGTATGGGTTGATTGTGCGTTGATCTGTTGGTAATGCCTCGGGGTTCCGGTGGGCATGTAAACAAATGCATAATGCTGCGCTATACTTTGTGGCCTCACCCAGTTGCATAGCGACACTTATTGTTTAGGTGTCTTTTAATAAGCAGGTAGTCCTATCATTAGCTAGAACTAGCTAGATCTGATCAATATGGACATAAACGTGAGTGAAGTCTAATCTTACGGGAGCGAGAGATCAGCTGCTGCTGACGAGTCGACACGCAGCACTGCATGATCACATGCAGCGGTGAGCGGACAAAACACACACTTCAGGTTAGAATATCACACGTAGCTATTTTAATTACCTCTCAAACTACCTAAACTAGTTATAGATATGTTTAGTTTTACTGTCGGGTCACTCATTACTGGATCCGCGAGCTGCTGGCATAATAGATTGCCCGATCGGGCAACCAGCAGGTGAGGTTCATTGCCCGAGCTAAATACTAGATGGCCCCGGGCCATCGGGCAGCCCTTAATGTCGAGCCCTGATGTATAACACATGTAGAATTTTTGACAATAAAGCTGACTTTGACTTTCGCGCGCTTGCATATTTTAACAAAGCTTTTCATTTTAGCCACACTGAATTTAACTAGAAGTCATGGCTGTGTCAATTACCAGTCTGATATCGTTTTACAAAGATGACAAGAAGAGTGTAGACAGAGGAGAGAACCACTACAAGTCAAGACACGTAAAACAGTGCAGCCTAGATGAAGGTGTGCTTACCGGTGTTGTCAGGGCTAGCATGAGGGACAAGGTTTATAGTGTCGGTGAGTAGTGATAGCAAGAGTACCGTTAACCTAGAGTTAATTTATTCACATTAATTCCCATCAACAAATCCATTTTATGTGTCACATGAAATCTTTATTAGGCAAGGCAAGGCAAGTTTATTTATATAGCACTTTTCAACACAAGGCAATTCAAAGTGCTTTACAAAAAATGAAAGACATTAAGAAAATGGCATTTAAAATCAGTCATTAAAAAGAAAAGCTAATCAAATAAACATTAAAAGAAAAAATATGTGGATAAAAGTTACAGTGCAGTTTAAGATATGAATAGTTCAATTAAAAGCAGCGACAAAAAGAAAAGTCTTCAGCCCGGATTTAAAAGTAGTCAGAGTTGCAATGGACCTGCAGGTTTCTGGGAGTTTGTTCCAGATATTTGGAGCATAATAACTGAACGCTGCTTCTCCATGTTTAGTTCTGACTCTGGGGACAGAAAGCTGACCAGTCCCTGAAGACCTGAGAGATCTGGATGGTTCATCATTTAGCAGGAGGTCAGAAATGTATTTTGGGCCTAAACCCAAAATACATTGGGTTACAGTGCTTTATAAACAGCAGCAGTATTTAGAAATCTATTCTTTGACACACAGGAAGCCAGTGTAAAGACTTCAGAACAGGAGTGATGTGATCCACTTTCTTAGTGTCAGTGAGGACTCGAGCAGCAGCGTTCTGAATCAGCTGAAGCTTTCTAATAGATTTTTTAGTGAGACCTGTGAAGACACCATTATCAATCAATCAATCAATGTTTATTTATATAGCCCAATATCACAAATGTTACATTTGTCTCAGTGGACTTCACAGTTTGTACAGAATATCAGTATGACAAGCAAAATATTCCAGAGAAAACCCACAGTTTAAAGGGGAACATGGGAGAAACCTCAGGGAGAGCAACAGAGGAGGGATTACAGTGCATGACATTAAGGATTTTGGGAGATGGCCCTGTGGGCCATCTAAGCTAATTTACAGATGGCCCTGAGCCCAATAGAGATTGCCCTGAAAAATGCGCGTGGACGAAATGACGCACGAAGGGTTTGGGGGGCCTCCCCTTAGAACATTTAGATTTTTGCAGGTCTTAGATGCTGTCTGGTGCATTCTCTAGACTGAATTATAAGATGAATCACCACAATATTACAATTTCAATTGTATTCTTCATTTCACTTGTTTGTGTTTGCTCGCTTGCATGCCCTTTATAGCTATAATAAATACTTAAGTTGTTTGTCAAGACACTTTCCATCTGATGAAGGCAAATGCCTTCCCAGATGTAAAAAAGTAGAAAACATTACATGCAGCTATAACTGCCAAAACAAACATTATTTACGCTATTATGGCCCCTGTTAAAAATGTTTGTAATGTTATCTACTGTAAGTTGGTCAAAGGAATGCCTCCTCATCCAGAAGCTGACCAAGCAGACCCGAGCAGCCGAGTGCATCCGCGAAGTACACACAATGGCGACGTCAGAATTCCCGTTAACAAGCAAATCTAAATCTCTTCGGTCAAAAGGTCCGGTCAAAATAATTTCCCTTTAGCGCAATACCGCTTCAGTTGCGCCACTTATGTGACAGACAAGAGTAGTCCATTCTAATGTGTAACACTTAATGTGGAGAAAGAGATGTGCTGTGTGGGTTGATTGTGCGTTGATCTGTTGGTAATGCCTCGGGGTTCCGGTAGGCATGTAAACAAATGCATAATGCTGCGCTATACTTTGTGGCCTCACCCGGTTGCATAGCGACACTTATTGTTTAGGTCATGGTGTCTTTTAATAAGCAGGTAGTCATATCATTAGCTAGAACTAGCTGGATCTGGTCGATATGGACATAAACGCGAGTGAAGTCTAATCTGACGGGAGAGAGAGATCAGCTGCTGCTGACGAGTCGACACGCAGCTCTGCATGATCACATGCAGCGGTGAGCGGACAAAACACACACTTCAGGTTAGGATATCACACGTAGCTATTTTAATCACCTCTCAAACTACCTAAACTAGTTATAGATATGTTTAGTTTTACTGTCGGGTCACTCATTACTGGATCCGCGAGCTGCATGATACTGGTATAATAGATTGCCCGATCGGGCAACCAGCAGGTGAGGCTTCATGGCCCGAGCTAAATACTAGATGGCCCCGGGCCATCGGGCAGCCCTTAATGTCGAGCCCTGGATTACATTACAGTAGTCCAGTCTACTGAAGATAAAAGCATGGACAAGTCTTTCCAAATCCTGCTGTGACATCAGTCTTTTAATCCTAGATATGTTCTTTAGGTGATAGTAAGCTGATTTAGTAACTGTTTTAATGTGACTGTTGAAGCTCAGGTCAGAGTCCATGACTACACCTAGATTTCTGGCTTTATCTGTTGTATTTGAACATTGCAGACTGAAGCTCAGCGCTAACTTTTATACGTTCTGCCTTGGCTCCAAAAACCATTACCTCAGTTTTATCTTTGTTTAATTGGAGAAAGTTCTGACACATCCAGTCATTGATTTGTTCAATGCACTTACTCAGTGTTTGAATAGGAGCATAGTCTCCTGGTGAAATGGTTACGTAAATGTGTGTGTCATCTGCATAGCTATGGTAACTTATTTTGTTGTTCTTCATTATCTGAGCCAGTGGTAGCATGTAGACGTTAAAGAGAAGAGGCCCCAAGATTACAAATATTACACACCAGAAAACACAGAAATATCCATGAAATAAACATACAGTAGGCTATAAACAATTAAAGGGATAATTGGGAATGCATTACAAATGTAAATATATTTTAAATAATAAAACAATCCCACCACCACAGGTATCTACAGGAGAAGAGGGAATTCTCTCCACTAAATGTGAATGCCCATGTGGAGAATGGAAATGCAGTCATGCGGCTGCATGAGCCATCTTTGCCATCCACAATTTCAGCTGCACTGACACCCCCTGTCAGTGGAAGAAGCCAAAGGCAGCTAAACGTATACATTCAGTGGAGGATGTTGCAATGTTGTGGTTGTTAGTGTATATAAAACATATAAAATATAGTTTCATGGAAGTCACCCCGTCACATATAAGAGCATTAAGACATACAGTGCATAGGCTAAAACAAAACATCTAAAGATATAACCTTGCACTTTGATAAGTCTCGTGAACATTTTCACTATTTTGACATTTTTATAGATGAAAATTGAACTAAAGAAATAAATGGTAGATTAATCCATATTGAAAATAGGTGTCAGCTGCTACACTAATTATAATAGTTATATTTCTTAATTAATTAAGATAAGATATTACTGTATTGATCCCAATTTGGGAAATGTTTGTGTTGCAGCAGCATAACAAGAAAAACAAAATATAAGTTATTGTACAAAAGTATGTGAGGGATGGGATATTAAATTGAATATAAATGTAAAATGTTCATGTGATTTTACGTCCAAGAGAAGCTATGGAGCAGAGAGTTCTCTGCCAGCCAGAGGTGATTTGTTATTAGTTCAATATGTCAAACTGATTTCCCTGACTACAATCTTTAGTTACATGGTGAAACGTTATGCTGCTTGTACTAATTAGACTTATCATATAAGCCACACAGGTTTTAATAGGATGTATTCATTATCTTTACTTGTGTTGCGGTCTTTTCAGCAGCGCCATCTCTAAAACGGCGATACAGTCACTACCCATCATTTACATTTCACCGTGACATGGACAAAAATGTAACGTCAGCTTACCTTATGACACGAATCCAGACTCTCCTTTGGTAAACATTGGCCGGGAAACGATAGAACAAGCACGTTTAATGCGAAGACCTGTGGCTGCAACCCGGAGCAAAGCAACAAACAATTGCGTAGCTAACTAGTAGCGCTAGCTTTAGCTAACGTTAGCTAACGAAACGAACTGCCGAGTAAAATTGGAAAACACTGGTAATTAATTATTCTATCATTTGTAAAACTACGGTGTTAAAAACGACAATTTCAAAAATATAGATTCTAATGGTCAGATATAGATATACAGATACTAAAGATAGGCAGGTACTTGCTTTCAAGCAGAACACAGGGGAAAACAAACTTAGCGGAGTGTTTACGTGTTCGGCGTAACGACGTACAACGGCCTCGACAACTTCTGTAGTCCTATTCAGCCACTCGGTAACAACCATCCTTTTTCAGACACGTAGACTCTTCAAAAATCAGCAGTGGAGTCACTGCTGATGTATTTAATGTCGTAGAACAAAACATGATTTATCTCTTAAATTTGTGTCAACCACAGACCTTATTTCGAGCTATTTTCCAAAACCCTATGAAAAAAATGCATTACTTTTTGAGGAAGGAACCGGAAGTGCTAAAAATGCTAACTTACTTCCGGGTTTTTGGACGCGTCACTGCGGTTCTCTATACCTCAGCTGGCCCAGCCCTTCATATATTTATCTGTATGTTTGGACAC
>NC_136903.1:3631811-3777696 GCF_949606895.1 Notothenia rossii | reverse complement strand
TGCATTATTAGGGCTGAAAAATTACTCCCGTTTTAATGGTGATTAGATTTTTCAATGCTACGGTTTTTTCTGACTGTGTGCTTCCTGTTTCCTGCAGATGTCCAGCAGCTGGTGGTGGTTAAAGAAGAGGTTCTCCCTGACCAGCAGGAGTGGAGCACCAGTCTGGACCAGGAGGACGCAGAACCCCTCCCACACATTAAGCAAGAACAGGAAGAACTCAGGATCAGTCAGGAGGGAGAGCAGCTTCAGGAGCTGGAGGAGGCTGATATCACCAAGTCCACTTTCACTCCTGACCCTGTGAAGAGTGAAGATGATGAAGAGAAACCTCAGTCCTCTCAGCCTCATCAAAGACAAACTGAACACATGGAAACAGAAGCTGATGGAGATGACTGTGGAGGACCAAAACCAGCCTGGAACTCAGATCCAGAGAGCAGTTTACAACCAAAGACTGAGGACGACACTGGAGACTCTTCTGAACCTGACACTGAAGACAGGTGCTGATTGGAAGGAGACCAGAGAACCTGCGTCAGGCTCAAACTCACTGAAAAATAGACATGATTCTGTCAGTGGTCCACAGAGTAGTGCTGAAAAGAAAACCATTCAGCTGCTCAGTCTGTAAGAAAGCTTTTTCCCTGAGTGGAAATTAAAGAAACACATGAGAATCCACACAGGAGAGAAAGCACATAGCTGCTCAGTCTGTAAGAAAGCTTTTTTCACAGAGTGGAGATTTAAAGAGACACATGAGAATCCACACAGGAGAGAAAGCACATAGCTGCTCAGTCTGTAAGAAAGCTTTTTCAGAGAACATAGAGTTAAAGCTACACATGAGAATCCACACAGCAGAGAAACCCTTTAGTTGTTCAGTCTGTAAGAAACATTTTTTCCCTGAGTGGAAATTTAAGAGAAACACATGAGAGTCCACACAGGAGAGAAACCCTTTAGCTGCTCAGTCTGTAAGAAAGCTTTTACATGGAATGAAAGTTTAAAGGAACACATGAGAATCCACACAGGAGAGGAAATATAAAGCTGCAATGTTTGTGACAAAAGATTTAAGTGGCGTATGAGTTTCAATAAACACAAGTGTGTTGGTGTCAGTCCCTCAAAGCTTAATGAAAATTCAAACTGAGGATAACAGAGAGGGCAGAGCCTCCATTCAGGCAGCTCAGCTGAACACACAGAAGCTCATGGAAAGGACAAGGAATACGTCTTATGACAGTTCACCACATGAGAAAAATCTGCTGACTGGATCAACATTGTTGCACGGCATTCATATAAGACTTAAACAACTCTATCTTATCAATATAAGTGGACAATATGTTTAATGTTTTTGTCATACTGATTTTTTGACTAATGGGGCGAAGCCTGCGAGCTAGTTCAGGCAGTCAACTCGAGCACTTATGCTGCATTCATACATAACACCCCTTGCCACTCTAAAACCAACCAAACAGAGTCTCCTTAATATGTCGCTCTATTTAACCTGCCAGATCTCTCTCCATGCATTGCTTGCTGCTGCTATTGCTGCAGCTACCTTTACGTCGCTGTTGCTTGGCTGCCCCACCTCCACCCCAGTTTCCACATGTAGGCTCGGGGGTTAGTTATTTAAATCAATCACTCATCGTGCTATGTATATCTATGGAGTGATGATGCCCGAGCCTAGTCGCCAAACTCAACTATATGCTGCTTCTAATAAACATGTTAAAGAAACACGTGAGTTGTCTGACTGAAATACGTTAACCACTGACTGTTGATGAACCATTTCATTGTGGATTGAGGCTCCAAGTTTCCATATACAGATATAGGATGATTTGATGTATTGTTCTTTATTTCTAAACGTTTTGTATCATTGCTATCCTGTTAATGATCCCTCTTTTACATAAATGTACCTGATATCTGATTGTTTTTACTTCTGTAACTGTAAGGGAACACTTTTGCCTATTTGTACCCTGATGACCTAATGCCGTTACATGTAATACATTAGAATAGAATAGAATACCTTTATTGTATTATCAGTTGTCGAACACCAACTTGGCCCACAGCAGCATAGACGGAGCTTTTCAACATAACAGACATGCATTCGTCTGCGGTCTGCGGAGGCCTACTCCCACCTGTCGAGTACGGTTGTGTTGAGGTGAATTTTCCCCGGAGACGTCACAGAGAGACGGAGCGGCTCCACCTGCTGCTGCCTGCTTTCCACCTGTCTGGTGTCTGCGATCTGCGGAGGCCTGCTCCCACCTGTAGAGTACGGCTGTGCTGAGGATTTTACCCCGGAGACGTCGCGGAGAGACGGAGTTCCACGCTTCGGAATGGAGCCTGCTTCCACCGGGCGTGTACTGCTGTGTGGAGCAAACACATCCTCAGGTCGGCCTATGTTGACGTTATGTCAAGTCCCCTGTGTCGGCTTTTTCCAACGCAAGTGGGGCCGGCCCTTAGCGTACATTTTCAACTTTCCGGGATGTCCATAGGCTTCTATATAGCTCCCTAAAGGTATGTTGTAGACGACTTGAGATCGCGAGCGAATGCTACCCGCCGCGGGCCATTCTCTGCGGAAGCATACGTTGTGAGACAGCATTGCATTAAAAACATTATCCTCTCTATATATTGTCATGCTTTAAATCAGGGGTCCCCAACTTTTGTCGTGCCAAGGACCGGCAGATACATTAAAAAAAATGTGCGGACCGGTTGTCAATTTTAACTGATTTTAATATTTACTCACCAGCGGGTGGCAACAGAGGCTAATTGTATTTAACAGCCTGAAGAAATACCAATATGCATCCAAAACATATTAACAACGTTTAAAATCAGGATACAATTAAAACACAAAATTAGGACCGCTTTACAAATATTAATATAATATATAATATAGCCTAATATAGGTGGCAACAGTGGCTAATTGTATGTAACAGCCTGAACAAATAATAGAATAATATGCATCCAAAACATACAGTATTAACACAGTTTAAAACCAGGATACAATTAAAACAAATTAGGACCACTGTACACATATTCATTGCTTGAATTGGAATAAAAAAGGTGCCAGTACTCTAAATCAGCAACAAGTATTTGGCACAAAGTCATAGTATATCCTATAATGCTGGTGGGTTTGTCTCTTTACTGTATATTTTAGAAAGGCTCACTGTACTTAAACAAAATGACTCAGGGTGCATCTGAGATTAGAGGGGGTGCAGTGGTAAAGTGCTATTTTTATAAGTGGGGAGTGGACCTGACACCCTCTAGTCTAGGGGGGTCCGGGGGCATGCTCCCCCGGGAACATTTTTTTTAAATATTGAAGTTAGATGCATCAATCTGGTGCACTTTGAGAGCAAAATGAAGAGATATATGGATACCTCTCAACATCCATAATGAAACAACTGTAAACAGATTTACTTTTTCTTTATGGATATAAAAGAAAGTAAAGCTTGACTCCTACTGGCTGGTTAGATGACTCCTCGTCCCTGAGGCCACTACCAGTTTTTTGTGCCATTTTGCTGGATTTATTTGTCAATAGCGTTGCTGCACAAAGTGATAGCCCTCTAGTTTAAATCTACTAACCAAAAAGAAACATATGGAGATGGGTTACTATTTAAAAAAAATTGCAAATCTATTTGGGAACAGTGGGGCCGGGCCTCAAATCCTATAGGGGGGTCCGGGGGCATGGTCCCCCGGTAAGATTTTTTTTGAAATGTTGGACTTAAATGCATCAATCTGGTGCATTTTGAGGGGGAAATAAAGAGACTACACCCATATGAAACAAAAATGTATACATTTAAATAATCATAAAATCATAAGTACATGGCCATAACCAATAACATACAATATCCAATATGAAAAAACATTGAAACTTGTTTATTTATTTGTTTTTGGTTCATTTATAGTTGTGAGTGTGTCTGGGCTCCTGAATCGGCCTCTCCTGTCTCCCTCCTCTCCCCCCTGCTCCTCTTTGAGGCAACAGCAAAGACTAGTTTTAGCTCTCAACAAGTTTATCTTACCTTTTTTCACCTAGTTAACATTTTGTTTGTATTATTCATGCATATTTTACTAATCACTACCCCCTCAAATGGAAATATGTGTTTACATAAATGGTGACCGAACCGTTTGAGACCCACTGAGATAACTTAAACTAAGTTAACTATCTAAAGACTCAGAGAGTAATTTACCTCACCAGAGCTGTAGTTATCAGCCTCTCAGTCTGACAGCAAAGGACTCTCCCTCCACCTTGTTGTTGAAAAAGTTCCTTATATCCGTTAGCGCAGCTAGCTAGCACCAGATGCTAACAACAATACACGTTACCGGTGCGCGCGCTTTCTCGCTCGCTCGCGCCACACATACACCAACACACACCCTCCCGAGCTTGAATGACACACAGAGACCAATCGAGGGCATGAGTATGATCTGTATGAAAGTGGCAATGTCGGCAGGCCACGTCATGTAGACAGCCAGTCACCCTCTGTGAGGCAGTCAGACCCACATTTGCGCTGCGTTGCGTTTACAATATATACGTATATTGCCGGCGGCTGAGTACCGGCATTTTACTGAGTACCGGCACCTTGCCGGTACTCAGTCAGAAGTGCCGGTACCACATGGGTAAAAATCAGAAGTGCCGGTACTGCGTACCGGTGAGTACCGGCCCAATTCAAGCACTGCACATATTGATATAACTGAAATGTCAGTGAGACCCCTGGGCTTGTTAGCCAGCCATATTAACGTCATACCGGGGCGTTCGTTCCGGTGCACTCCGACAGCATTTAGCACTACATCGAGATTAAGATTAAACTAACTTCTTTTGGGAACACCCACATACCTATGGAGTTGGCCAGATGTGTGTAAATTACTGTTCATGGTAGTGGACATCGCTATTGGCCACGACCTTGGCTGGACAACCTGGAAGTCACTTAGTAGACTGCGTGTGGAACAGGGGAGGTGCAAAGCACTGATGAAAGTGTGGAACTACACCACAGAAGACACATGCAGCTGTGGATCAGTGCAGACAATGTCCCACCTACTGGAATGTGCCAATGCCCGCCGGTGCAGTCCAGAAGACCTGGCAGAACCTACCACATCAGCTGTGGCCTGTGCCCGATACTGGCAGAATGACATCTGAGATTGCTACGGACTCGAAGAAGAAGACTGTTCATGGTAATTTGAAAACAAATGCCGTTGTTGGACACACACAAACACACCGAACATACACACACACAGCGGAGCTGAGCAGAACACATATAGACACACACATCATGCGCCTTTGTGACCAGACATTTCCTTCATACAATGAGTAATAGGGGGAATAATCGGGCCGTTCGATGTGTGTGCAGGGGTGAAAGTGGTTTGAATTTCTTGCAGGTACTATAATGCTACCCCGACCTTCATTGGTTCATATTGTTCTCCTCCCGCCCCCAGCTTCATGCATCCCTGAACACAAACTTCAAATTTGTAATGTCTTTATGGGGTAGAAATTAGAAACACTTGACAATATGTATAGTCAATTATTTATTTTCAATTGTGCATACAACTTGTGTCAAAACTTAACAGACCATTAGCAAGGCATGTTGAGGGAGGTAAACTACACACTTTTCCACATTTTCCACAGAGGGCTGAAGTAGCTCTCCTCTTCTGTGTACCGGCGAGCCATGCAGCTTGTTGAGTGGGCTGCTCTTCTTCCTTTGCCCAGCCAGGTCTTCACATAAGGCAGTGGATCCCACTGTCTGCATGGTGGTCCCACAGAGCTGATGAAGAGGAGATTTGCTGCATTTGTTGTTGTAAGTTTGCTCCTATACTCAGTTATGATGTTATTCATTGTGCTGAACCCCCGTTCACAGTCAGCATTGCTTGGAGACAGTGCCACTGCCATGAGCAACTTCTTCATTTTGTTGGGAATGTTTCTTCCTCCACTGGCCTTGTATTCTGTGAATCCAAGATGGGCCTATTGTTGGTTCACATGTAGGACATCACACAAAGCCCTCACCTCATTATCTCCAAATCGAGGATTGTCATGGTCCCAGTTGTCAGGGTTGAGGACTGCCATTTGATTGATAAGGCTGTTATAAGCCTCTTTTCGGTTGGCTGCAACACTGGCCTGTGCTCTGTTTGCTGTGGTTGTGAAGAGTCTTTCTTTCATATTGTCTGCCACTGCTTGGATGAACTGAGCAGAGTCAATGATGGGAGACCTGCCAACTCTTAAATCCTCTCCCTTGAATTCCATCACTTCCTCTGCCTGACTGGCATCAACTGCATGTTGTCCTGGGTAGCAATTGAAACTTTCTATGCGTTTGACATACGTCGTCATGATGTCATGGGCCTTTGGGAGTGTGGTCTTCCTGTTCTGAAGAATTTCTGACAAGTTCTTAAGTTCAGTCAGAACATCTGCCATCAGTGCAAGACTTTTCAGGAAGTTGATGGAGCACAACTTAGAAAGCAGACCTTTGAATTTGGCCCTCTCTCTGCTGTCCCTTGTATCATCCTCTGATGCCTCACGGAAATGTTGTGCCAAGACTGGATAAGACTACCAAACTGCAGAGACTGCCCTCCATGAAGAAGCTACCCAGCGAACACTGAACACTTTTCCAATCCTCCTGAGGGCGATGTCCAGGTTGTGAGCAAATTCACTCAGCTGCCGCATGTTTTTTGGTGACTGGCTATATAATGAATATAGGCTGTCCATGAATGCCTGGAAGTCCTTTGTTCCCCCTGTCACATCCAGTGCCTGGTCAACAGCAAGCTCCAGTCTGTGATTAAGGCAGTGCCATAGTATGATGCCTGGGAAGTCATCCTGGAGCAACTTCCCAACACCTGACTTCACTCCCAGCATGACACTGGCCCCATCACTGCAAAATCCAATGAGGATTTCTCTCAGCAACTCAACAGTAAAGCCATTTTTAAGCAAGCAACCCATAATCTGTTCCTTGATATGAGGAGCAGACATACTATCCAGCTCAACCAGGTACAACGGAAAGGCAATGGGCTCCATGTCTCCATCAACACTAGCCTTCAGGAACACAATTAGTGTTGATTTGTGCCCAACACTGGTTGACTCATCAGCCAATACTGTGATTTTGCTTTTGGTCTCTATTATCTTTTTTAGAAGTTCCTTTTTCATCTGTGATGACACATGCTCAATTATGTCAACAGACAGTTTTGCTATGCAAAACACGCCCCAAATCAGCAGAATTTGCATGCTGCAGGTCAATCAGAATCTCAAAGTCTGTGAAAGGCTTGTTGTTCTTGGCCACATAATAGGTTGTCATGAATACCTTGGCAGTAGACTCAAACACAGACTCCTGACTACTCGCGTTCATGTTCAGAAGAATATCTTTATTTGCTGTCTGAATAATCTTGACTGCTTCATTATGTGCTGCAGAGTTCTTGTGTTCACGGATTTTTTTGCGCAGTGATGAAAGCTGGACATCCCTTGATGGACCAGCTGGGATTATCTTTCCATCAGCCTACTGAATAGCAATATTAACACCACGGGAGGCCATGACACCCAGATCCTTCACATCATGGCATGGGGTACAGCCTAGCCTTCCATTGTGAGCATACATCCATTCATTTTTCTGTTTGAACTGTTCATATTGTTCTTCTTTCCATATAGAAGGGTATGCAGTAGGGCTAGCATCACCTATGGTGGCTTCTGAGGGACCTGCTGCCACTTCTTCTGGCTGAGTCTCCTCTTCCTCCCTCTGGGCCTCAACTGTTATAAATTAGAATAAAGATGTATAACTAAATTCAGCAGACAGTCAAAAATGTACAAGTCTCTGTCTTTCTTTGAATTTTCAGAATATTGGTTACATAAATTAAAATACTAATAAAATAAAATGTATGCCACAATGTGCAGATTAAAATAGAAGATACCAAAGCAAAATATTTAATGTTAAAATAGTATGCTGTGTACATGTTGTGTTCTGAGTAAAATAGCCATTGACTATATAGAGCAGGGGTGCCCAACCTTTTTTTAACCAAGACGGCGGCGATCGTTGACGGGGGGGGGTTATTAACTATAGTTATTTGACCACAATATTTGAACACAATTACAGTTTATTTTATTTTCAACTATATTCTTCTTCTTCTTCTTCATATTACTACTACTACTATTATTATTATTATTATTGTTATTGTATATGTAATATTTTTCACTCCCTTCTCTTTTTCAAGTGAGGGTGCTTAACATTCAACTGGGACCCTTATGCACCCCCGTAGAACCGGGCCTGGAGGTGGCCAAACTACGGCCCGCGGGCCACATGCGCCCCGTTGATGTGTTTAATGTGGCCCGTCCAATATTGGTATAAATGAGCCAGGGTTCCCGCGCTGATCTTAAAAAGCCTTAAAGTCTAAAATACAACGATCCAATTTTTATTTATGTTATCCCCCACTGTCCACACGCCGCGCGCGCCGCGAAAAGTCCCTTCCTCCCTGGTCGTCGCAGCTGCGCGTGGACGTCACCCCGCGCGCGGGAGAATGAGATTAAAACAACCCTCAGCCCGACATGAATCAAGACGGAACCAAACAATGCCCCCCGGCCCGGCTGTCACATTGATACATCATTGTGGCCCCTGAACCAAAAAGTTTGGCCACCCCTGTTGTAGGACATTAACTGAATATTGTTGTTCTACTTTTAGACATCTCGAGATCGACTGGGGATCGACTGGTTGGGCACCCCATATAGAGATACAGTTTGCTAGTTAGCTAACTTATTATATTCATCATGGCCATGTTCATGTCCATTCTCTGGGCTAAATAAGCATCATCACCTGTGTCATCTGTGGGCGTTGTTTTTCAAATTTTAAGCACATTCTGAGTTTCTTCATCTCTCTCCTTTCTCTTAAACATCTAAAGAGTCGTCGTTTGCATTTTTGCTTTAATTACCACGTAGCCTAATTTTCTAGCTGTCATTCAGTCACTCCATTCTTTTCTCCTCCCGCTATTCTGATCAAGTGGGAAAAAGCTAATATGTGACCCGCTCTATCGAAATCAGTCGGAAGTCGCAACGGCTCATTTCAAAATAAACGTGGATTTGCGTAAAAAAAATTGTTTTTCGGGGTTCGGGTGTTTTGTTTAATAAACAAAGTCTTGGCTTTCAGAATATGAAACTTGTTTCGGCAAATTCAGATGATAAATACAACTTAGAAGCTTGTAACGGCATAATTACAAGCGAAGAACGGAGTAACTTGAGGTCACAGCAGGCATAACAGCAGCCGGTGTTTCTCGTTAGTGTTTTCCCCGGGACACAAACACAATACGCAAAAATACACACACACACACACACACACACACACACACGCGACCAGACCAGTAATCCAAACCAAAATATCTGCCCTTCGTAGTATAAATTCCACGGGTGGAGCTATCAATTCTTCCCGGTCCTCCGGACCGCCTGGAAATCTCTTACCGGTACTAAGGACCGGGTAGGACCGGCACACTTTCAACACTGTGTGTGTGTGTGTGTAGAGGTGTGTGTGTGTGTGTGTGTGTGTGTGTAGAGGTGTGTGTGGTTGAAACGTAGCAGCCTGCAGTGGGGAACACAGTGAAGGCGGTGTGTACGCGCTGGTGCTGCACTTCTCAGAGGCTGCCTCCTGATGCTGCAGCCATTTCATGAAGTGAAGGAGGCTTTACAAATAAAAAAATAGCTCTACACCCCTGGCCGCAATGTCCTTAAAATGAAGTCCGAGTTCGAAATATTTCTAAAATAATCTATGCACTGCCATTCCCCCACAAACATAACAGTCTGCGATTAAACGGTTGTCTCCTGCGTGCTGCACTTCCTATTGGCGCACCACCTGTAACTTTCTCTGCGCACGAGAGGCTGAGACCTTACGCTAACCAATTTATTTATTTTGTATGTTTTGGATGAAATAATATGACTGGTATAAAATAAAATGAAAAAAAAATGAATAGAATTTTTTTTGATAAAATATTTTTATATATTTATAATTCTGCAAATATTACGATAAACTCACAGCTATTTCGCAGGCCCGGCAGTAACACCTCCGCGGCCCGGTACCGGTCCGCGGACCGGGGGTTGGGGACCCCTGCTTTAAATAGTGTCTCGGGCTTTGGCCATAGTGTGGCTCAAAGTATTTTGTCCGGCCGTTGTGAACATAGATATATATAAACACTGTTGTAAATGTATGTTTACTATGTAAACACTGTGTTTATATATATCTATGGTTGTGAAGACTGCTTTGTTTATTGTCCTTGTTTTTGTTTTAAATAAAGCATTTTCAATCGACGCATGCCAAACATGTGACGTCATATGATGCGTTGCATCTGCGCACAGGGAGCAGGGAGACCCCGAGTTCCGTATTCCCCGTATTTTTTAAATAAAGAGATTTTCAATCACGGACGCGCATCAAACGTGTGACGTAATGTGGTATTAAAAGTATTAAAAGAGGTGAAAATCACTACAAGTCTGGGCATGTTGAGAGCTGTACATACACACAAGGGCAGTCAGTCGGTTCATAAGAGCCAGCATGCGGGAATCTGGGATTTGTACTCTTTCTAGTTGCGTATTTTTCATAGTCTTATATTTCAACAGTTTTACGACAAACTATGACTTTTTTTTAAATGGAAATTATTATTTAAGATTGACAAACATCATATGTGTAATTCGTGGCACAATTCAAACGGGATCGAAAGATAATCTGAGAAACCAATGTGAGTTTGGAACATTGAACAATGTAAATATATTCTAGTAGATCTCAACAATAAAATTATGATCAGTAGAAATGGCCATGACATGGGCCCTTAATACACGTAATAATAAAGACCTCTTTTAAATGAGTCCTTCTAAATCATTTATCGGTAAAATATGTTTGTGTTTAATTTTTTCATCAATGATCTTAAAATGTGATCTTTGTTCTAATGACACTTTGTGCATTTCACAGTAACAGAACCTGGGATAACACATGGGAGCCTGCCTGTAATTTTGAGTGCCTCACTGCCACACCCGAGTCGCCAGGTCCCTCTGGTTCAGCATGAGAGCTGCCTGGTCAACGTGTTGTGGATCCAGGCAACCATACTTGTCAACCCTCCCGATTTTCGCAGGAGACTCCCGATTTCCTTGCCCTCTCCCGGTTTCCACCCGGGGTCATATTTCTCCCGCATTTCTCTCGATTTCTGACTAAATCAGATTTACACACGACTGTTTCCACTCGGACTTTAATTGCACGTTTTTTGACTCGGAAAGTTTATTGAAATGGTACAACACAGTGGAATATTTTCTTTTTAAAGACAGAAACTTAAGAAACTATTAAGGTTTAGCTTAATCTATGCAAAGACGATAAAGGACTGTTTATTTACCAGATCATCCCCTCAAACAGGTTGTGAATGATGAGGTGAGACTGAGTCACCACGATCAGCAGTCACATGAGTCCAACCAAACTGTGGAGACAAAACATTATTAGGAAAATATATTTACAATCATTTGCCTGACAATCAACCCATTTATATTGATGACTAAGGGTCCTTGTTCCAAATATGTATTGATAGATGTGATGATGGTACAACACCCAAAGGATTACTGTCAGCTGTGACTACACTGAGATGGGATTTAGCTGAAAAGGATATTAGCTTGATTCAATTCAAAATGTGTTTGAAGGCAGCGTATCCTATTTAACATTAAGAGCTGTGTTTTTGTAAACCTCAGGCTCCATATTTAATATATATTCATTCATACATTCCACTGACACAAGACAAAGGTTTTCAATTATCGGCAGTGTTTTAGGGCTATTGTAGATTTTTTAACCAAATTAAATAGAAAGGGAGGAGGGTAATATTCTAAGAAAATAAGCAAGATTAAATCGTAAAAAATGTTTTATATTCTTTGAGATTTGTAAGGTTAATTTACCAGAAAAATCAGGCTTTAACAAGAACAAAAGTATATTAAATTCCTACATTTGGGGGGGAAATAATACAAATAATTATGTTGTAAGTATTTATTTTGTTTTTGTTTGTATTACTCCACTTGCAAGGTTGGATGAACCTCTATCAAACACTTTTAAAAAAAAAAGTATCACAGTTTCTTTCTTGTTAATTTACAACTTTATTATGAGTTATTTCCCAGACTAATACGCCCTTCCGCTGGCTTTTAACCAACATAGGCCCTCAAACACTGTGATATCCTTCTCTATGTGAACATAGAACCTGGATTATGACCAAAAATCACAGGAGTGATGTGTCGTGTACGCTGAGTTGATCTTATCTGCTTCACAAATGTTGTCTTAGATGATTGCTTTCCCTTTGATTTAACAGGCACTGATTCTTCTGCTTGAATATTTCTGTCTGTGAAAGACTTGAGCTGTGTTTATAAGTGTTTAAATCTGCAGGGGATCTTCCAGTCGTCTCATTAATAAATGTCAGACTTGCAGTGTGGTATAAAAGGCGAAATAACAAAAGTGAGTCTCTTTCTCTTTTATTTTCTGACTTTTTTTATGGGTATTTTACTTTATATTAAATACATAACAATAGCAGTGCAGAACATCTAACCTCACTATGAATCCAGAACAATACACCTGCAGGAGTATGGATAAAGCGAGATGTTTGCATGCATTTTGAGCCGATTTGGGCAGAGTCCAGCAGAGTGGATCGTGATGTTCATCCTATGTAATCTATATATAAAGAAACAAGTCTAAATATTTAAAGATAAAAGCTGTGAAACAATCTAAATAATTGGCAGCATGCTGAGATAGGAAGTTTTAATATCGGAAGAGAAGAACTCTTTTGGCTCCTTCCTGTCTTTCTACTGGGTCTTTCTTGGCTTTGTACTGGCTATCTTCTAGCTCTATTCAGGTCTTTGGAGTTTCTTTGTAGCTCTATCCCTGATCACTTTCAGAACCTGAAGGCTCTATACGGACTATCTTCTGGTTCTCCTCTGGGTCCATCCACTATCTCTTGTCTCTGTCCAGTGAATTACACTTGTGTTACTGGAGCAGGTAAAGCATACAACAGATACTTTCAGCATTATCGGAGCACAAAGTGGAAGCTTGGATGAAACACAGCGGACTTCTAAACAATGAACACCCGAAACTCAGAAGAAATAAAGTTGGGTTTTATGTGTTCTCATATTGCAATGCAAACCCATGATGTAATGACAGTAATTAAGAATAATGTAGTCATTGAATGCTCATTTCAGTAGATTTAATCAAACAAAACATGAACATATTGGACATGCCTCAAGACTGTAACCTCTTCACATTCTGTTGAAATAGTCAATTACTAGCCATATTTTACACATTGCTGTTTTGAATCATTAATATGTGGATGACAGATGAGCCGGATGATGTAACATGTATGCCACCTGCTGGAAAGAAGACGTATCGCTCTGTTGGCGTCGTTTGGACAACAAAAACAGAGTTAAACTCTCATTTCATAAACAATCTTTGAGTACAGAGAGCACACAACCCAACAGCACGTCTTTGGTCTAGCATCACTTTACAAAACGTTTGCATTAAGACACTAAGACTAGCTGGTCCATTGTAAAAGTCAGTCCACCTTAAATGAGCAGTCGGTGATCAGCAGGTGAAAGGCAGGACACGAGAACTTGGTCCTGAGGAGATGTAACGATTATTAAACAAGAAAGTTGTCGAGTCAAGGGGTCAAAGAAATGAACATTTGTGATTATTAGCGAATTGGTTGCAGGTGGGTGAAATTAGGCTTAAGGAGTAACTAAAACCAAAACTAAGGAGCTCATTGTTGATTTCAGGAGGACAAAAAAGGAAGTCCCCCTCCACAGAGAAGCAGTGGAGAGCGTGGAGGACCTACGGTTCCTTGGAGTCAACATCTCCAATAATTTAACTTGGACCTCAAACCTGGTGAAAAAGGCACAGCAGAGACTGTTTTTCCTGAGGAAACTGAGACAGGCCAGGTTTCCACAAAAACTGCTGGTAAACTTCTATCGGTCGACTATTGAAAGCACCCTGACCAGCTGCATAACTGTGTGGTACACCAGCTGCGCAGCCGCAGAGTGGAAGGACCTGAACGGGTGGTGAAGGCTGATCAGCGCATCATTGGGACTGAGCTGGCTTTCTTCTGCAGTCGACTTTTGTAGATGTTGCCAAGCAACCTTGGAAGCAGCAGTATCATCAGAGACATCACACACCCCGGCCACTCACTGTTCGAGCCGCTGCCATCCGACAGATGGTTCGGGTCAATAAAATCATGCACCAACAGACTGAAGAACAGCTTCTTTTCCCAGAGCTGTGGCCTCCATCACTCCCATCCCTGTCCAGCCACAAAACTCACTATAACTTTGAACATGCACACATACAAACACACTACCTCCCATCAAAGACTGCAGCCAAAAATATCATGTTATTTATCTGTATATTTATTAACTATCAAATTGTAGCTTTTCTTTATTAAATAATCTTTAAAAATGTATTTTAACATTCTGGTAAAGTGCATTTAAGTGATGACCCTGATTATTGCTACTATCTCTGCTTTATCACTGCTTTTATGGATATATTCTTATTTATGTACTGCAGTGAGAGAAGCCAACTGAATTTCGTTACACTGATGTGTGAAGACAATAAAGACATTCTATTATATTCTAAAGTATTACATGTAACGGCATTAGGTCATCAGGATACAAAATAGGCAAATGTGTTCCCTTACAGTTACAGAAGCAAAAACAATCAGATAACAGGTATATTTATTTAAAACAGGGATCATTAACAGGAAAGCAATGATACAAAACATTTAGAAATAAAGAACAATACATCAAATCATCCTATATCTGTATATGGAAACTTGGAGCCCTCAATCCACAATGAAATGGTTCATCAACAGTCAGTGGTTAACGTATACATCAGAAAATCAGTATGACAAAAACATTGAACATATTGTCCACTTATATTGATAAAGATAGAGTTCGTTTAAGTCTTATATGAATGTTGTTGATCCACTCAGGCAGATATTTCTCATGTGCGAACTGTCATAAGACATATTCATTGTCCTCTCCATCAGCTTGTGTCTCCATGTGTTCAGCTGAGCTGCTGATTGGAGGCTCTGCCTCTCCGTCATCCTCAGTTTGAATTTCATTAAGCTTTGAGGGCTGACGACCAACACACTTGTGTTTGTTGAAACAATTACGCAATTGAAATCTTTTGTCACAAACATTGCAGCTGTATGGTTTCTCTCCTGTGTGGATTCTCATGTGTTCCTTTAAACTTCCACTCTCTGAAAAAGCTTTCTTACAGACTGAGCAGCTAAAGGGTTTCTCTCCTGTGTGGACTCTCATAGGTTTTTTTAAAGTTCCACTCAATGCAAAATATTTGGTACAAACTGAGCAGCTAAAGGGTTTCTCTCCTGTGTGGACTCTCATGTGTTCTTTTAAACTTCCACTCTGTGAAAAAGCTTTCTTACAGACTGAGCAGCTAAAGGGTTTCTCTCCTGTGTGGACTCTCATGTGTGCCTTTAAACTTGAAATCTCTGAAAAAGATTTCTTACAGACTGAGCAGCTAAAGGGTTTCTCTCCTGTGTGGACTCTCATGTGTGCCTTTACACTTCCAATATCTGAAAACAATTTCTTACAGACTGAGCAGCTAAAGGGTTTCTCTCCTGTGTGGACTCTCATGTGTCTCTTTAAATGTCCACTCCCTGAAAAAGCTTTTTTACAGACTGAGCAGCTAAAGGGTTTCTCTCCTGTGTGGATTCTCATGTGTCTCTTTAAATCTCCACTCTGTGAAAAAGCTTTCTTACAGACTGAGCAGCTATGTGCTTTCTCTCCTGTGTGGACTCTCATGTGTTCCTTTAAATGTCCACTCTGTGAAAAAGCTCTCTTACAGACTGAGAAGCTGAATGGTTTCTTTTCAGCACTGCGTCGTGGATCACTGACAGATTCATGTCTATTTTTCAGTGAGTTTGAGCCTGATGCAGGTTCTCTGGTCTCCTTCCAATCAGCACTGTCTTCAGTGTCAGGTGCAAAAGAGTCTCCAGTGTCGTCCTCAGTCTTTGGTTGTAAACTGCTCTCTGGATCTGAGTTCCTGGCTGGTTCTGGTCCTCGACAATCATCTCCATCAGCTTGTGTCTCCATGTGTTCAGCTGAGCTGCTGATTGGAGGCTCTGCCTCTCCGTCATCCTCAGTTTGAATTTCATTAAGCTTTGAGGGCTGACGACCAACACACTTGTGTTTGTTGAAACAATTACGCAATTGAAATCTTTTGTCACAAACATTGCAGCTGTATGGTTTCTCTCCTGTGTGGATTCTCATGTGTTCCTTTAAACTTCCACTCTCTGAAAAAGCTTTCTTACAGACTGAGCAGCTAAAGGGTTTCTCTCCTGTGTGGACTCTCATGTGTTTTTTTAAAGTTCCACTCAATGCAAAATATTTGGTACAAACTGAGCAGCTAAAGGGTTTCTCTCCTGTGTGGACTCTCATGTGTTCTTTTAAACTTACATTCTGTGAAAAAGCTTTCTTACAGACTGAGCAGCTAAAGGGTTTCTCTCCTGTGTGGACTCTCATGTGTGCCTTTAAACTTGAAATCTCTGAAAAAGATTTCTTACAGACTGAGCAGCTAAAGGGTTTCTCTCCTGTGTGGACTCTCATGTGTCTCTTTAAATGTCCACTCCGTGAAAAAGCTTTTTTACAGACTGAGCAGCTAAAGGGTTTCTCTCCTGTGTGGATTCTCATGTGTCTCTTTAAATGTCCACTCTGTGAAAAAGCTTTCTTACAGACTGAGCAGCTATGTGCTTTCTCTCCTGTGTGGACTCTCATGTGTTCCTTTAAATGTCCTCTCTGTGAAAAAGCTCTCTTACAGACTGAGAAGCTGAATGGTTTCTTTTCAGCACTACGTTGTGGATCACTGACAGATTCATGTCTATTTTTCAGTGAGTTTGAGCCTGATGCAGGTTCTCTGGTCTCCTTCCAATCAGCACTGTCTTCAGTGTCAGGTGCAAAAGAGTCTCCAGTGTCGTCCTCAGTCTTTGGTTGTAAACTGCTCTCTGGATCTGAGTTCCTGGCTGGTTCTGGTCCTCGACAATCATCTCCATCAGCTTCTGTTTCCATGTGTTCAGTTTGTCTTTGATGAAGCTGTAAGGGCTGAGGTTTCTCTTTATCATCTTCACTCTTCACAGGGTCAGGAGTGAAAGTGGACTTGGTGATATCAGCCTCCTCCAGCTCCTGAAGCTGCTCTCCCTCCTGACTGATCATGAGTTCCTCATGTTCTTGCTTAATGTGTGGGTGGGGCTCTGCGTCCTCCTGGTCCAGACTGGTGCTCCACTCCTGCTGGTCAGGGAGAACCTCTTCTTTAACCACCACCAGCTGCTGGACGTCTGCAGGAAACAGGAAGCACACAGTCAGAAAATACTGTTAAGTGTTAGCATTTAAAAATCTAATCACCATTAAAACGGGAGAAATTTTTCAGCCCTAATATTGCCTTTCTTTTTATACTTTAATATGATCTTTCTTAGTCCCACCCATTGTGTATTTTTGTTGGCTCAATTCACCTTACGTAGCCCAGTCCCATTCCACTTCCATTTAAAAATGAAAAAGGGTTATTTCTTGGGATCGTTCACAACTACACTACGCCTATAGAATGTTAATACTAAAAATATATTGTAGGGCCATACCTATACAAAACTTGACTGAAGTCTTTTGCTTAAAATACCAAACAGATCACCCATTGTAGCCATGCCTCATACCTCTCTATTCCAGCCCTGTTCCAAAAAGGCTAATTCTGTGACTGTAGCTGTAGCTTTAAATGGAACAGCTGCTGCTAGCCACGCCTCTTTGTAGCATCACGCAGCTTTCCTCTGCTAAGAGTTTCGGGAGAAACTCAGCTAAACGCTGCCGTGATTAAATGCCATATTATGATCCAAACCACTTCAAGCATTATTTCTGAAACATATATGGAGCTCAATCCTTTCTCTCTCGCAGGGTTTACCGCAAGGACATTACGTTACACATATTCTCTCCAGTAGCCTACAGCGTTAGCTCGGAGTTTTAGCATGCTTGCTAATGTGAACACAGACCATATTACTCCCAAAACATGCAGCACATTGCAGTGTTTCCCCTAGGATGGAGTCATAGCAGCGGTGCTAAGGCACGTGGGCCTAGCATAATGTGAGCGCGGAGCGCGTGGAATGTTTTAGTGTGTGCGCGTGCGAAGTGAGATTTTAGGTGAGATTTTAGGCGACATTTTATGTGTAAAGAATAAATGAAAAATCTCTACAAAAGACAAATACACTGCAAAAACAGAAACTTATTGACATAGGTAATAGACGTCAAAATGGCTTCAAATGTATTCAGTATTATATGAACATCTTTGAATTGGGGGGTGAACGTCACATCCTCTAGGGGGGTCCGGGGGTATGTCCCCCCGGGAAGATTGTTTTTTGAACATTTTACAGTAAAATGCTTCAATCTGGTGCACTATTACTAGTGCACCAGATTACTAGAGACCTGACACAATTACTAGAGACCTGATATAGGTGGTACAACTCTAAAACGCCCATATGAAAAAGATCGGTTTGCATTTTATTAATCAAATAAGTATATGAACATAACCGATAACCTACCATAGCCAATAACAAATAAATGTAGCTTATTTTATTTTTGTTGTTCATTCATATCTTATTTTAACTACTTAACCTAGTGCCCACCGTACAGGGCAAATTAAACATGTAACCGGGGTGAAAAGGGTGTTATATTTACTTAATTATGAATGTTGTTACATCAAGCCCGAACATTTGGATGAGCGCCAACGGTCAAAAATGTTTTTTCCGACCCAGAGCTACCAGCGCAGCGCCCCCCAGATCTGGCGCCCTAGGCGACCGCCTGTGTCTCCTATGCCAGTAATAGTACAGCGGTTAAGCCCTCAAATCAAGGGAAATTGTGCACTTTTTGAAAGAAACATGAAACTTCTACCATAGTTAGTTTATATCATGAGGTTTATTTTTAGATGTGGAGGGAAGTCAGATTTGACCTCTGAGGCCCGGGAGAGGTCAAATCGGGGATGGCCACCAATAATATTCAAAACTGACTCACTTTGGAACCGAACACTGTAGAAAAACACTTAAGGTGTCATTTCCCACAAATGTTAGGGTGCCCATTCTGTTGGTGATACATTTGAGACCAATATAATTCAAGAAAATGCATTTATGTTAAAGTCAAGGTAAAAATATATCAAAATATTTATTTTTTATGTACCCAAGAACATTCTTCAATTGATTTCTTTGTAGTCTCAGTATTATTTAGTTATAAGTTATTATTTCATGGGGTGTGTGGATATTTGTATGCATTCTCAGCACAGATTTATCAGCAGTTGACCCCCCTAGACCATTTCCACAGACTACCTGCAATACCACCGCGGACCACTGGTTGAAAACCCCCTGCTCTAAAGCTTCATTAGCCTACTTATTCGAGGGGTTGTTGCTAGACAACATGGTGAGAAGTATTCAGAAATGCCACTTCTGACACTTCGGACATTTCTAACAGGTAAAAAGATTGACTATGAACAAACAATATTATTAAAAACAATATTAATATTAATATATGCCTTTGAATGCGAATGTATTGAATTTGACTGTAGCCAGGAAGGAGTTTTCCTTGCTAGCTAGCAAGGAAAACTCCTAGCTAGCTAGCTAGCTAGCTAGCGTGATCAAAATAATTATCCTAGCTTAAGTAGAAGACAGTCTGGAACATTTCTGTTTGAGCTGAGTAGTTTAATGATTGAACAGAGTATTTTCTAGAGATGTCAACTTGGTTATTATGTCAAATTTGGGTAACATTTTACCTGTCATAACAGTAACAAAACACAGTCACGGACATGTCACGAACATGTCATAAACATTATGTCAATGTCATATATATATGACACATATATGTCATATCATTGTCATTAAGTGTCATTTGGTTTAACCTAACCCTACAAAAACCGAATGACACAATGACAACAGTGTTTAATACAATGTTAAATTGTTATCTTTTCAGATTCCCACGTCTTGCTGGAATTTTAACCCTCACCATGTCAAAGCGTCACAGCTTGATGGTCCCTACCCAGCCCTCGTTATCCAAGCAATCCAAGCCACCCCCCAGCACTAACTGGGACATTTGTGTCCTCTGTCAAGTCAAAACAGATGAACCTTTACAGTGTCCTCTCAGAAACAAATATAAACAGTCTGTTGGTAGTGGCTATGTATCCCTCACAGAAGACCTTCTCCGGTTCCATACCCTTCAGCATATGCCAATGGACCTCAACCTGGAGCGATTAGATGATGGAGATGGCATAGAATCCACTTTGAAGAGACACAAGGCAGAGTGGCACAAGAGATGTCGGCTAAAATTCAACAAAAAAGCATATGATGAGCTAAGTCGGGGGAAATTAACTACAGCACAACAACAAAGTACCTCATCTGTACACACGCGATCTGCCCACAGCCATTCACAGTCCACAGAACCTACTTGCTTCTTTTGCAATGAGCCTGCTGCAGGTTCCTCAGGTTTGCATAATGCATCAACCTACAACATTGACAGAAATGTGAGGAAGTGTGCCCTTGAGCTTGAGGACACTGCTCTGTTGGCCAAGCTCGCAGAGGGTGACATGATTGCCATTGAGGCCAAGTACCATCATCGCTGTCTGTCTTCATTGTACAACAAAGCCAGGCAGGCTGCATCTAAACACAATGATGGAGATGATACTTGCCTACATGGCATAGCCTTTGCACAGTTAGTGGCATATCTGGAAGACAAGAACAGTGATGAGAACACTTCCCCTGTCTTGAAATTGACTGACATCGCTCAGTTGTACAAGACCAGGCTGGAACAACTTGGTCTGACTGTAGATAAACGGATTCACACCACCAGACTGAAAGAACGACTGCTTTCTGAGCTTCCACATCTGAGGGCACATTCACAAGGAAGAGACGCACTTCTGAGTTTTGAGAATGACATTGGACCAGCTCTCATGATAGCCTGTCAAACTGACAGTGATGCCATGCACTTAATGCGAGCAGCACAAGTAGTGCGCAAAGAAATCTTTGGTTCGTCTTTCTCTTTTGACGGATCATTCCAAGAAAACTGCCAGCAGAGGGCTGTGCCACCATCTCTCTTGGCTCTCGTCAACATGGTACTTGATGGTACAAACATTAAGCATCAGACCACCACAAAACCTGCCCTAACAATCTCCCAATTGATGGTCTTTAACAGTAAGAAGCAGGCACGGAACATGGATTCACCAAGCTCAGCACGTACAAGGCACACCCGAGAAACTCCACTCCCTCTATATCTGTCCCTCAAGATCCATGCAGTTACACGAAGTAGGGGGTTAGTTGACACACTGTTCAACCTGGGATTGTGTGTTTCCTATGACAGGCTGCTGCAAGTCACATCAAACATTGCCAATGGTGTCTGCCAGCAATTTAGGATGGAAGATGTTGTGTGCCCACCAAAGTTGCGTAATGGACTGTTCACAACAGGAGCTGTGGACAATATAGACCATAACCCAAGTTCTGCAACAGCCAAAGATTCCTTCCACGGCACTGGAATCTCACTAATGCAGCATCCATCACACACACAAAGCGGAACTGATCGTGGTGTACTAGTGATTAGTCAAGATGGCTCTTCCACCAAGTCAGTGAAACCTCTGCCAACATCATACACAGTCGTGCCACCAGCTTCCCTCCACAAAAAGGAATTTAGTGTGCCACCTGTACAAGGTCCTGTGAGACCCTCCACCCTCCTAGTTTCTACAGCCGCCACAGAGGATGAATATGCATGGCTCAGAAAAGTCAAGACAGCTGTTGAAACGTCAGCCATTGATGGCATGATATCGTGGTCTGCCTACCATGCCTGTGTTCACCATGCCGTCATCCCTCCTGCAGCAATCAATGCATTATTACCTCTCTTTCTTGACAATGCACATTCAGTAGCAATGATTCGGCACTCTATGGAAATCGTAAAAAGAGCAATTCAACATGTGAACCCTGGTCAGATTCCTGTCATTGCTGCTGACCAACCACTGTATGCTCTCGCTAAACAAGTACAGTGGACCTGGCCAGACACTTATGGAGAAGATCACTTTGTGATCATGTTTGGTGGTCTACACATCGAAATGGCTATGTTGAAGTTGCTGGGAGACTGGCTAGAAGACAGTGGCTGGACCAATGCTCTGGTCCAGGCTGATATTGCAAGTTCTGGAACAGCAAATTCCTTCATACATGCCAAACATGTCACCAAGACCCGCCATGCACACCAGGTCACAGCTGCAAGCCTCTATACACTACTGCAACGAGCATACAATGAAAATTGCATATCTGATGATACAGATGCCATGCCACCTGACAGTCTATCTTTTGAGGAGTGGTGCATACAACAAGCAAAGGCTAGTGTTCACTTTGACTACTGGCATAAGACCCTGTCATTGCAGCTTCTCGTTTTGCGGTACATGAGGTCCATTCGTGAAGGCAACTTCCAGCTGTACGTGGAATCCCTAACACAGATCATGCCCTGGATGTTCGCCCTGGATCACACACACTACAGCAGATGGCTTCCCGTACACATCCGTGATATGATGACTCTTGCGGACAGACACCCAGATGTCCTGGCAGAATTCAAGTCTGGACATTTCGTGGTGCACAAAACCAGCAACCAGTTCTCTGCCATGGCACTTGACCAGTGCCATGAACAGAACAATGCCATGTTCAAAGGTTCTGGTGGGGCTATCGGACTGACTGGCAATCCAGAAGCACTCAGACGCTGGATGGTAGCAGGACCAGAAATCGCCAGGATCACTAAAGAGTTTGAAGAACAGGCAACACACCAACAGCATGGACCCAGTGACTCTAGACACCATGACCAGCAACCTGGAGTGCAAACCACATTCCTGAAGGAGGTTAAGGCACTTGTCACGGTGCTGGAAGAGATGGGGAATCCATTTCTAGAACACAGCCAAGATCTTTTAGTCATTGACACAAGAGACATCGTTGATACCCAAGTTGCTGATACTGTAAGAAGGATTTATACCATTGGTGAGGAGCAGTACACCGAGTTTGTGACCCAAAGGCTGGAAAGGTGTACAACACCTATCACACACCCTCTTCCAAAAAAAAAGTTGCCACTATTCAGCAGACCACCTGTGAAGGTCAAATCAAAAGAGAAAGCACAACTCGCTGCACTGAAGAGTGACTGTGGTCTTTTTTCAAGGCTGTACATCTCATGTCAAACACGAGATGGAGACATCAACCACTTCTTTTCCCACGAAAACCAGGCAGCACCTCCAGCTCTGTCAAGTGGAGGAAAACTTCGGTTCGGGGTTAAAGCAGATCTGCTTCGCTGCCTGGAGTCAAATCTGTTTGAAATCAAGAGTGTTCCTAAGACTGATGCAGTAATTATAGATGGTGCAGCTGTGGTTCAAATGCTGAATCCAAAGTTATCAAGAACATTTCAAGAGTATGGAGAAACAGTGTTCATACCATACATCTCTGCTCAACTAGAGGTAAGCATCCGTGTTGACCTTGTCTGGGATGTATACCTATCTGCCAGCCTGGAAGCTTCAACAAGACAGAAGAGGGGAAATGGCAAGAGGAAAAGGGTGGCTCCCCTTACTGTGATGCCCAAGAACTGGAAAGACTTCCTTCGATGTGATGAAAACAAAACAGAGTTATTTTCCTTCCTGGCCCGAGAAGCCGTAAGTCTGCCAGTAGCACAGGGCAAGGAACTGTATGCAACAGATGGAACTGGAGTCCTCTGCTCTCCTGCCGATTCATGTGTGACCTGCCTTGCCCCATGTTCACAAGAAGAGGCAGACACCCGGCTACTTCTGCATGTGGCAGACGCTGTGCATAAAGGTTGTAAGAAGGTGACCATACGTACCGTTGATACAGATGTGGTGGTGTTGGCAGTGGCTTGTTTTAGCAAAATAGCTCCCGATGAACTGTGGGTTTCCTTTGGTGTTGGGTCGAGTTTCCGGTTTATCGCTATTCATGAAATGGTTGCCACAATGACTCCTATCCAATGCCTGACTCTCCCTGTCTTTCACGCTTTCACTGGATGTGACACCGTGTCTGCATTTGCTGGCCGTGGAAAGAAGATTGCCTGGGAGAGATGGAAGTCTTTCCCAGAGGTCAGTGATGCTTTCCAGGAACTCCTGTGCATGCCAAGTGAGGTCAGTGAAGATTCCATGTTACTGCTGGAAAGATTTGTGGTGCTCATGTATGACCGAACGAGTGAGTGCATGGAAGTGAATGATGCCAGGAAACAGCTTTTCTCCCAGAAGTCCAGGAGTTTAGAAAACATCCCTCCAACCCAGGCTGCCCTCAAACAGCACATCAAGCGTACTTGCTTTCAGGCTAACGTTTGGAACCAGTCACTGGTCCTGGACCCAGAGATGCCAGAGCCATCTGATTGGGGCTGGACAAAAGAAACCACTGGGTGGCAGCCACTCTGGACAACTCTCCCTGAAGCAGCAAAGTCTTGCCATGAGCTGATCCGCTGTAACTGTCAGAAAGGGTGCACTGGACGGTGCTCATGTGTCAAAGCTGCACTTAAGTGTACAGATCTCTGCTTTTGTTCTGGGGACTGTTAAGATTTTTGATCACTACCAATATGTGATCCTGACATGAAAGGACTGTGGTGTTGTTAACCACTTCTCCGTCCCTTGATGATGATTAAAAAGTTAAATAATAAATCAGTTAAAAAATTACTTATTATTTCAATGACTGTTGTTATTGGCATTGTTATTATTGTTATTGACATCATTATTAACCTTATCATTACTGTTATTATTTTGAAAATAAACTACCTTTTTGCATCGTTCACCACCCTATGTTTGCATTATTTGACCTCCACATTGATCTAAATGCATTTTCTTGAGTTCTATTGGTCTCAAAGGTATCACCAACAGAATGGGCACCCTAAAATGTGTGGGAAATGACACCTTAAGTGTTTTTCTACAGTGTTTGGTTCCAAAGTGAGGCATTTTTGAGTATTATTGGCGGCCATCTTGGATTTGACCTCTCCCGGGCCTCAGAGGTCAAATCTGACTTCCCTCCACATCTGAAAATAAACCTCATGGTATAAACTAACTATGGTAGAAGTTTCATGTTTCTTTCAAAAAGTGCACAATTTCATGGTTATCCGCTCTACTATAACTAGTTACGGTAGTTTGAGAGGTAATTAAAATAGCTACGTGTGATATCCTAACCTGAAGTGTGTGTTTTGTCCGCTCACTGCTGCATGTGATCATGCAGTGCTGCGTGTCGACTCGTCAGTAGCAGCTGATCTCTCTCTCCCGCCAGTTTAGACTTCACTCGCGTTTATGTCCATATTGATCGGATCTAGCTAGTTCTAGCTAATTATATGACTACCTGCTTATTAAAAGACACCTAAACAATAAGCGTCGCTCTGCAACTGGGTGAGGCCACAAAGTATAGCGCAGCATTATGCATTTGTTTACATGCCCACCGGAACCCCGAGGCATTACCAACAGATCAACGCACAATCAACCCAGACAGGACATCTCTTTCTCCACATTAAGTATTAGACATTAGAATTGACTATTCTTGTCTGTCACATAAGTCGTGCTAAAGGGAAATTATTTTGACCAAAGAGATTTAGATTCGCCGGCTAAAGGGAACTCTGACGTCGCCATTTTGTGTGCTTCGCGGATACGCTCGGCTCCTCTCAGCTCCTGTCGACTGCTGCTCGGGTCTGCTCGGTCAGCTTCCGGATGAGGAGGCATTCGTTCGACCAACTTACAGTAGATAACATTACAAACATTTTTAACAGGGGCCATAATAGTGTAAATAATGTTTGTTTTGGCAGTTATAACTGAATGTAATGTTTTTCTACTTTTTTACATCTGGGAAGGCATTTGCCTTCATCAGATGGAAAGTGTCTTGACCAACAACTTAAGTATTTCTTATAGCTATGCAGGGCATGCAAGAGAGCAAACACAAACAAGAACAAACAAACAAGTGAAATTAAGAATAAAATTGAAATTGTACAATATAATATTGTGGTGGTTCATCTTATAATTCAGTCTAGAGAATGCACCAGACAGCATCTAAGACCTGCAAAAATCTAAATGTTCCAGGGGGAGGCCCCCCAAAACCTTCGTGCCATTTCGTCCGCGCGCATTTTTTAGGGCAATCTCTATTGGGCTCAGGGCCATCTGTAAATTAGCTTAGATGCACTGTAATCTCATTTATTTGTATTGTGTTAATAAAGAAAATATGTATTTAAATGTTGCCTTGGTCAGGTTTGCTTAGAAAAAAACAAAACAAAAATCTAGGTTTAAATCGAAAATTGTCCATTAGTTAGATTTTATTTTTAGGCCAAATCGCCCAGCCCTAGCGTGGTGGCTGTCACTCCTGGCTCCCGGCTCAACCTCCACTCACCTGCTGCAATCAGCTGTGCACCCTCCCCGACTACACACCTGCTTACCATCAAGCCATTTACAACGGCATATCAACGGAGGCTCCACAACCTTTCTCCGCCAGATCGCCAAGTGTCAGCCGTATCTCGCGTCTCTCCTCCGGTACACAGCACCGTAGTGTGGCGCTGCATTAGGTAACGCGAGATACGGCTGATACTTGCGCATTAGTTTCTGTTATGGCTCAGTATCAACAGTCCTGCCAGTAAAGTTACTATATTATTAATGCTACTTTAGTTATAGCCTGATATATGATAGCTAACTTTACAATGTTGTGATGTGACTGACATTAGCTAACATTCTGTAGCTAACGCCGGTCACTCACCAAGACAGCTGCCCTGTTCTCCACTGGTTCTCCTCACACCACAGCTCCATTTCTCTCCGATGGCCGTTATTTTTTCGAATCCTTGGCTGCTCCTGGTCTCTTGGAAGCATAGCAGGCTCATAATTATAATCATATGCATTCGAATATATATTTTCAACCTCTTCTGTGTCAAAACTAGCATTGTGATCCATGTTTATTCATACATGAGACTGGTGTCTCTAACCTGCAAGTTGCTCTTTAAAATTTTATTAATTATATATTTTCCACATTTATTTTGTATATTAGTTTTTGGTCAATATAATTGCAAGATAATTCATTTATTAAGTCCTTATATGTAATGTATTCACTTCAAATTATTTTTCAGCTTAAAAAAAAGAGTTGAAAGTGTTAATAAAATGAGAGCATTTTGGGCGGGCCTTAGACTGCTGCAGCGCTCACATGAACCAACACAGAACATAAGTGGGGGGGACAGAAACATGGAGAAAGGTACCAAACTCTTACATGGACATTTGTAATCTGTTCCAGGCATTGAGATTGACATGGAATATTTGGAATGCTACTCTGTAAAGGAAATAGGCCTACTACTGTTAAAATAACCTTATTTGTTTAAAATAAAAGTGCGCAAAAAAACTCATTTTCAATTCATTATTGAATTGTGGGCATAACAATGCAATTAATCGCAGAAAATCCTTTGATTAATCATGTTTCAAATGTGTAATCGTTGCCCAGCAATAATAAATAGTCTTAAGTGTTACCAAAAGAGTTTAAAGCAGGGGTGTCCAAACATACAGATAAATATACGAAGGGCTGGGCCAGGTGAGGTATATCGCCTCGTAAGTTAAAGGTGGGGTAGGTAAGTTTGAGAAACCGGCTCGAGATACACTTGTTGTTATATTCCATGGAATGCTCTTAACATCCTGATAGCAATGAATATCTTAAGTGCTTTGGCAAAAAATCCATTAAAAAAATGTAATCTGTGGAAGCCGTAGTACTGTAAAAAGCACGACCAGTCATTTTAGCCGGCCCGGCAGGAGAAATACCTGCTCTGCTGAACATGTTATGTAGAGAACAGTGCAGATCTTCCCTATTGACACCAGGAAAAACCTAGTCTAAAGTAAGGAACATTAATAGTGTGATTAGGCACAGATATAAGATCAATAATACACTTTATTTTAGGGCACCTTTCAAAATATTCAATGTCACTTTAAAATAAAATAAAAAAAGTACAATTCAAAAATGTGTTGAGTAGGAAACCATAGAGGAAAATTACATTCAAAGGAGCAATTAAAGCGAGTGAAGCTAGTTTGAACAAATTATCTTTTAGGCTTGATTGAAAATAACACAGTGTCTGACATCATGTTATATCATTACGGTAATATAATTGCTTACTATTCGTGTTTATCAAGTATCAGACACTTAAACAACAGACAAGATTTTAAGAAATAGGACTATACTGACAAATGACATCTTATCCTTTCATTGTCTGTTCTGTAGGAAGGAGGAACATAACTCCTTGTAGCGGGACTAGACTTAAAAACGGAAGTTTGTTCCAATACGAAGATTGCGTCCTTAAAACGAGCCACCTCGCAATTGGACCTTTCGCAAAGCCACGCCCCTAAATGCCCGTTGTCCAATCATATTCGATCACGTGCGCGGCTCCCTGTGGAAGTCCGACAAGCTTAGCGTTCAAATTCATTGCGAAAATGGTGAAGCGTTGTGCTTATGGTCTTTGCAAATCGGATAGCAGATATCCCATAAGTTTAGAGGGGGGGGGTGATATTTTACCCGTTTCCTAAACCCAAAACCCGAGAGGAGAGATGCCGCCAGTGGATAAAGAAATGCGGCAGGCCCCATGCCCAGCTGAATATGGCGAATATCAACAAACACAAATACGTTTGCTCCAAGGTAAATACGTGCTAACGTAGCTAGCTAGCTAGCAAAGATTACATTCACAAATTAACTAACTAATTTAATTAACTAATTCCACTAACTAACGTTAGCTAAAGTCACACGACTACAGCTGTAAGCTGTGTGCTTCTAGGTCGTTTTGACCATCACTTGATGCATAATAATGTCTGAACAGCTGAGCTCCGTTATTAGTCTACCTGTGGTCAAAGTACAAACAAGAAAGCCAACAGGCAATCATTCATTTATATTTTGCTTTAATCTTTGTAGCATTTTGTTAATGGAAAGCCTACTGCCGACTTAACTAATCCTGCTGCACAAGTGGGCACCCCGACCCCCACAAAGGAACAACAAGGTGGATGCAGAAAGCCACCAAGGAAACGGTAGTTAACTTTAGACAAACTACAACATTTAATGCCTCTTGTGATTGTATTGTTTTATTCCAAAATAATAATAATAATTCCGTCGAATTTGACATACAGCTCATGTGGTTTTTCACTCTTGCACTGCGACCTGTATGCAAGTGCCTCTATTGATGTTGTGCCTCCCTCTTTTCTAATGTTTATACTGTGGATATAACCCTCCATAGCGTATTGTAGCCCCTTTTGTCGGGACCTGGAGGATATTGCTGCGTTATTGCTCCAAAATGAGTCTGTTAAGGCGACTCCGACGTTACGGAGACCCTCCATTATGGCTTTGTTTAACGCATCTGGCTCTCAGCTTGTCGGACTAGCAACAGTAACCAAGGGGGGGCGTGGCTTTGCGAAAGGTCAATTATATGCACACTATTTATTCAGCCGTTTGCTGTTTAATCTGATGGGAAACATATCATTCAAAAGAGATTAAAAAAAAGCTTATTAAACTAGACCAGGGGTCGGCAACCCCTGGCACGCGTGGCACGCGGCACCGTAACCAGTGGCACACTAGGAATAAGTGTTCAAAATATTTAAATTGTATTTTCGGATCCTGAATGCCAGAGCGCGTCTCCCCGTTACTTGCAGAAGGAAGCCATGCACGTAACGCAGCCCCGCTCTCTTTATCTCCAGGTGACTTTCTGCCGCTTTCCTCCGTGGTGCAGTGCTGATCGTTTCACCACTGAGGAAAGCACTTCACTAATTCCAGTACCCATAAGGAGCTGTACAAATGACGCAGTTTTTGCGTGGCTGTGTTTATTTAGTTGAAAGCCCAGTGGCGATCTGCTCATCTCTCATCGAAATAATATGCTACAAAGGGGCGGACTGACCATCTGTGTGTTGAACTTTCCTGTCGGCTCCCAGACCGTAGTCGAGGAGGGCAGAAGCAACAAGCTTCAGGTTCAATAACCCACTTTAGCTTAAATGACTGGAGAGAGGCGAGCTCTTCTTGGGAGGACGTTGCATTTATTTAGCTGTTCTTCTGTTTCACAAAATACATCACAGACCTGTTTTTCTGCTTTCCCGTTTCACTTCCAGAAACATACACACGTTCCCTCACTGTCGCTCTACCATTCACAAACACACATGCACAAGCCGCACCCCTCTCAATCTCTCAGGGACAGCGATCTCATCTCACTCTGCATGACCCTAATATCATAACTTGTGTGTTCTGGAGAATCACAGAACGGACGATCGTCCTTATCATTATGCCGTGTAAACCAATTATTTAAATGTGTTTGTTAAATTCGGCATCATGTAAATTGCGCTGACAGGTCCACACACTGCTTCCCCGCAGCGAGGCTCCCTCAACCCCCCCCGTTGATAATTATCGATCGTTGGCACGCTGATAACATTTTTTGTTTTAAATGGCACTTCATATCAAAAAGGTTGCCGACCCCTGAACTAGACGAACGCTCAACCTACGGCACAACACCGGCCCCCGGGCCGTAGTTTGGACACCCCTGGTTTAAATTGTTAATTAAGAGTAAAGGGAACAGACCTGCTCTGTGAATCCGAAGCTGAGGCTGTAAAACAGCGTCCAGTAGTTTCTGGAGTCTCTTGTTCTCCTCTTTGGAAAGAAACAGCTCCTCCTCGAGCTCTGCTATTGTTTGTTCAAAGAGAGTAAATATCTCTTCATTAGCAGCAGTGAGTCGCTGCTTCTTCACCAACAGCAGCATTTGGACTTTACTCATGTTTACTAGATTACCTTTTCCTGCAAACTCCGTTAAACACCCCGTTTCTCTCTCCATCAAACTCTTAATCTGACTAGTGTTGCCAACGTGTTTCCAGCTAGCATGCTAAGCTAGCTCCTATAGTTCGAGGTAAACGCTCCAGAAAAAAGAGCACGCAGTCCATTCGGAGGTTTATCCAGACACACAGATGATGGATCAGTAGTGCTGGAGCTCACAAACGCTTTCTCAGGAAAACACAGAGAGAGAACCGTAGCGACGAGACGCCACCTAGACCCAGTGTGACTACCCGGTCTGGATCCCTGCCCGATTTGAAATGCGCATGCGCGAGATGGTCCGCCATATATGGCACCCCAAATAGGACACTTGGCACAGTGGCGTTTGGCAAAGCAGAAAAGAGAAAACACAACAAAAAAAAACGATAATCTTAATCTGAACGAGAGAGATGAGTTATTGTTATTACAACGTGACTCAACTATTATTTAACAACTTATTTTATTGGGTTAAGTACATTGTCAGAATAAGTGAGAAATGGATTTAACTTCTGTCAGACAGCTATCTGAAGAAATATTTACTGTGAATCTATGCAAAAATGTATGGCATTCATAATTTAAATCTAATTACATTAACTGTGAATGTCTTTCATTTTATTTCAAATTAAATACAATTACATAAAATATTTTCCATAAAAACGTTGATTCAAGAACAAACTTCTGTTATAAGATCAATACTTTTCTTATATGACTATTATTACATTTGAAAGGTCTTTACCAGCTTTGGAATTTTATATTTATATTTATATATAGCAATGAAAATCGGGCAACCGTTTAAGTTTAAAACTCACGCATGCGCAGTGCATACTCGTGGAGTGGAGTGACAAGAGGCTCCCTCCTATCAGATGGAGGGAGTAAATACAGGCAGGGCCGTTTCTAGCTTTTTGGGGGCCCTATGCAAGATGCTGTTTGGGGGCCCTATTTTGTCAAACTACATTGGGAGGATTACAAAGCCTTTAAGATGATCTGTGGAGATGCATTAATCTGTTACACTTTAAGACGAAAACAGGCTAAATTAACAAAAACCTCTCTTAAATTAAAATTGAACATCTCAAGTTGACCCAAGCAATGGAAACTTACAGAAAATGATATTAAAAAAGGTAAACAATGAGGCTCCTCTATGTCAATAACTGAAAGAGATGCAGCACTTTCTCAAAAATGTTTACTTTACATTTTCCTCCTCAAAACTTCTGCTTCCTTGCTTTTTTAGAAGCAACGTCATCAATAATGTCATCACATCACATTTTTGTGGATGAAAGAGAGGAGCTCCAGTGCAGTCATTTCACATGTAGGCAGGCTCGGCAGATTGGTCATTTCCAGAGCCAGCTCCTTTCCATCAATGTCACCTCCATCTCCAGTGCTTAATGTGCTGTAGAGCTTGTCACACTGGTTGCACAATTCCACATCATCCAGTTTTTTGAAGTTGAGCAGCACTCCAAATCTGGCTCTCACTTCACCCAGAGTTTCAAATCTATCCTTTAAGGATTCAATAGTCGTGTCAACAACTGCATTGAAGAATGTCGTTCCTAGCCTCTTCATGGCATCTGCAATAGGCTCGTCTGGGGCTTCATAGGCAAAGTGTTTTTTTGTGCTTCTCAGTCTCTTCTCTTTCAGCACAGCCTCCACATTCATTTCCTCACACATGTCTTTAGCAGTGGCCGGAGCAAAGCCAGTGTCTCTATAATTAGTCAGAGACATGTTTGCCTGTTTTTTTTGCTGCCTCTGCATAGCTTACTCCCTGCGTCACCCTGACTCGCTGCACCTCTTCTGCTTTCTTGCTAACCTCACATCCACGGTACGCTGAACTATTTTCCCCTCCGCAATTGCAACATTTCAGCTTTACCCCTTCTTCACATTTGCCGTATTCATGATCTCCACCACATCTGCCACACCTTTGTTTCCCTCTGCCGCCACATGTCCAAATCTCTGACCTTTAGAAACATCTTATTGGTGGTGGAACATACGGTCTCACATAATAACAGGTATATCCAATAAGTATTTTTTTCCGGAAGCCTTTTTTCATCAAAGGTGATCAGAACCGAAAGACTATCTTCTTTAACCCCGTTGCGGTTTGCTTTCATGCGTTTGACATCACTTATTTTTGCATTTGTTATATTCTCTTTCACATCATCCGCTGTAATTCTGACGGGGATTCCTGTCACCACTCCCCTGACTAGCTTTTTACCACTAAACAGTGAACACTCCACTTTCTTACCCTCCACGGTACTCATCTTTATTGCCCTCCCCTGTTGTTCTCTATCCCTACATTTGATCAACGTTGATCCATTCCTCAATACTTTGGCACTCATTACCTCCCCGATTTCTTTACTGATCGATTTAGTTAACCGTGTAGGGTTCCACTCGCCTAACGAAGCTCCCTCTTTCGCAAGTTTCACAACCACCATGAACTCCTGTTGCCTATTTCCGACTACTCTTTCTCTCCTTTCACCCTCACTATTACTCTCATCCGAATTAGTATTTCCTTGCTTTTTACGTTTATTCCTCCTCACTATATCCCATTCTCCATTTCCATAACTCCCGCCTACTCTCTCCATGTCTCCTAACTCGCTTCCTGCCCCATCACTTCCCTCTGCCATCTCTCATCCAGTCACAGTCCAGTGTTGCCACCTGCCCTGCTCCAAATGTTTGTCCAAACACTTGTCTTCCTTCGCTCCTGTTTCCGGATCGATCAGCCGAGCAAAGGCGTGAGTCGGAGCTCTCACTCGGGGTCCTCTGCACACCTGGTAAAACTCGGTTCCGGACTTTGCATTACCGCCTACTACTGCATAAATAATAAAACCGCCCTTTCTTCGTTACTGTACTTATACATCTTTCTGGTATCAATACTTCACTTCGTACTCCACTACTTACTGTTCTGAGGACTTTTTACTTTTGCTTCTTACATTTTTAACACAAATACCTGTAATTTCTCCTTCTTACATTATTAAAACAGGTTTGTTACTTTAGTTTTAATCTATATTTGGTACCATGATCATTATTATTTAGAGTCTTCAGCGTTGCTGGCATTAACAGTTTCTAATAATAGGAAAAACAATAATATGCAACCAACCTTGATGAGAGGGGTGCGCTTTTCACTAATGTTAAATAATGGTGACAAAAGGCTTTACACAAATTAAAGATCAAATTCACAAAGAACTTTTCCACATTTATGAAAAATTGATAGCAAAAGCAAATTGCCCACTTTAAATAGAGGACACAATCAAACTTATGTATGTACGATAATGTTGCTTACAATTTCTTTCTCGAATTTCGCAGGACAGGTGAACCGTCTCTATTTGATGGACTGTTCATTGCCCAGGACAGTAAAGTGTCTGCCTTTGTCGACAAAATCAGGAGCCAGATGACGATTGTAAGAATCTATTCAATCCCCTAACCCTTTATTTATTTTACTTAGCACAGGGTTAAATGTAACAGATTGTGTCTATTTCAGAAAAGTGGTCGTGATGTTTGTGGACCGGCAACATTCACAGCTTGCAGAGAAACCTCACACAAGTCCAGGGCCAAGGTGGATGAGGAAGGACTGCAAATAGCTGTGTGCAGACATGGCATCTTACTACAAGGCCTAAATCACTACAGTGGTGAAATATATGCCTTCCCAATGTTCCTGCAGAAGGAGCTGGCTGAAGTTGCGAATGCAACATTCTTTTTTATGGATGTTGCCTGCAGGTAGTTATAACTATTGCAAAATTCGAAGTGTTTGTGGGAAACGTGTTATCTATTTAATTCTTGCACATCCAGTAGATGTAAAGCAAAAAAGCATTCATTTGGATAAATGCTGATGTTGGTTACAAGGATTGTACTGGTAATTTTAAGGACCTGGTTTATCTTTTTACTATTATGCCATCATGCAACTGGAAAAGCTAATGGATTTTGTCATTACAGGTACTGGCCTTATTTGGAGCAAAGTTGCCTGAGCTCCAACCACTTACAGAGATGAAACCTTTTCTCTCTGTAATGCACGCCAAGGCCCACACAGGCAAATGCGAGGTACAGTATGCAAGTTAAACATTTGTGTGACTAGATTCAAATGTTTTAGAAATTGTAGTGCACATAAGAATATCATGTAGTATATTCTAATCAAGCCTGTGGAATAATTGTAATAGTTACAAATGTTGACAAAATTGTGACAAAAGAGACTGTCACAAGGATAGGCTTCCAAAACCCATTATGTTTTTTTTAGTAAATATATCCGCACTGTAGAAATAATGAATGAACAGAGCTTCAAATAACTGCAGTTGTGACATTGTAGTTCAAAGCATAATTCAATCTCAGAACATTTTAAATTTCTGAAATTGCTCCTGACACTGATGTTAACTAAAGATCTACAGTACAAGAGATTAAAATATTGAACTAAATATCTAGATCTCATTGTTTATGATTCTGAGCAGGTGAAGTGGGGTGGCAGAAGCCAGGAAGGTGCTGGAAATACTGTTGGCGAGGAAGTGGAACAGGTTAACAGCTTCCTCTCAAGGGCAGCTCTGACAACAAAATACATGACCAAATCAGGTTGGTAGAGGAAAACAAATTGTTTTAAGTTGTGCCACATTGTAAAGCTGATATGAATTTTCATCTTTACAGCTAGAGCAGATATGATAACCGTGCTGGCTATGCAATGGAACCACAGGAAGGTGGAGAATCTCCACAAGACACTCTCAAAGAGATTTGTCAAAGTAAGATTGCATTTCAAAATGTACATTAAGAATATCTGAGTTTCTTGTTGTAGTAATTTAACACCATCCTGAGCTACATGATATTGAATTAAATGTATTCTGCAATCATTTCATTATGATGGTGCTGCCATGGCACACTGTTCTGCCAAGAGAGTCTCTGTTCTGTTTGTTTTTAATTAAGCACTATAGGTTGTTTCATCTGAATTTCTGTATAATAATAATAATAATAATAATAATAATAATAATAATAATAATAATGATAATGTTAATCCTGCTTGATCTTTAAAAAAAAGATCAAAAAAGGGACACTAAGGTGATACTTGCAAACCTTGAAGAGAAGGTGTTTAGCATTTCATGTTGTTGTCTGGTCAGTTATTGTGCATAAAGGCATTCAGTAAAAAATAACCTTCTCAACCCGTTAAGGTGTGTGAAGCAGGCAGGACCCAAATGCAGATATCACGAAACTAAGGCCAACAGGGTGGGTGGAGGGGGTCTGGAGGACGGGTTTGGGCTGATAGCCCAGGGGCACAGCGAAGGACCCGGAAGGGGTCTCAGGCGGACGACCCGGGGACAAGGCAGAGTCCAAGGAGGGGCGAAGGCCACAGCGGGCGAAATCAGGGGGCCGAGCATGAGGGCGAAGGCAGCGGCAGGAAGAGTCAGGGGGCCGGGCCCGAGGGCGAGGACCGCGGCCGGGAAAGTCAGGGGGCCGGTCTCGAGGGCGAAGACCGCAGCACTCAGGGGCCCGGGCTCGAGGGCGAAGCAGGCGGCGATGGAACAACTCCGGAGGCCAGGCAGAAACCGGAGCCGGTGGGACAGGCTTCAGCAAAATCCCCCACGGAAGAGGACCAGGAGTTGGCAGGACCCCCGGCGAGACAGGAGACGGCGGGGCCTCCAACGGAACAGGACAAGGGGTTGGCAGGACCCCCGGCAGAAGAGTTGACGGCGGGACCCCCAGAGGAACACGACAAAGGATTGGCAGGACCCCCCGGCAGGAGAGTAGTCGGCGGGACCCCCAACGGGACAGGACACAGGGTTGGCAGGACCCCCAGCGGAAGGACCTTGGCTGCTGGGGCCAGAACTGGGCCTGGAACCAGGGCCGGAAACATGGCCGCTTGGGCCAGAACTGGGCCGGAACCGGGGCCGGAACCATGGCTGCTGGGGCCAGAACTGGGCCGGAACCGGGGCCGGAACCATGGCTGCTGGGGCCAGAACTGGGTCTGGAACCATGGCTCTTTGGACTCGGGCTGCTAACCTGGCCTTGCGACTCCTTCCTTTAGGAGCCGTTTGGAGGCTCTGTGAACCTCCAAAAGCGAGACGAGTTCCAGAGAACGACTCCTGAACAGGAGCAGGCACTGGGGCAGAAGCCAGGGTTGACTCCAAACGGACCACACCGATGCGTGTGGTGTCATAACAGGAATTGGAAGGCAGGGAGCTAGCATGCCCGGGGCTAGCAGGCAGGGGATAACACACCATGAGGAAATCCAAAATCCTGCCCGGTAAGAATTTAACCAAGCCTGGTTTCTCCACTGTAATCTGGCGTGCTTCTGCCAGAGCAGCCTCTCGCTGCTGAACCCTGGACGCTCCCATCCATCGATCAGAGCAGTTAATCAACGAAAAGTTAAACTCCAATATCTCCTGCTCAAAAGGATCTGCTGGGCCCATATCTTGGTCGGTTCGTTCTGTTACGGTGTGTGAAGCAGGCAGGACCCAAATGCAGATATAAACTGAAAACTGGCTGGAGGAGAGAGGAGGAGTCAGGCTGGAGGAGAGAGGAGGAGTCAGGCTGGAGGAGAGAGGAGTCAGGCTGGAGGAGAGAGGAGGAGTCAGGCTGGAGGAGAGAGGAGGAGTCAGGCTGGAGGAGAGAGGAGTTAGGCTGGAGGAGAGAGGAGGAGTCAGGCTGGAGGAGAGAGGAGGAGTCAGGCTGGAGGAGAGAGGAGAAGTCAGGCTGGAGGAGAGAGGAGGAGTCAGGCTGGAGGAGAGAGGAGGAGTCAGGCTGGAGGAGAAAGGAGGAGTGAGGAGTCAGGCTGGAGGAGAGAGGAGGAGTCAGGCTGGGGGAGAGAGGAGGAGTCAGGCAGGAGGAGAGAGAAGGAGTCAGGCTGGAGGGGAGAGAGGAGTCAGGCCGGGGGAGAGAGGAGGAGTCAGGCTGGAGGAGAGAGGAGGAGTCAGGCTGGAGGGGAGAGAGGAGGAGTCAGGCTGGAGGAGAGAGGAGGAGTCAGGCTGGAGGAGAAAGGAGGAGTGAGGAGTCAGGCTGGAGGAGAGAGGAGGAGTCAGGCTGGGGGAGAGAGGAGGAGTCAGGCTGGAGGAGAGAGGAGTCAGGCTGGAGGAGAGAGGAGGAGTCAGGCTGGAGGAGAGAGGAGGAGTCAGGCTGGAGGAGAGAGGAGGAGTCAGGCTGGAGGAGAGAGGAGAAGTCAGGCTGGAGGAGAGAGGAGGAGTCAGGCTGGAGGAGAGAGGAGGAGTCAGGCTGGAGGAGAAAGGAGGAGTGAGGAGTCAGGCTGGAGGAGAGAGGAGGAGTCAGGCTGGGGGAGAGAGGAGGAGTCAGGCAGGAGGAGAGAGAAGGAGTCAGGCTGGAGGGGAGAGAGGAGTCAGGCCGGGGGAGAGAGGAGGAGTCAGGCTGGAGGAGAGAGGAGGAGTCAGGCTGGAGGGGAGAGAGGAGGAGTCAGGCTGGAGGAGAAAGGAGTCAGGCTGGAGGAGAGAGGAGGAGTCAGGCTGGAGGGGAGATAGGAGTCAGGCCGGGGGAGAGAGGAGGAGTCAGGCTGGAGGGGAGAGAGGAGGAGTCAGGCTGGAGGAGAGAGGAGGAGTCAGGCTGGAGGAGAGAGGAGTTAGGCTGGAGGAGAGAGGAGGAGTCAGGCTGGAGGAGAGAGGAGGAGTCAGGCTGGAGGGGAGAGAGGAGGAGTCAGGCTGGAGGAGAGAGGAGTCAGGCTGGAGGAGAGAGGAGGAGTCAGGCTGGAGGAGAGAGGAGGAGTCAGGCTGGAGGAGAGAGGAGGAGTCATTTCGGGGGAGAGAGGAGGAGTCAGGCTGGAGGAGAGAGGGGGAGTCAGGCCGGGGGAGAGAGGAGGAGTCAGGCTGGGGAAGAGAGGAGGAGTCAGGCTGGAGGAGAGAGGAGGAGTCAGGCCGGAGGAGAGAGGAGGAGTCAGGCTGGGGGAGAGAGGAGGAGTCAGGCTGGAGGAGAGAGGAGGAGTCAGGCTGGAGGAGAGAGGAGTCAGGCCGGAGGAGAGAGGAGGAGTCAGGCCGGAGGAGAGAGGAGGAGTCAGGCTGGAGGCGAGAGGAGTCAGGCTGGAGGAGAGAGGAGTCAGGCTGGAGGAGAGAGGAGTCAGGCCGGAGGAGAGAGGAGGAGTCAGGCTGGAGGAGAGAGGAGTCAGGCTGGAGGAGAGAGGAGTCAGGCCGGAGGAGAGAGGAGTCAGGCTGGAGGAGAGAGCAGGAGCCAGGCTGGAGGAGAGAGGAGGAGGCAGGCTGGAGGAGAGAGGAGGAGTCAGGCTGGAGGAGAGAGGAGTCAGGCTGGAGGAGAGAGGAGGAGTCAGGCTGGAGGAGAGAGGAGGAGTCAGGCTGGAGGAGAGAGGAGTGAGGCCGGAGGAGAGAGGAGGAGTCAGGCCGGAGGAGAGAGGAGTCAGGCTGGAGGAGAGAGGAGGAGTCAGGCCGGAGGAGAGAGGAGGAGTCAGGCCGGAGGAGAGAGGAGGAGTCAGGCTGGAGGAGAGAGGAGTCAGGATGGAGGAGAGAGGAGGAGTCAGGATGGAGGAGAGAGGAGTCAGGCTGGAGGAGAGAGGAGGAGTCAGGCTGGAGGAGAGAGGAGGAGTCAGGCTGGAGGAGAGAGGAGGAGTCAGGCCGGAGGAGAGAGGAGTCAGGCTGGAGGAGAGAGGAGGAGTCAGGCTGGAGGAGAGAGGAGGAGTCAGGCTGGAGGAGAGAGGAGTCAGGCTGGAGGAGAGAGGAGGAGTCAGGCCGGAGGAGAGAGGAGGAGTCAGGCTGGAGGAGAGAGGAGTCAGGCTGGAGGAGAGAGGAGTCAGGCCGGAGGAGAGAGGAGGAGTCAGGCCGGAGGAGAGAGGAGGAGTCAGGCTGGAGGAGAGAGGAGTCAGGCTGGAGGAAAGAGGAGGAGTCAGGATGGAGGAGAGAGGAGTCAGGCTGGAGGAGAGAGGAGGAGTCAGGCTGGAGGAGAGAGGAGGAGTCAGGCCGGAGGAGAGAGGAGTCAGGCTGGAGGAGAGAGGAGGAGTCAGGCTGGAGGCGAGAGGAGGAGTCAGGCCGGAGGAGAGAGGAGGAGTCAAGCTGGAGGAGAGAGGAGGAGTCAGGCTGGAGGAGAGAGGAGGAGTCAGGCCGGAGGAGAGAGGAGGAGTCAGGCTGGAGGAGAGAGGAGTCAGGCTGGAGGCGAGAGGAGGAGTCAGGCTGGAGGAGAGAGGAGGAGTCAGGCCGGAGGAGAGAGGAGGAGTCAGGCTGGAGGAGAGAGGAGGAGTCAGGCTGGAGGAGAGAGGAGGAGTCAGGCTGGAGGAGAGAGGAGGAGTCAGGCCGGAGGAGAGAGGAGGAGTCAGGCCAGAGGAGAGAGGAGTCAGGCTGGAAGAGATCTTGCCTCAAAACGATGCAGAGAAACTAGTCCATGCATTTGTTACTTCAAGGCTGGATTATTGTAACTCCTTATTATCAGGGTGTACCAAGAAGTCAGTCAAGTGGCTTCAGCTGATTCAAAATGCTGCAGCTCGTGTACTAACCAGAGTTAGGAAAAGGGACCACATTACTCCTGTTCTGGCTGCCTTACACTGGCTCCCTATAGAACACAGGATAGAATTTAAAATTCTTCTTCTCGCCTACAAAGCCCTTAATGGGCAGGCGCCATCTTACCTTAAAGAACTGATTATACCCTATTGTCCTACTAGGGCATTGCGTTCCAAGAATGCAGGGTTGTTGGTTGTTCCTAGAGTCTCTAAAAGTACAATGGGAGCCAGAGCCTTTTCTTATCAAGCTCCACTTTTGTGGAATCAGCTTCCAGTTTGTGTTCGGACGGCAGACACCCTATCCGTTTTTAAGAGTGCGCTTAAGACCTTCCTTTTTGATAAAGCTTATAGTTAGGGCTGATTAGATTCAGCCCCTAGTTTTGCTGATATAGGCTTAGTTTGTCGGGGGACATCTTACTTCTTCCTTCTCTCTGTCTATACCTGTGTACTCTCATGTTCCGATTAACCCAGCTTCCCCAAATTTCTTTCTTTTTGGTGTCTATATACGCCGGGATCAGGAGTCATGGATGATCCTGCGGTCCTGTGTCATGGATTGCGAGTCCTGGATCTTGAGTCGTGGCTGCGGTCCTGGATCATAAGTCCTGGATGGATATCCTCGTGGATTCATCTTCTTATTATACACACATGCATTTCAAAACATTTGGACTACCTATGTTGCAAATGTATTATCTTTTCAATTTACACACGGCATCTATTGCACGTCTGTCCGTCCTGGGAGAGGGATCCCTCCTCTGTTGCTCTCCCTGAGGTTTCTCCCATTTTTCCCTTTAAACTGTGGGGTTTTCTCTGGAAGTTTTTCCTTGTACGATGTGAGGGTCTAAGGACAGAGGGTGTCGTATTGTCATACTGATATTCTGTACAAACTGTGAAGTCCACTGAGACAAATGTAACATTGTAACATTGGGCTATATAAATAAACATTGATTGATTGAAGAGAGAGGAGGAGTCAGGCTGGAGGAGAGAGGAGGAGTCAGGCCGGAGGAGAGAGGAGGAGTCAGGCTGGAGGAGAGAGGAGTCAGGCTGGAGGAGAGAGGAGGAGTCAGGCTGGAGGAGAGAGGAGGAGTCAGGCCGGAGGAGAGAGGAGGAGTCAGGCCGGAGGAGAGAGGAGTCAGGCTGGAAGAGAGAGGAGGAGTCAGGCTGGAGGAGAGAGGAGGAGTCAGGCCGGAGGAGAGAGGAGGAGTCAGGCTGGAGGAGAGAGGAGTCAGGCTGGAGGAGAGAGGAGTCAGGCTGAAGGAGAGAGGAGGAGTCAGGCCGGAGGAGAGAGGAGGAGTCAGGCTGGAGGAGAGAGGAGTCAGGCTGGAGGAGAGAGGAGTCAGGCTGGAGGAGAGAGGAGTCAGGCTGGAGGAGAGAGGAGGAGTCAGGCTGGAGGAGAGAGGAGGAGTCAGGCCGGAGGAGAGCGGTACAGACAGGAATCTGATCCTGGGTCTGCGGCCCCTCAGGTTCAACTGCCAAAGTCACTTTTGAGAGGAAAACAAAGTAGAGGCATGGTGAATAAATGACCAAGTATAATCGATATACATTTATAATCTGAGTAATTACAGCTAAAAATGAAACTACAAATATTGATTGTTTTTTATGAATCAATCATTTAAGACTTCAATGTTAGGGGGATAAAACCAGTGCAGCAATCCACCAATAGTTGTGCTGCTAAGCTTTTGCGAAAAACATCGTCCCACAAAACGTAATGTTATTATTAGTATTGTTATCAGTATATAAGTAAGGGTGATTATTAGTTGATTCATTGTCAAATTTAAAATGATTGACCAGCTGTTTCTATAATTGATTATCGTTTTGAGTAATCCTTTCAGTAAAAACATGTCATAATTAGATTCTCACATGTGAACAATTTATTTGTATTTTCCGTCTAGTTAAAGGTCCCATGTCATGGCCATTTCTACTGATCATAATTCCATTGTTGAGGTCTACTACAAGTGCTAGTGGATAGCCAGAGCTGTTAGATTAACATTAACATGCTTATTGTAGTTGTAAGTGCACTGCCTTTTGGCCTGTAGCACCGTCCTTGATGGAGCATATGTGTGTGCAGGAAAGGAGTGAGCAGAGAGTAGAGTAGTTGTCGATTCTTGTTCTGTTTTCTGTGACTATCTGCCTCACCCTCTCAGACGTTCAGTTGCGCGCGCTACTAAAGAGACGTGTTACCATGAAAACCAAACAATGGTGTGGCTGTATTAAAGTCCGAGTGGAAACAGTCCTGAGTAAATCGGATTTTGTCAGAAATCGGGAGAAATGCGGGAGAAATATGACCCCGGGAGGAAACCGTAGAGGGCAATGACATCGGGAGTCTCCCGCAAAAATCGGGAGGGTTGACAGGTATGACAGGTGCTCTTTTGCAAACTTCAAATGTGCAGCAATGTTTTATCTGGACAGCAGTGGCTTCCTCCATTTTATGACCAACTTATGCAGAAATCCAGGTAATTCCAAAGGGTTCACATACTTTTTCTTGCAACTGTATCTCTGCTTTATCACTACTTTTATGGATGTGTTCTTATTTATGTACTGCAGTGAGAGAAGCCAACTGAATTTCGTTACACTGATGTGTGATGACAATAAAGACATTCTCTTCTATTCTAACGTATTACATGTAACGGCATTAGGTCATCAGGATACAAAATAGGCAAATGTGTTCCCTTACAGTTACAGAAGCAAAAACAATCAGATATCAGGTACATTTATGTAAAAGAGGGATCATTAACAGGAAAGCAATGATACAAAACATTTAGAAATAAAGAACAATACATCAAATCATCCTATATCTGTATATGGAAACTTGGAGCCCTCAATCCACAATGAAATGGTTCATCAACAGTCAGTGGTTAACGTATACATCAGAAAATCAGTATGACAAAAACATTGAACATATTGTCCACTTATATTGATAAAGATAGAGTTCGTTTAAGTCTTATATGAATGTTGTTGATCCACTCAGGCAGATATTTCTCATGTGCGAACTGTCATAAGACATATTCATTTTCCTCTCCATCAGCTTGTGTCTCCATGTGTTCAGCTGAGCTGCTGATTGGAGGCTCTGCCTCTCCGTCATCCTCAGTTTGAATTTCATTAAGCTTTGAGGGCTGACGACCAACACACTTGTGTTTGTTGAAACAATTACGCAATTGAAATCTTTTGTCACAAACATTGCAGCTGTATGGTTTCTCTCCTGTGTGGATTTTCATGTGTTCCTTTAAACTTCCACTCTCTGAAAAAGCTTTCTTACAGACTGAGCAGCTAAAGGGTTTCTCTCCTGTGTGGACTCTCATGTGTTTTTTTAAAGTTCCACTCAATGGAGAGAGGAGGAGTCAGGCCGGAGGAGAGCGGTACAGACAGGAATCTGATCCTGGGTCTGCGGCCCCTCAGGTTCAACTGCCAAAGTCACTTTTGAGAGGAAAACAAAGTAGAGGCATGGTGAATAAATGATCAAGTATAATCGATATACATTTATAATCTGAGTAATTACAGCTAAAAATGAAACTACAAATATTGATTGTTTTTTATGAATCAATCATTTAAGACTTCAATGTTAGGGGGATAAAACCAGTGCAGCAATCCACCAATAGTTGTGCTGCTAAGCTTTTGCGAAAAACATCGTCCCACAAAACGTAATGTTATTATTAGTATTGTTATCAGTATATAAGTAAGGGTGATTATCAGTTGATTCATTGTCAAATTTAAAATAATTGACCAGCTGTTTCTATAATTGATTATCGTTTTGAGTAATCCTTTCAGTAAAAACATGTCATAATTAGATTCTCACATGTGAACAATTTATTTGTATTTTCCGTCTAGTTAAAGGTCCCATGTCATGGCCATTTCTACTGATCATAATTCCATTGTTGAGGTCTACTAGAAGTGCTAGTGGATAGCCAGAGCTGTTAGATTAACATTAACATGCTTATTGTAGTTGTAAGTGCACTGCCTTTTGGCCTGTAGCACCGTCCTTGATGGAGCACAGTGTTTCCCCTAGGTTTACTGCCTTGGCAGGGTGCTGCTCGAAAAAAAATGTCGGGGCGCCCAAATTTTTGTTATCCTCTGGAACAGAGAGGAGCTGTGGATTATTGTTATTGATATCGTACAGTAACAAAGTATTTGTACATTAAAAAGTAGTAAGTTGTATTACTTTTATTCAAACTGTATTCCCTTTTTATCATGTAGCCTACACTTCTTCCTTTCATTGATACATTTCAACCACCTGACTACAGCATATAACATACCTGCTGCAACCCTGTGCTGCTGCTGCTTCTCTCTGCCTCATCCTCTATTGCTGGAGGCAGCTCCACCTCATCTGATCTCTGATATGAAAGCAATCGTGTTATGATCATATTGAGCTATTGGTGTGAGTCTAACATTAAACAAGCAGTCTGCTTGTCATACATTGCTGACAATACATTTTTAGAGGCAATGTGTTGAGTCACTGCCGCTAAATGCCGGTAGCACCAAGCTAGCAAGTCCTGCATTAGCCTCACATCAACAGGTGTAGACAGAACATCCAATTATCCTGAGCTAATTTACTGAATAAACCAACTCCCATCTCAATACTGTAGTTCAAAACCGGGTTACCTGCTCCATCTGTGAGCTATTTTTAGAATGCGCGCGCTACGTTCGTTGTCGCGTTCGCGCGCGTCCACCTGGGCAGGATGTGTGTGTCCTTCTCCCGTGACGATAACGGCTGGCGGTTAAAAAAATAATAATAAACGAATTTGAAACTTGGGGGGGACACAAACGGGCGGACAGCAGAGCTCGGGGCAATAAAGCAGATTTGTTTGACTTTTTTACACTTTGTTGTTCTCCTCCTTTCCTCCGCTCTTGTCTCTGATTGTGAGCGTGTGTGCATTCGTGTGTGTGTGTGTGTGTGTGTGTGTGTGTGAGCCCCGCCCTTCAGAAACAGAGCGGAGGGAGAATGTGAATACGCAAAGCAGTGGACACTGAAACATGAACACATTGGATAAATAACATGGCGTTTAGTTTATTTAATAAAAGAGCACATGTTCAATGTGAAAAGTGACCGTAGATAGATTACTTCAGTTGAAATTTGGTGCTATATATATATATATTTTTTTTAAATTAAAAAACAAATTAAAAACACCTTGAATTTCAGGCAGGGCGCGGGGCTCCGTTGGCAGGGCGCAGCGCCCCGCCAAGTCAATGGTAGGGGAAACACTGGAGCATATGTGTGTGCAGGAAAGGAGTGAGCAGAGAGTAGAGTAGTTGTCGATTCTTGTTCTGTTTTCTGTGACTATCTGCCTCACCCTCTCAGACGTTCAGTTGCGCGCGCTACTAAAGAGACGTGTTACCATGAAAACCAAACAATGGTGTGGCTGTATTAAAGTCCGAGTGGAAACAGTCCTGAGTAAATCGGATTTTGTCAGAAATCGGGAGAAATGCGGGAGAAATATGAGCCCGGGAGGAAACCGTAGAGGGCAATGACATCGGGAGTCTCCCGCAAAAATCGGGAGGGTTGACAAGTATGACAGGTGCTCTTTTGCAAACTTCAAATGTGCAGCAATGTTTTATCTGGACAGCAGTGGCTTCCTCCATTTTATGACCAACTTATGCAGAAATCCAGGTAATTCCAAAGGGTTCACATACTTTTTCTTGCAACTGTATCTCTGCTTTATCACTACTTTTATGGACGTGTTCTTATTTATGTACTGCAGTGAGAGAAGCCAACTGAATTTCGTTACACTGATGTGTGATGACAATAAAGACATTATATTATATTCTAAAGTATTACATGTAACGGCATTAGGTCATCAGGATACAAAATAGGCAAATGTGTTCCCTTACAGTTACAGAAGCAAAAACAATCAGATAACAGGTATATTTATGCAAAACAGGGATCATTAACAGGAAAGCAATGATACAAAACATTTAGAAATAAAGAACAATACATCAAATCATCCTATATCTGTATATGGAAACTTGGAGCCCTCAATCCACAATGAAATGGGTCATCAACAGTCAGTGGTTAACGTATACATCAGAAAATCAGTATGACAAAAACATTAAACATATTGTCCACTTATATTGATAAAGATAGAGTTCGTTTAAGTCTTATATGAATGTTGTTGATCCACTCAGGCAGATATTTCTCATGTGTGAACTGTCATAAGACTTATTCATTTTCCTCTCCATCAGCTTCTGTCTCCATGTGTTCAGCTGAGCTGCTGATTGGAGGCTCTGCCTCTCTGTCATCCTCATTTTGAATTTCATTAAGCTTTGAGGGCTGACGACCACCACACTTGTGTCTACTTAAACAATTACGCCATTTAAATCTTTTGTCACAAACATTGCAGCTGTGTGGTTTCACTCCTGTGTGGACTCTCATGTGTTCCTTTAAACTTCCACTCTCTGAAAAAGCTTTCTTACAGACTGAGCAGCTAAAGGGTTTCTCTCCTGTGTGGATTCTCAAATGTGCCTTTAAACTTCCATTCTCTGAAAAAGCTTTCTTACAGACTGAGCAGCTAAAGGGTTTCTCTCCTGTGTGGATTCTCATGTGTGCCTTTAAACTTCCATTCTCTGAAAAAGCTTTCTTACAGACTGAGCAGCTAAAGGGTTTCTCTCCTGTGTGGATTCTCATGTGTGCTTTTAAACTTCCATTCTCTGAAAAAGCTTTCTTACAGACTGAGCAGCTGTGTGGTTTCTCTCCTGTGTGGACTCTCATGTGTCTCTTTAAATTTCCTTTCTGTGAAAAAGCTTTCTTACAGACTGAGCAACTGGATGGTTTCTTTTCAGCACTACATCGTGGATCACTGACAGATTCACGTCTATTTTTCAGTGACTTTGAGCCTGATGCAGGTTCTCTGGTCTCCTTCCAATCAGCACTGTCTTCAGTGTCAGGTTCAGAAGAGTCTTCAGAGTCAGGTGCAAAAGAGTCTCCAGAGTCCTCAGTCTTTGGTTGTAAACTGCTCTCTGGATCTGAGTTCCTGGCTGGTTCTGGTCCTCCACAGTCATCTCCATCAGCTTCTGTTTCCATGTGTTCAGTTTGTCTTTGATGAAGCTGTGAGGACTGAGGTTTCTCTTCATCATCTTCACTCTTCACAGGGTCAGGAGTGAAAGTGGACTTGGTGATATCAGCCTCCTCCAGCTCCTGAAGCTGCTCTCCCTCCTGATTGATCCTGAGTTCCTCCTGTTCCTGCTTCATGTGTGGGGGGGGCTCTGCGTCCTCCTGGTCCAGACTGGTGCTCCACTCCTGCTGGTCAGGGAGAGGCTCTTCTTTAACCACCACCAGCTGCTGGACATCTGCAGGAAACAGGAAGCACACAGTCAGCATTTAAAAATCTAATCAACATTAAAACGGGAGGCATTTTTTTTCAGCCCTAATAATGACTTTGTTTTTATACTTTAATATTATCTTTCCTAGTCCCACCTATTGTGTATTTTTGTTGGCTCAATTCACCTCACGTAGCCCAGCCCCATTCCACTTCCAGTTAAAAATGAAAAGGGGTTATTTCTTCTGGTTTAGCACTAGCTGCAATGTAAACAAGGAATTGTATTTGGGATCGTTCACGGCTACACTACGCCTATAGAATGGTAATACTAAAAATATATTGTAGGGCCATACCTATACAAAACATGACTGAAGTGAGACCGTAGCTTTAAATGGAACAGCTGCTGCTAGCCACGCCCCTTTGTAGCGTCATGCAGCTTTCCTCTGCTAAGAGTTTTCTACCGGGAGAAACTCAGCTAAACGCTGCTGTGATTAAATGCCATATTATCAGGGGTGCACATAACTTTCTCAGTGAGGTACTCAGATGAGTACCTGGAAGTCTCCCTCCGCAGCCGGTTGGCGTAGTTTTGGCACAATTCCGTTGTACAGACCGACGTTAACAGCAGCCCTGTCTGTGCATATGGAGACCGACTCTCTCGTCCGGTGATCTAACCGCATTCTGGAAAAGCTTCACAAGTACGTCGGTTAGGGGTTTCACCAACTAATCGACTAGTCGACTACCTTTACCACTAGTCGGCGCTGTAGGCCCTAGTCAACTAGTCGTGAAAAAAATGGAGGTAAACGAGGTGCTGCAAAATGCTACAAAACACGTCCGACATTCTTATGTATGGCAGTACTTCAACGAAGATGTAACCAACTCCACAGTGAAGTGTCAGTTGTGTACAGCTGTACTGAAGTACAATACAAATGCATCTGCTATGCGCAACCATCTGAAGATGAAACACCCGCTGCCGACAGCTAGCACTAGCAGTAATGCTAGCACCAGTGAGCAACGGACCGGCGTCAGCACTGAACAGAGGCAAACGAATAGCAAGAAAACACGGGTCAACAGTGATGCGGATGATGAGCTACGGGATTACTGCCAGCGGTCACCGCATATCCCCACAATGGATAATCCACTGGAGTGGTGGGCAGAAAACGTGCACCGCTTCCCCCGCTTTCGAGGAGCTACCTGGCTATTCCAGCCACAAGCACCCCGAGTAAGAGGGTTTTTTCCCTGGCAGGCAACACTGTCACCCGAAAGCGGTCAAGCCTCCTTCCCTCACATGTCGATGCGTTGGTGTTCAAACCAAAAATATGGAAAGGTGGACGTTATCGTGGAGGACAGCGAATAAAGTGTTGCGCACTGGATTTACGTGGCATTTATGTAAACAAGAGTTTTTTGCTGTCGATTTTGGTGAGTCCAGTTACTGTTTGTTATTTACTCAGCCATGTAACACAAATTAAAATGCAGTGTTTAATGTTACTGTATGAGTTCCAATAGAAAATACAGTAAACCTCTCTTTGTGTGTCTTTATTATGACGTAACGACTAGTCGACTGCTATTTTGAAAAACGTGTCGACTAGTAAATATTGGTAGTTGTGAAACCCCTAACGTCGGTACGCAAATGCGCTTTGTGACACAAGTGATGGTACGCATTTCAGATTGTTGCCTTGCATGCGTACCAGTTATGTGCACCCCTGCATATTATGTTTCAGACCACTTCAAGCATTATTTCTGAAACAGTAGGAGCTCAAACCTTATTCTCTCGCAGAGTTTACCGCAAGGACATTATGTTACACATTCTCTCCAGTAGCCTACAGTGTTAGCTCTGAGTGTTAGCATGCTTGCTAATGTAAACACAGACCATATTACTCCCAAAACACGCAGCACATTGTTTCTGATACAGCAAATAGCTTGACAAGTGTTAACTGCTATAACAGTGGCATTATATGTATAATATATATATAACAACTTTACTCTAAGTGCCTCCTGCAGACATCATGCTGAATACACAGACACACAGCTGCGAGAGGGGATTCAGCTAGACCAGTGGTTCCCAACCTGGGGGCGCAGCGCTATTGCAGGGGGGGGCGCGTGAAGCTTGGGAAGAAGTTGTAAACAAACATTGTTTGCTCGTAAAATCAATACAATTGACACATTTTTATCACAACCGGCAGTTAAAAGAAAAGTGGACAAGCCCACGACAAGTCTTTCAGCTATAATGCCAAAATCAACAAAGTGTGATGAGGCATATACTGTATCTCCCTTGGCATCTAACGTGTTCGGTGTGGAGATCTCTCTTTCTCTCTCTCTCGTCTGTGTGGGGGCGGGGCCTCACACTCACTGCATCACCGTGCACACAGAGATCCGCTGGTGGAGAACATAGCGTTAAAAAATGACAATCTAATCTACAGAGCTCGATGTGGTCAATGATTAATTAATGGATAGAGTTCCGTTTCATATAGGTGTTTCCATAGATCTAGTCTCTTTATTTTCCCTTCAAAGTGCACCAGATTGATGCATTTAACTCCAAAATTGAAACATAAATCTTACCGAGACACACCTAGAGGATTTGAATAGTAACCCCTGTCCATATGTTTATTATGGGGTAGTAGATTTAAACTATAGGGCTATACCTATGGGCAGCAACGCTGTAAATATTCACAGATAAATCCTGCAAAATGGCACAAAGAAAAACTGGTAGTGGCCTGACTGGGTGCATAATTCCCGGCCTGACTTATGGCGCATTTCCATTGCAGGGCCTTGCTCGGCTTAAGTTAGGCCTTGTTAGGACTGGCTCACTTTATGCTGCGTTTCCATTACAGTTTAGTAGCTGGGACGGTAACTATAGTAACGCAGTGTAGGCGGAGCCTTGACGTCATCTTCAATGAGAACCACAGAAAAACAACATCAGCCGTTAGCACTCAGAGCTCACAGCTCCTCATATGTGTTCAGAAACTAGACAAAAGTTATACAAGTACAAACCACAGACTGTCTGTGTCATGGAGAATACAGTCGCTGGTTTATTTATGTCTGTATAGGCCGCTGTTGTGAGTGTGGACGGTCGGAGAATATAATGCGTTAGCTTGGCCGATCTCCATTTAGAAAACACGCATTTTAAAAGGTTTTTCGCCTGCCGTCTGTCTGCAGACTTGTCAAAGCATTAATTCATGGTTTTTACTAACCGGTATCAGTATGTTGTTACTTCGGGCATCATTTTTAAACGTGTATTACAATTAAATCACGGTCAAATATGTTCATTTTGTTGTAGTTGTAGCCCCCTTGCCAGTGATTCTCTCTCTAGTTTAGCATACTCAGCCTGGTTATTGCTCCGCTAAAAACCTCGATTTTATTGGGCCAGAAAACTGTGAATTAGTACCCGCTAGTCGGTACTACACCAAGTGGAAATGCAACCAAAGACGGGCCGGGCAAGGCACGCTAAAACCGTGCTGTAGTGGAAATGTGCCATTATTGTCCCAGTTCGGGCCTGATCAGAAGTACTTAAGTAAAGTAGTATACTGAAGGGTAGCTTGTGAATTTACTCCAGGTGTAACTAAAGTCTGATTTAAGAGTTGATCATATTTCACATCATTAATCCAGATCTGTAAAGTGACTAAAGGTATTAAATACATGTAGTAAAAGTACATCATTTACCTCTGAACTGTAGAGCAGCAGAATTACAAAAGAAGCAAAAGAGGAAATACTTAAGTATATCAATATAAGTAGTACAGTACTTGAGTAAATCTACTTACTAATACCACCAATGCAATGTTATGTGAGCTAGCAGCCCATAATCCACACTATACATAACATTAATCAATGTGAATTCTGTTTCTATTTTGTTTAGTTTTTTTTCGACTAAAAGATTACAAAAATAACTTATAAAAATACTGTTAAAGGACCGGATCAATACAAAGTATTTGTAATTGTTTCAATTAGGCCTCATTATTTCACAGTGGCACAGGATCATCTACCAATACAATCACTTTTGTCCATGTTCAATCCATAATAATATATAAAATTATAGTTGGATCTTTTTGTCTTGTGACGATAGACGATAGGTTGGGACGTGTGCCGGAGACGATAGGTTGGGACTTGTCACGTGTTCCACATTTCACCAATGACGTCATAGGAGCCAAATCCTGGATCTGCTCGTTTGCACCCCCGTTTTTTTTTTTTTAGAGATGTGGGTAAGGAGGAAAAAAGGGAGGATTGTATTTTCTGAATATTTGAGAGTCTCCTTACAAGACGAGGCAACTTTAGAATACGGAACATGTTCAGGTCAATTAGAGTCAAACTACTAGCTTATTGGTTATGAACAAGACTTCACTTTAGAATAGGGAACATGTTCTTAGATATAAATACCTAATTAAGAATAGATCATATTTGTTAAGTGTTATTAAGGGAGAATTACTATTCTTGTGCTACTACTTCCTTATTAGGCCCTTATTGAGCAGAGCATATTAAGACCACAACTCATGTACAATAACTTCCTTACTTGCAATGAATAAGCACTAATTAGAGGGTTATTGAGGAAAAACTCTCAACTAATGGCTTATTACTTGTAGAATATGGTCATGTAGAATAAGGCATTAATAAGTGTTTTATAATGACTAATAAAGAGCCAATATACTGCTAATATGCATGTTAATTAGCAACTAGTTGATGGTTAATTTGTGTACCTTAATATAAAGCGTTGCCATATTTATGTATAAAATACATAAAAAAGTGCATTTTGCATACTAGGTCCCCTTTAAGTAAAAGTACTTAAAAGTATTCTCAGAAACATGTACAGCACCTTCTTATGTAAAATAATGATACTGCAATAAAATGTTCCCTGTCAGTGTTTGATTTATTACGTTTCTTGATTATTGTCAGTGTCGCATTTTACTGTGTACATGTTTAAGGTTGCACTTCTATAAATGATGATAGAAGAGGGAACCCGCAAACTGAATACAAAAATAAATACATACATTTAACAATGAATAAATCATTAAAAATAACTTTATAATGGGGAACATTAAACAAATAATAGAGATAAATAGTGGAACAACTGCAAAAGGAAACTTTTATTATTTTATGAATTAAATATTTTCTACATTTATTTTGTATATTACTTTTTGGTCAATATAATTGCATGATAATTCATTTATTAATGCGTTATGTAATGTATTCACTTGTCTTTAAATCAAAGAAATTATTTTTCAGCTTGAAAAAGAGTTGAAAGTGTTTATAAAAGGAGCATTTTAGACTGCTGCAGTGCTCACATGAACCAACACAGAACATAAGTGGGGGGGACAGAAACATGGAGAAAGGTACCAAACTCTTACATGGACATTTGTAATCTGTTCCAGGCATTGAGATTGACATGGAATATTTTTGAATGCTACTCTGTAAAGGGAATAGGCCTACTACTGTTAAAATAACCTTATTTGTTTAAAATAAAAGTGCGCAAAACACTAATTTTGAATTCATTATTGAATTGTGTGCATAACAATGCAATTAATCGCAGAAAATCCTTTGATTAATCATGATTCAAAAGTGTAATCATTGCCCAGCAATAATAAATAGTCTTAAGTGTTACCAAAGACATCCGCGTGTTACCAAAGAGTTTAAAGCAGGGGTGTCCAAACTCTTTTCAAAGAGGGCCACATACAGAAAAATATACAAAGGGCTGGGCCACTCATAAAGGTGAGGTATATCGCCTCGTAAGTTAAAGGTGGGGTAGGTAAGTTTGAGAAACCGGCTCGAGATACACTTTTTGTTATATTCCATGGAATGCTCTTAAAGACCCTGTGAAGTGTGCACCTGTGCATGATCTGTTATGCTAATACGTATAGTAATGACCAAAATTGTCCATTGGAACCCATATCAAAAGATGTTGGAATAGCAACGAATTTGACGAGTTTTGAATTTTCCGGGGAAATCTGCAGTCGACCTTCGCCTTCGTGGGCGTGGCTTGCGATCTACTGCGTGACGTCACGAGATGGACGCCGCCGCACTGTTTACATTCACCACCGTTCATTTTTTCTCTTTTTCAAAGTCGAATTTCTCAACGTTTTTGAGCTAGTATTTTCCTGGAAAGTGTGTCGGAGTCGACTGGGAGTGATTGCCAATCGAGAAAACCTGACAATGGAGGCGACAGTGAAGAAAGAGGGATGAAAAACACAGGGGAAACGATGCATTGCCGCTGGCTGTAGTAATGTCAAGTCTGCCGAAGTGGCGATGTTTCTGTTCCCAAAAGATGAAGGTGAGCCTGGCTGGGGTCATTGTTTCGGAGATTCTTTGATTGATCATGATAAATAAAGGCCACTGGTCGATTCGAGAGAGAGAGAGAAAGAGAGACTGACAGAGTTACAGGGTTGTTGTTAGCATCTGGTGCTAGCTCAGAGCTAACGGAGATTAGCTGTTTCAACAATAAGGAGAGGAAGAGTGCTCTCCTGTGGGACTGAGAGAGATAACGTCAGCTCAGGGAGGTAAACTGTAGCCTAAGTTATCTCAGTGGGTTTGGTCATCTATGTAAACAAATATTTCCATCTATGTAATATTAGTTGTATAAAATAGGTTAAGAAATCCTTCCAATGTTTTTTGATTATTGAAATATATGTTTCATATGAGTGTTGAGAGCTGTATCCATAAATCTCTTAATGTTGCCCTCAAAGTGCACCAGATTGATCACTTTCCTCATCTATCCTGTCCGAAAAGCTGTCCAAATCAATCATTTCTCTCACACTAGTATCACTTTCCAGAGTCTCCGCCATGTTTACAATCGCAACTGGGTACATCTTGTGACGTCACAGCCACTATCGTCTGCAACTTCCGTTAGGCTCAGACGGCAAAATTAATAATTAATTAATTCATTAATTATGAATTATTAAAAATTATTTTAGCCATGAACAGGCACAATGATATGTAAAGAATGAAACTGCCATTTCATTTTGGTGCAAAAACATGCACTTCACTGGGCCTTTAACATCCCGATAGCAATGAATATCTGAAGTGCTTTGACAACAAATCCATAAAAAAATGTCATCTGTGGAAGCCGTGGTACTGTAAAAAGCACGACCAATCATCTGAGCCGGCCCGGCTAAAGTAACTGGATGGCCTACCTGCCTGTCAGCCTTCCATCTGTGCACAAACTTATCTCGTACCCTCATTGGTCATGTGCGCATTCGTGTGTGTTGGAGGAGGGGCTCTGTAAGGAAGTGGGAGATTTTTTCCGGCTGTGTATTTTCAAATTCTAGCGTACTCGAGCTGGTTTCTCCAAAATTACCTACCCCACCTTTAAGTTATAAGTTAGCAAAATGTAGCTAAATTAGGCTTAATATGCTTTAAGAAAAAAACAGCCAACATCACAGCTCTCTATCGGGTTTCATTTATCGTGTTGGCAGCTCGTCCCTTAAAAACAGAAGCCTCAGAGTGATTATAATAACATGAAATATGAAGGGTCTATTTCAAGCTTGCTGTGTAAATAAGTTATTAGGTTTTTTTTCGTCAACTAAGATTTGTTAGAACATTTTATCAACAGGAATTGACTGAATTTATTTTAGTGAGCTTATTAACACATGAATACTAGTGTGTAATATGGCTGTACATATATATTTAAGAAGTGCAATATGAGAAAAGCACATTTCATTGTGGGCCATATTTCCCAAATACTTTTTGAATTAGCTGAGGGCCGGTGTTACCGAATAAGATGTGGGCCGAACAACTGGTGATATTCTTTAACGGTATAGGCAGATGTATCAGGGGCGTGGCCTTTGTCGAATAACCAGGAAATACACATTTCGATCGCTTCTTCTGTCGTTTACATCAATCTTTTGGTATATTTGGCTCCATAGGAACACTTTGATGCACATTCAGTACCAGTGTGTGAGGTTGTGGTTGCGATGCCGACATGCGGACGCGTACAGCGAGTACTAAAAAAAAGACACATGAGGTGACTGGGGATGTGTGTTCAAAACATTGCAAGCTTGAATAAATCATTTAAACCATTTATTGTTTCCAGACTTATTACTGAATATCATTCTTAATGTGATACCAAGTCCATCTGAGAGCTGTGTATACCTTCAGACAGCCTACAAGTGAAGCACACGTTGTTTACTCACAGTTTGAAAGCAGCGTGGAGAAGTCTTCAGCTGTGGAGCTGTGATCCGCCCAGGATAAACTGTGATACGACTTCTGTGGCTTGTTCTTGTTGTCAGTCTTATATTTGTATCATGTATCGTTATTAATATGATGTCGAGTTGATTTGAGACCCGTTTATACTTTCATACCGTCTGTTAGTGAAACATACAGTCTGTCTGAGTTGTTTACACCTATCTCCAATGCAGAGTGGAGAGCTGTGGTAAACATTGATCCGCTCAGATTAAACTGTGATACGAGTTCTGTGGTTATCAACCAGCGATCATGTTTAATATTAAAGACTACACACATGTATCCCTTATCAAAACGGTATTCTGCACTTTGCCGCACTTATCCAGATCAAATTTGACTGTTTACTCATTTTGCAAAGATAGAAGCAGAAATGTCATTGCTTCATTTGCAGGGATATTTACAATTTAAAATGCTGCTTGATCGTTAATTTTGTTCTCGGCAAACAATATTATGAGCTCTATTCAAAAATATTATTCAGTGTCCATCGACATGAAAATAACAAAAAAGTTCATGCTGGACTCAAACCCGAGTCCCAATAGCAAAAATCCCTAGTGCCATGCGCGTTATGAGTGAGCCACTGATCAATACGATGTATTTGATCATCACAGGTTATTTTCTCGCATTAACATTGTTAAAAGAGTCAGAACAATTCAACCCGATCATCTTTTATAATGTGAGCGAATGTATGTATACTTTAAGCCATATAAAATAAATATTATATTTGCTTTGAAATAGTATACAGGACTGTCTCAGAAAATTAGAATATTGTGATAAAGTTCTTTATTTTCTGTAATGCAATTAAAAAAACAAAAATGTCATACATTCTGGATTCATTACAAATCAACTGAAATATTGCAAGCCTTTTATTATTTTAATATTGCTGATTATGGCATACAGCTTAAGAAAACTCAAATATCCTATCTCTAAATATTAGAATATCATGAAAAAGTATACTAGTAGGGTGTTCAACGAATCACTTGAATCGTCTAATTAACTCGAAACACCTGCAAGGGTTTCCTGAGCCTTGAAAAACACTCAGCTTGGTTCAGTAAACTAAATCACAAGTATGGGGAAGACTGCTGATCTGACTGCTGTCCAGAGGACCGTCATTGACACCCTCCATCAGGAGGGTAAGACACAAAAAGAAATGTCTCAAAGAGCAAGCTGTTCACAGAGTGCAGTTTCAAAGCACATCCACAAAAAGTCTGTTGGAAGGGGGAAATGTGGCAGGAAACGCTGCACAACCAAGAGAGATGACCGCAGCCTTAACAGCATTGTGAAGAAGAGTCGCTTCCAGAATTTGGGGGAGCTTCAAAGACAGTGGACTGAAGCTGGAGTCCAGGTATCAAAAGTCACTGTTCACAGACGTGTCCGGGAAATGGGCTACAATAGCCGTATTCCCATGGTCAAGCCACTTCTGAACTCAAGACAACGGAAGAGGCGTCTGACTTGGGCTAAGGAAAAGAAGCACTGGACAGTTGCACAGTGGTCCAAAGTCCTCTTTTCAGACGAAAGCAAGTTTTGCATTTCATTTGGAAGTCAAGGCGCCAGAGTCTGGAGAAAGGCTGGAGAGGAGCAAAATCCAAGTTGCTTGAAATCCAGTGTGAAGTTCCCACAGTCAGCGATGGTTTGGGGAGCCATGTCAGCTGCTGGTGTTGGTCCACTGTGTTTCATCAAGCCCAGAGTAAATGCAGCTGTGTACCAAGAGATTTTAGAGCACTACATGCTTCCGTCTGCTGAAAAGCTCTATGGAGATGAGGAATTCATTTTCCAGCATGATCTGGCACCTGCCCACAGTGCCAAAACCACCAGTAACTGGTGTACTGACCATGGCATTACTGTCCTCGATTGGCCTGCAAATTCCCCTGACCTGAACCCCATAGAGAATATGTGGGGTATTGTGAAGAAGAAGCTGAAAGACACCAGACCCAACAATGCTAATGAGCTAAAGGCCGCTATTGAAGCATCCTGGGCATCCATAACACCTCAGCAATGCCACAGGCTGATTGCCTCCATGCCACGCCGCATTGATGCAGTAATCCGTGCAAAAGGATTCCCAACCAAGTACTGAGTGCATTAATGGACATTTTCAAATGTTTGATTGTGTTTTGCTGTTATAAATCTTTTTTTTTTACTTGGTCTGAGGAACTATTCTAATTTTTTGAGATAGGATTTTTGAGTTTTCTTAAGCTGTATGCCATAATCAGTAATATTAAAATAATAAAAGGCTTGCAATATTTCAGTTGATTTGTAATGAATCCAGAATGTATGACTTTTTTTTTTTTTTTTTTTTTTTTTTTTTTTTTTAAAATTGCATTACAGAAAATAAAGAACTTTATCACAATATTCTAATTTTCTGAGACAGTCCTGTATAGCCTACCGACTGAGCATCATTAAGACCCACCGAGATCAGATATCCTAGTTTATCAGCCTGCGAGCCTACATTATGTTGTGATAAGTGGTCATTTTACGTATTATGTATTCTAGTGCACACATTAAATTCAAATATGCAAATCAGACCATGTGTTTCGTTAAGTAGTAGCTATAATCATCACCTGTTGTGGAAATACAACAATAACAAGGAATTCATATTAATATTACCAAGTTACACAAAAATAGATAAAACACATGAGAACAAAGACCACATGGATAAACGCATACAAGTTCATTTAGAAACGAAAACATGTTAACAGTGTGAAAAAGTATGAATATATGTGTTTCTAGTTCTCAACGTAGCCTATGTGAGTACCCTCGTCATTCGGTGTCGCTGTATCAAAATTTAAACAAGTAAACAGTCACATCTTATCTGGATAAGTGTGACAAAGTGCAGAATACCGTTTTGATAAGGGATCAATGTGTGTAGTCTTTAATATTAAACATGATCGCTGGTTGTTTGCGCAGAAGTCGTATCACAGTTTATCCTGGGCGGATCACAGCTCCACAGCTGAAGACTTCTCCACGCTGCTTTCAAACTGTGAGTAAACAACGTGTGCTTCACTTGTAGGCTGTCTGAAGGTATACACAGCTCTCAGATGGACTTGGTATCACATTAAGAATGATATTCAGTAATAAGTCTGGAAACAATAAATGGTTTAAATGATTTATTTAAGCTTGCAATGTTTTGAACACACATCCCCAGTCACCTCATGTGTCTTTTTGTAGTCCTCGCTGTACGCGTACGCATATTGGCATCGCAACCACAACCTCACACACTGGTACTGAATGTGCATCAAAGTGTTCCTATGGAGCCAAATATACCAAAAGATTGATGTAAACGACAGAAGAAGCGATCGAAATGTGTATTTCCTGGTTATTCGACAAAGGCCACGCCCCTGATACATCTGCCTATACCGTTACAGAATATCACCAGTTGTTCGGCCCACATCTTATTCGGTAACAGCGGCCCCCGGGCCGTAGTTTGGACACCCCTGGTTTAAAGTGTTAATGAAGAGTAAAGGGAACAGACCTGCTCTGTGAATCCGAAGCTTAGGCTGTAACACAGCGTCCAGTAGTTTCTGGAGTCTCTTGATCTCCTCTTTGGAACGAGACAGCTCCTCCTCGTACTCTGCTATCGTTTTTTCCAACAGAGCAAATATCTCTTCAGCAGTGAGTCGCTGCTTCTTCAACGACAGCAGCATTTGGACTTTACTCATGTTTACTAGATCACCTTTTCCTGCAAACTCCGTTAAACACACCGTTTCTCTCTCCATCAAACTCTCAATCTGACTAGTGTTGCCAACGTGTTTCCAGCTAGCATGCTAAGCTAGCTCCTATAGTCCGAGGTAAATGCTCCAGAAAAAAGAGCACATAGTCCATTCGGAGGTTTATCCAGACACACAGATGATGGATCAGTAGTGCTGGAGCTCACAAACGCTTTCTCAGGAAAACAGAGAGAGAGAACCGTAGCGACGAGACGCCACCTGGACCCAGTGTGATGACTACTAACCGATCTGAATCCCTGCCCGATTTGCAATGCGCATGCGCGAGATGGTCCGCCATATATGGCACCCCAAATAGAACACTTGTCACAGTGGCGTTTGGCAAGGCGGAAAAGAGAAAACACCAAAAAAAACGATAATATTAATCTGAACGAGAGAGATGAGTTATTGTTGTTACAACGTGACTCAACTATTATTTAACAACTCGTTTTATTGGGTTGAGTACATTGTCAGAATGAGTGAGAAATTGATTTAACTTCTGTTAGACAGCTATCATACTGAATAAATATTTACTGTGAATGTATGCAAAAATGTATGGCATTCAAAACTTATATCTAATTACATTAACTGTGAATGTCTTTCATTTTATTTCAAATTAAATACAATTACATAAAAGATTTTCCATAAAAAAGTTGATTCAAGAACAAATCTCTATACCTTCATTTGAAAGGTCTTTAGCAGCTTTGGAATTATATATATATGCAAATCGGGCAACAGTTTAAGTTTAAAACTCACGCATGCGCATTGCATACTCGTGGAGTGGAGTGACAACGACCCTCCTGTCAGATGGAGGGATTAAATACAGGGGCAAGCTTTGGGACAAACTCCCCTCTCTCCGGCAGAAACAGGAAATGCCATAACTGCAGTGTTCGAATGGGGGGGGGGGGGGGGGAGCTAAAATGTTTTGCATATTTGTGTCACACAGATTACAAATGTTGAGTTTTTGTAAATAGAAGTTCTTGAAATAAATAATAATCATTGTTCATTACAGTTTCTGAATATTCGTTTTATATTTGTGAATATTTCTGGGTGTTGCCGTATCTCTACGTTGCGGCTCTGCATTCTTTACGCTACCTACGTTGCTATGGTTACAGATTTTAACTTGACAGAAAAAATGGAGTGGAATGAAAGGTATCAATGGCTTTTCATTAAAAAAAAAAATGTGGATGTGAGATTTGCAAAGAGGCAACAAGTATGATCTCCGTGCCGCTCGCAGAAAAATCCACGGGAATGCATCTTTAAAAATAAATGAAAATAGGGCTCCCCCGACAGCAAATGGGTTATTCAAACACTGAGTAAGTGAACACTACAGTTTACCTGTTTCTGACTAAAAACATCAGCCACTACTCTATACTTGCAAACATTATATTCTGTAGAAGGCAGTGGCGGCCGGAGGAAAATATTTTAGGTGGGGCTATGGCAATGGTGACCTAGGGACCCCCCTATGTTAGGGGGGTCCGGGGGGATGCTACCCTGGAAGAAAATCTTGAGAAATGACCCCTTAAATTAGGACTTCTGGTGATGCATTTTTTTATCAAATGGGCCACAAATAACCACACACAATTGTAATTGTTTTGACTGACCACACAATTTTGTTTTTATGAGCCTCTACCAACTGGCTGAGGTGGCTTTTATGTTAAAAGTGCATTTTCAAGAATCTGATAAAAAAAAATGATACATTTGCTAAACCCAAACTTACCTTTCATCAAAGATTCTTAATGAGAGGTTGAAAACCATCTCTGCTTTGATGGAAACCCCAGAAACTGGTTGTGACGGCTGCTGTTCGAATGGTTAGTATAATCCATGTAGGGTCCAATTATTTGTGTTGGCCAGTGTTAGGTAAGTGCTGGTTTTGTACCCTACATCTATGTTAAGCTGTTCAACGTTCTACTAACACTATTTTATGTAGTTATAATATAAGATAATACATTGAGAGAGCTGAGACAGGCTATACAAGCATATCTGTTTGAATGTCCTTAAATTACAGTATTCCAAACAGCAGAACTTCTGTGTATGTGATGTCACAGAAAACCTGACATGGTTTAGCCTTTTCCCACACCTACTACTACTGATCAGCCTGCTCTCAGCTTTCTCATTTGTCTGTGTTGTATTGAAGCAGTGTCCTAAATGTAAAATGACTGACATTTTGTTTTAAGAACTGTTCACCTGGAGATTGCAGTGGCAAAGTGTTCCTGTGTAGCTGGAACAGCACTCTGCAACCACAATGTTGCACTGCTGTTCCAGACCGCACGATACTCCTCAACCTGGCTGCTGTACCCCCTGTCCTCAGCTGCACTGAAACAGAGCAGCGATGGCACAAGCCAAGAACCATGGTAAGTACAGTATGTGTTCACAACCAATCCACGGTTTAATGAGTATTTCCTTTGTGCCAAGAGCTGATTTAGTATGTTGCATCAACGACCATTTCAATTAATTTGACAATTCTTTTGTGTAATTAATAGGGTGTGAAACCAGGCAGAGTGAGTGACATGGTGTTCATCTCCACTGAGCCAAAGCAGTTTACAGTTGCTGACGGTGTAAGGTAATATACAGGACTGTCTCAGAAAATTAGAATATTGTGATAAAGTTCTTTATTTTCTGTAATGCAATTAAAAAAACAAAAATGTCATACATTCTGGATTCATTACAAATCAACTGAAATATTGCAAGCCTTTTATTATTTTAATATTGCTGATTATGGCATACAGCTTAAGAAAACTCAAAAATCCTATCTCTAAATATTAGAATAGTTCCTCAGACCAAGTAAAAAAAAAAGATTTATAACAGCAAAACACAATCAAACATTTGAAAATGTCCATTAATGCACTCAGTACTTGGTTGGGAATCCTTTTGCACGGATTACTGCATCAATGCGGCGTGGCATGGAGGCAATCAGCCTGTGGCATTGCTGAGGTGTTATGGATGCCCAGGATGCTTCAATAGCGGCCTTTAGCTCATTAGCATTGTTGGGTCTGGTGTCTTTCAGCTTCTTCTTCACAATACCCCACATATTCTCTATGGGGTTCAGGTCAGGGGAATTTGCAGGCCAATCGAGGACAGTAATGCCATGGTCAGTACACCAGTTACTGGTGGTTTTGGCACTGTGGGCAGGTGCCAGATCATGCTGGAAAATGAATTCCTCATCTCCGTAGAGCTTTTCAGCAGACGGAAGCATGTAGTGCTCTAAAATCTCTTGGTACACAGCTGCATTTACTCTGGGCTTGATGAAACACAGTGGACCAACACCAGCAGCTGACATGGCTCCCCAAACCATCGCTGACTGTGGGAACTTCACACTGGATTTCAAGCAACTTGGATTTTACTCCTCTCCAGCCTTTCTCCAGACTCTGGCGCCTTGACTTCCAAATGAAATACAAAACTTGCTTTCGTCTGAAAAGAGGACTTTGGACCACTGTGCAACTGTCCAGTGCTTCTTTTCCTTAGCCCAAGTCAGACGCCTCTTCCGTTGTCTTGAGTTCAGAAGTGGCTTGACCATGGGAATACGGCTATTGTAGCCCATTTCCCGGACACGTCTGTGAACAGTGACTTTTGATACCTGGACTCCAGCTTCAGTCCACTGTCTTTGAAGCTCCCCCAAATTCTGGAAGCGACTCTTCTTCACAATGCTGTTAAGGCTGCGGTCATCTCTCTTGGTTGTGCAGCGTTTCCTGCCACATTTCCCCCTTCCAACAGACTTTTTGTGGATGTGCTTTGAAACTGCACTCTGTGAACAGCTTGCTCTTTGAGAAATGTCTTTTTGTGTCTTACCCTCCTGATGGAGGGTGTCAATGACGGTCCTCTGGACAGCAGTCAGATCAGCAGTCTTCCCCATACTTGTGATTTAGTTTATTGAACCAAGCTGAGTGTTTTTCAAGGCTCAGGAAACCCTTGCAGGTGTTTCGAGTTAATTAGACGATTCAAGTGATTCGTTGAACACCCTACTAGTATACTTTTTCATGATATTCTAATATTTAGAGATAGGATATTTGAGTTTTCTTAAGCTGTATGCCATAATCAGCAATATTAAAATAATAAAAGGCTTGCAATATTTCAGTTGATTTGTAATGAATCCAGAATGTATGACATTTTTGTTTTTTTAATTGCATTACAGAAAATAAAGAACTTTATCACAATATTCTAATTTTCTGAGACAGTCCTGTATATTGTCTTAAGTAATTGGCCTGCTACAACTTTGTGATCGTTGTCTGATTGTAAAATTGTTCTTAAAGTCCTAATTATCATATAAACATGTTCAAAGGAGTACACGTTACAAGGCCGTGCGGGAGGAGCTGCCAGACCCAGATGTCCTCAAAGTCAGCGAGGCAGCGAAGCAAGGACTTCTCAGCAGACATCGCACCACGAAAAAAAAACGAATGGCTCAATACTCAACTCAACGACTAACACTCTATCAGAGGATATGTTGGAAATGCACACATTATATATATTTTTTGGATCTACTTTCTGGATATTGTACATCTGTTCATCTGTTATATAAACTAGCACTACTTAAATATGCAGAGACTAATTGAAATGTTTAAATATGTATTTCCCCCCCCCCCCCCCGATATAACATCAACATATGTTTTGTAAAAGTTTATTAAATTAATCTGTAAAATGTTATCATATTGTGGATTTATTAAATTATGTATTTTCCTTTGTTATTGATGTGTGCGTTTGTTTTGAGGATATAATTCATTATTCCCTAAACATAGTATGGTATAACTGCTTTTTGTAATGAAATACACAATTGGTTTGGGAGCAAGAAATCTTTTTATCGTTGTTGCCAGGCTTGCCGAAATGAATGGAAACTTATCTCCCGATTATAACATTGTGTAACTTGCTGCTGTTAAATACCGTCAAACTATGTGCAATATGTGCTTTATGTGCAATACTTTATATACATATGCCATCTTTAATAACTGTAATATATACCGGGCTGCTAAATCCTAAGAACTGCTACAGGATTTGATTTGTAGATTTGATTTGTTTTTGATCTGTATTTTTGAAAATTATGTAACTTTTAATCTTTTTTTTAGCATAATGTTTATTATATTATAACTTAGTACTTTTGAACGCATGTAAGATATGCAACACTAAGCTGTCTGTGGCTCTTTCCTGCTGTAACGCTGCAAATTTCCCCTCTGTGGGACTAATAAAGGGATTCTGATTCTGTTAACGGGACGAATTTATACAAAGGGGCACACAGCAATGTACGAGTTTCTTACACGCTGGAAGGCCAATCGATTTTCTTTACCCCGAAATCCGCTCATTCTTGCTCTCGGTGTGTCATAACAAACTGTCAAACTGTCAAGCTGTCAAAACTCTTGCCATCTTGTGCACAGAGCCTATTAGCATTTTACTCGTTCAATGGCGCGAGGCACCCCCTCTGTATCTGGGCAGGTTTAGCGTGAGCTGAACCAGAAAAACGTTGCAAGGATAGAATCACTTGAATTGTAGCTTGTTAGCAGGGTGCGCAGACTCAGATAGAGTCTCTTGGCAACACGATCCTCCAATCAGCATTCGGCCGGCCTGTGGAAGTCCCTCCCTGCTCTGGCACCATCATACTCATTTGTTTTCTCTAACGTTTCTTCAGATGTAGTGGGAAACCATAATGTTTCTTCCTAGGTTTGCGGGGGAGCGCGGCTCCCATACAAAGTGAAGGCCGGTGCGATGTGCTGTTCTGACTACCTCTTTGTGTTCTCTCAGTCTCTGCACTCGACCTTGCTACTTTCAATACACAAGTTATTGAGCCGTTTCCGCTCTACATCCTGAACTCCTCCCTTCGATGCAATGCACTTCCGTTTTGGCGGACTGGGTTTGTTTTGCTAGCTAGCTCCGTTGTGCCGACAAAGCACTGATATCGCAGAGACAAAGAGGATATAACAATTACAACATGAAGAAATGTGGTTCGGGAACTACGTGTGCGGTAGTTGGTTGCAATCACTCGAGAAAGCACCTGAACGAGTGGTTAGATAGAGAGTGCTACGACCACAAACCAGCACCCAGCACCCAGCCATGTTGTTCATTAAATACAGATAAACACAACAAATACTGCATGCATTGTATTTTTTAATATTATATATGAATATTTTCATAGTGATGTAATTGTGTGGGCTGCTTTTATATTTTAATTTGTAATACCTGTTAGGATTAAACATGTGATCTTTCTTGTTGAAGCCATTTCTTTAGTTTCCTCTCAACAATTAATTAATTCAGTGTTATTTATGTACAGTATGAGCTTAATATGAATGATGAACTGTGTTAAAATAAATTGTAGCACTCTAAGGAACATATGAAATGCAATAATGCAATAACAGTGCAATAATGAAATGAAATTACATCAAACTTTATTTTCACTCAAACAGTACAGGCACATATGATATATTGCACAGCATAAAGAGATCATGTAAATTGTGCATTATGTAAACAACAGACAACTGTTGGCTCCTGTGGGCATGACCTAAATAAGGCAGTTTATTTTGGTTTTATGCTGGGCCACGTCGTCATGTTATCCTCCCAGTTTTGCACTGAATTCGGGTGGGGGAGAGTAACGCCATCTCCAGTCAAAGAAGTAGAATCGTGTTCCCAAGCTAGCATCACTGTTAGCATCGAAATCGCTGTGTTTACACCAGTGCCCGTCTGACTGTTTACATCGGTTTACACCGACAGACGCTGTGCAAAAGACTTCCGGCGGAAATGAAGTGCATTTGTGTAGTGTCATGGCGCTACCCGTGTTTTGGCGCGTAAACTTGTCTATATTGCAAGCTAAACTTTCTTCTGACTATTCCCCTCGTTGGTATCTAATCTAACCCATCAGAACCTGGGATTAGTGATTGTGTCTATTTATTCTATAGTCATAGCAATCTCATGAGCACAATAAGCATATCATGTAATAATAAGAATTACTCTTGTAATGTTATATAAAAATAGACTCCACACAACCACTCACCTCACTTTGCCTGTCCGTCAGTGTGGTTCATCAGCCGAAAAGATCTGCATACCCCTTACTCTGTAGGTCATGTTCACTCACATCGCTTTACAAAAACGTATTCATCCGCCGCTTAGCTTTTCGTAGTCATCAATCTGTCCGCTTGAAGTTCTTCTTTTGATAATGGCGAATCGAACTCGGTGGTTCACTTGCTGTATATCTTAAAAGAAAAAGAAAACTCATGTCCCTGTTAAATGCCTTCAATTAATGAAAACACCTATGAGACCGGGACTATTTTCACCGGTCAGGAATATGCCATCACTACTGCCATGTTAAGAGGCCATGGAAAGTTCCAGACCATTACACATCACACTGTTCAGTCAAATTGACTTCATAGAATGTAGAGGTCATTGAACTGGCTTACAGAGCTGAGTTGAAATAATAACAACTTATGAAATTAGTAGAAATTGCATAAATTGATATATTAAGTGAAAGTAACTTAAAGACAAAAGTTACAATAACTTAATGATCAAATCCTTTTTTACAGTTTTGAATGCTCATTTCAGTAGATTTAATCAAACAAAACATGAACATATTGGACATGCCTCAAGACTATAACCTTTTCACATTCTGTTGAAATAGTCAATTACTAGCCATATCTTACACATTGCTGTTTTGAATCATTAATATGTGGATGACTGTTGAACTGGATAATTTAACATGTGTGCCACCTGCTGGAAAGAAGACGTATCACTCTTTTGGCGTCGTTTGGACAACAAAAACAGAGTTAAACTCTCATTTCATAAACAATCTTTAGGCGCATTCACACCGCAGTACTTTTCCCACAAACGTTCATGAGAACTCTTTAGTTCTCATGAACTAAGTACAGATGGCGTTCACACCGGAATAAGTCCCTGGGGGAGGATTAGGCAAATTAAGCCGCTGACGTCACTTCTTCTTCGTCTGCTTTGGGTTTACTGGCAGGCTACAAACAACTTCACGGCCTGGTAGAAACTATGTACACGACGAGGTGGTTGGAAGTTTTGTAAGATTCATAGCTAACCACACTGAAGATTATGGAGGTATTGATCAGTCTTCTCATATTTGTAAGCCTCAATTTGTCCTCCCCCCCCCCCCCCTCTAACATCACCAGAAGTCCTAATTTAAGGGGTCATTTCTCAAGATTTTCTTCCAGGGTAGCATCCCCCCGGACCCCCCCTATGCTAGGGGGGTCCGGGGTCACCATTGAACATAGCCCCACCTAAAATATTTTCCTCCGGCCGCCACTGCCTTCTACAGAATATAATGTAGTAGTTGCTGATGTTTATAGTCAGAAACAGGTAAACTGTAGTGTTCACTTACTCAGTGTTTGAATAACCCATTTGCTGTCGGGGGAGCCCTATTTTTATTTATTTTTAAAGATGCATTCCCGTGGATTTTTCTGCGAGCGGCACGGAGATCATACTTGTTGCATTTTTTTTTTTTATGAAAAGCCATTGATACCTTTCATTCCACTCCATTTTTTCTGTCCAGTTAAAAGCTGTAACCATAGCAACGTAAGTAGCGTAAAGAATGCAGCGCCGCAACGTAGAGATACGGCAACACCCAGAAATATTCAAAAATATAAAACGAATATTCAGAAACTGTAATGAACAATGATTGTTATTTATTTCAAGAACTTCTATTTACAGAAACTCAACATTTGTAATCTGTGTGAAACAAATATGCAAAAAAAATTAACCAAGCTCCCCCCCCCCCCCAATTCGAACACTGCAGTTATGGCATTTCCTGTTTCTGCCGGAGAGAGGGGAGTTTGTCCCAAAGCTTGCCCCTGTATTTAATCCCTCCATCTGACAGGAGGGTCGTTGTCACTCTACTCCACGAGTATGCAATGCGCATGCGTGAGTTTTAAACTTAAACTGTTGCCCGATTTGCATATATATATATATATATATATATAATTCCAAAGCTGGTAAAGACCTTTCAAATGTAGCAATAATAGTAATATAAGAAAAGTACTGATCTAATAACAGAGATTTGTTCTTGAATCAACTTTTTTATGGAAAATCTTTTATGTAATTGTATTTAATTTGAAATAAAATGAAAGACATTCACAGTTAATGTAATTAGATATAAGTTTTGAATGCCATACATTTTTGCATACATTCACAGTAAATATTTCTTCAGTATGATAGCTGTCTAACAGAAGTTAAATCAATTTCTCACTCATTCTGACAATGTACTCAACCCAATAAAACGAGTTGTTAAATAATAGTTGAGTCACGTTGTAACAACAATAACTCATCTCTCTCGTTCAGATTAATATTATCGTATTTTTTTGTGTTTTCTCTTTTCCGCCTTGCCAAACGCCATCTCGCGCATGCGCATTGCAAATTGGGCAGGGATTCACATCGGTTAGTAGTCATCACACTGGGTCCAGGTGGCGTCTCGTCGCTACGGTTCTCTGTCTCTGTTTTCCTGAGAAAGCGTTTGTGAGCTCCAGCACTACTGATCCATCATCTGTGTGTCTGGATAAACCTCCGAATGGACTATGTGCTCTTTTTTCTGGAGCATTTACCTCGGACTATAGGAGCTAGCTTAGCATGCTAGCTGGAAACACGTTGGCAACACTAGTCAGATTGAGAGTTTGATGGAGAGAGAAACGGTGTGTTTAACGGAGTTTGCAGGAAAAGGTGATCTAGTAAACATGAGTAAAGTCCAAATGCTGCTGTCGTTGAAGAAGCAGCGACTCACTGCTGAAGAGATATTTGCTCTGTTGGAAAAAACGATAGCAGAGTACGAGGAGAAGCTGTCTCGTTCAAAAGAGGAGAACAAGAGACTCCAGAAACTACTGGACGCTGTGTTACAGCCTAAGCTTCGGATACACAGAGCAGGTCTGTTCCCTTTACTCTTAATTAACACTTTAAACCAGGGGTGTCCAAACTACGGCCCGAGGGCCGGTGTTACCGAATAAGATGTGGGCCGAACAACTGGTGATATTCTTTAACGGTATCGGCAGATGTATCAGGGGCGTGGCCTTTTGTCGAATAACCAGGAAATACACATTTCGATCGCTTCTTCTGTCGTTTACATCAATCTTTTGGTATATTTGACCAAGTAAACAGTCACAACTGATCTGGATAAGTGTGACAAAGTGCAGAATACCGTTTTGATAAGGGATCAATGTGTGTAGTCTTTAATATTAAACATGATCGCTGGTTGTTTGCGCAGAAGTCGTATCACAGTTTATCCTGGGCGGATCACAGCTCCACAGCTGAAGACTTCTCCACGCTGCTTTCCAACTGTGAGTAAACAACGTGTGCTTCACTTGTAGGCTGTCTGAAGGGATACACAGCTCTCAGATGGACTTGGTATCACATTAAGAATGATATTCAGTAATAAGTCTGGAAACAATAAATGGTTTAAATGATTTATTCAAGCTTGCAATGTTTTGAACACACATCCCCAGTCACCTCATGTGTCTTTTTGTAGTCCTCGCTGTACGCATCTGCATATCGGCATCGCAACCACAACCTCACACACTGGTACTGAATGTGCATCAAAGTGTTCCTATGGAGCCAAATATACCAAAAGATTGATGTAAACGACAGAAGAAGCGGTCGAAATGTGTATTTCCTGGTTATTGGACAAAGGCCACGCCCCTGATACATCTGCCTATACCGTTAAAGAATATCACCAGTTGTTCGGCCCACATCTTATTCGGTAACACCGGCCCTCAGCTAATTCAAAAAGTATTTGGGAAATATGGCCCACAATGAAATGTGCTTTTCTCATTTTTACTTCTTAAATATATATGTACAGCCATATTACACACTAGTATTCATGTGTTAATAAGCTCACTAAAATAAATTCAGTCAATTCCTGTTGATAAAATGTTCTAACAAATCTTAGTTGATGAAAAAAAGCCTAATAACTTATTTACACAGCAAGCTTGAAATAGACCCTTCATATTTCATGTTATTATAATCACTCTGAGGCTTCTGTTTTTAAGGGATGAGCTGCCAACACGATAAATGAAACCCGATAGAGAGCTGTGATGTTGGCTGTTTTTTTCTTAAAGCATATTAAGCCTAATTTAGCTACATTTTGCTAACTTATAACTTAAAGGTGGGTTAGGTAATTTTGGAGAAACCAGCTCGAGTACGCTAGAATTTCAAAATACACAGCCGGAAAAAATCTGCCACTTCCTTACAGAGCCCCTCCTCCAACACACACGAACGCGCACATGACCAATGAGGGCACGAGATAAGTTTGTGCACAGATGGAAGGCTGAAAGGCAGGTAGGCCATCCAGTTATTTTAGCCGGGCCGGCTAAAATGACTGGTCGTGCTTTTTACAGTACTACGGCTTCCACAGATGACATTTTTTAATGGATTTGTTGTCAAAGCACTTCAGATATTCATTGCTATCGGGATGTTAAGAGCATTCCATGGAATATAACAAAAAGTGTATCTCGAGCCGGTTTCTCAAACTTACCTACCCCACCTTTAACTTACGAGGCGATATACCTCACCTTTATGAGTGGCCCAGCCCTTTGTATATTTTTCTGTATGTGGCCCTCTTTGAAAAGAGTTTGGACACCCCTGCTTTAAACTCTTTGGTAACACTTAAGACTATTTATTATTGCTGGGCAGCGATTAAACTTTTGAATCATGATTAATCAAAGGATTTTCTGCGATTAATTGCATTGTTATGCACACAATTCAATAATGAATTCAAAATTAGTTTTTTGCGCACTTTTATTTTAAACAAATAAGGTTATTTTAACAGTAGTAGGCCTATTCCCTTTACAGAGTAGCATTCAAAATATTCCATGTCAATCTCAACGCCTGGAACAGATTACAAATGTCCATGTAAGAGTTTGGTACCTTTCTCCATGTTTCTGTCCCCCCCACTTATGTTCTGTGTTGGTTCATGTGAGCACTGCAGCAGTCTAAAATGCTCTCATTTTATAAACACTTTCAACTCTTTTTCAAGCTGAAAAATAATTTCTTTGATTTAAAGACAAGTGAATACATTACATAAGGAATTAATAAATGAATTATCATGCAATTATATTGACCAAAAAGTAATATACAAAATAAATGTAGAAAATATTTAATTCATAAAATAATAAGTTTCCTTTTGCTTCTTTTGCTTCTCTCTTATTTGTTTAATGTTCCCCATTATAAAGGTATTTTTAATGATTTATTCATTGTTAAATGTATGTATTTATTTTTGTATTCAGTTTGCGGGTTCCCTCTTCTATCATCATTTATAGAAGTGCAACCTTAAACATGTACACAGTAAAATGCGACACTGACAATAATCAAGAAACGTAATAAATCAAACACTGACAGGGAACATTTTATTGCAGTATCATTATTTTACATAAGAAGGTGCTGTACATGTTTCTGAGAATACTTTTAAGTACTTTTACTTAAAGGGGACCTAGTATGCAAAATGCACTTTTTTATGTATTTTATACATAAATATGGTAACACTTTATATTAAGGTACACAAATTAACCATCAACTAGTTGCTAATTAACATGCATATTAGCAGTATATTGGCTCTTTATTAGTCATTATAAAACACTTATTAATGCCTTATTCTACATGACCATATTCTACAAGTAATAAGCCATTAGTTGAGAGTTTTTCCTCAATAACCCTCTAATTAGTGCTTATTCATTGCAAGTAAGGAAGTTATTGTACATGAGTTGTGGTCTTAATATGCTCTGCTCAATAAGGGCACAAGAATAGTAATTCTCCCTTAATAACACTTAACAAATATGATCTATTCTTATGTAACAAGACATGAAACTACAAGTGTTAATTGTGTCTAACTCAAAATTAGGTATTTATATCTAAGAACATGTTCCCTATTCTAAAGTGAAGTCTTGTTCATAACCAATAAGCTAGTAGTTTGACTCTAATTGACCTGAACATGTTCCCTATTCTAAAGTTGCCTCGTCTTGTAAGGAGACTCTCAAATATTCAGAAAATACAAGCCTCCCTCTTTTCCTCCTTACCCACATCACAAAAAAAAAAACGGGGGTGCAAACGAGCAGATCCAGGATTTGGCTCCTATGACGTCATTGGTGAAATGTGGAACACGTGACAAGTCCCAACCTATCGTCTCCGGCACACGTGACACGTCCCAACCTATCGTCTCCGGCACACGTCCCAACCTATCGTCTCCGGCACACGTCCCAACCTATCGTCTCCGGCACACGTCCCGACCTAGCGTCTCCGGCACACGTCCCGACCTATCGTCTCCGGCACACGTCCCAACCTATCGTCTCCGGCACATGTCCCAACCTAGCGTCTCCGGCACACGTGACACGTCCCAACCTATCGTCTCAGTATACAGTCGTGTAGCTCAGTAGTTCCCAACCGTTTTCAGTCAGGCCCCCCTTGTGTAATTGGAAATATTTTCGAGCCCCCCCTAATCCGGTTCCCACTGAGATTGGTAGAGTTAATTGTACATAGTTGTACAAAAATTACATTTTCTCTGCTAATAATAACAAGACAAAAAGATCCAACTATAATTTTATATATTATTATGGATTGAACATGAACAAAAGTGATTGTATTGGCAGATGATCCTGTGCCACTGTGAAATAATGAGGCCTAATTGAAACAATTACAAATACTTTGTATTGATCCGGTTCTTTAACACTATTTTTATAAGTTATTTTTGTAATTTTTTAGTCGAAAAAAAAACTAAACAAATTAGAAACAGAATTCACATTGATTAATGTTATGTATAGTGTGGATTATGGGCTGCTAGCTCACATAACATTGCATTGGTGGTATTAGTAAGTAGATTTACTCAAGTACTGTACTTATATTGATATACTTAAGTATTTAGTCTTTTGCTTCTTTGTAATTCTGCTGCTCTACAGTTCAGAGGTAAATGATGTACTTTTACTACATGTATTTAATAGGGATGCACCGAATATTCGGCCGCCGAAAATTATCGGCCGAAAATGGTTAAAAAGGCCCTTTCGGCTTTTGGCCGTGGATTGCGATTTGTAAAGCGTGTTCAGCTGACATTTCTCGAGGGGGTGTAACTGCAAAGAATTTCACCACGTCGGGATTACTCCACCACTTGAAATCAAAACACCCGGACAAATATGAGGAGTAAGATCAAATCACAAGCACTGATAGCGAGAGACTGTTCAGCGCTGCCTCTCATGTGCTTGATGAGAAGAGGAACAGACTTATGGCTGATAAATCAGAGAAGCTACTGTTCATTAAAAATAACCTCCCACTTTTCCTTAATAAGTAGACAAGGCTGGCTTATCATAAGCTTATCTAGTTCTACATGTTTACTCTATACCCACTTTCCTGAACAATTTTCATTGTGAGTTATAATTCACCATCTCAGGTTATCATTAGGGGGAAGTGACAGCAGCACAGTGTTCAATATATTGTACTTTCGGTATCTAAATGATACGATGTTGTTTACATTGCTCATGAGGACAGACCACCTTATTTGCAGATTCTTGAAATTGTAATTTAATTTGTAATTGATTGTGGATTTTGTATCCAGTTTTCACTTTATGTATCTTTATACAATGTGTACTACTTTGCTTATGAGGACAGACAGCCTTATTTACAGATTCTTGAAATTGAATTGTAATTTCATTTGTAAATAGTTACATTCATGTGGATGTATCCAGTTTGCACATTTGTATGCATGCACTTATAGGTGCATTTGTTGTTGTTGAAGGCCTGGCTGTTACAGTCTTTATTTACACTTTTTTGTAGTAGGCCTACTGGCCTAGATGTTTATGCAGTTTTAAAGCACCTTGGCTTTGTTCTGAATGCACTTTGTTGTAGTTATCCTACAGAGAAAATAAAATGCACTTGACTTGGAATTAATGTACTATATGTACATTCAAAAGTGCTGAATAAATGTTTTATGGACCCATAATAGTGATTATTATTGAAGTTAAGTTTTGCCATAATCATGTCTTTTTCCATAATCAGGTAGCTGAACAACATTTGTAAAAAATGTATACATTATATATATATATATTTCTATTAATCATTTTCGGCATTCGGTTTTCGGCCAACTGTTTCCTATTTTCGGTATCGGTTTCGGCCAAGAATTTCCCATTCGGTGCACCCCTAGTATTTAATACCTTTAGTCACTTTACAGATCCGGATTAATGATGTGAAATATGATCAACTCTTAAATCAGACTTTAGTTACACCTGGAGTAAATTCACAAGCTACCCTGCAGTATACTACTTTTACTTGAGTACTTCTGATCAGGCCCGAACTGGGACAATAATGGCGCATTTCCACTACAGCACGGTTTTAGCGTGCCGTGCCCGTTCCGTCTTTGGTTGCATTTCCACTTGGTGTAGTACCGACTAGCGGGTACTAATTCACAGTTTTCTGGCCCAATAAAATCGAGGTTTTTAGCGGGGCAATAACCAGGCTGAGTATGCTAAACTAGAGAGAGAATCACTGGCAAGGGGGCTACAACTACAACAAAATGAACATATTTGACCGTGATTTAATTGTAATACACGTTTAAAAATTATGCCCGAAGTAACAACATACTGATACCGGTTAGTAAAAACCATGAATTAAAGCTTTGACAAGTCTGCAGACAGACGGCAGGCGAAAAACCTTTTAAAATGCATGTTTTCTGAATGGAGCACGGCTAAGCTAACGCAGTATATGCTCCGACCGTCCACACTCACAACAGCGGCCTATACAGACATAAATAAACCAGTGACTATTCTCCATGACACAGACTGTCTGGTTTGTACTTGTTTAACTTTTGTCTAGTTTCTGAACAGATATGAGGAGCTGTGAGCTTGAGGGCTAACAGCTAATGTTCTTTTTCTGTAGTTCGCATTGAAGATGACGTCACGGCTCCGCCTACATTGCGTTACTATAGTTACTGCCCCAGCTACTAAACTGTAATGGAAACACAGCATACATTGAGCCAGTCCTAACAAGGCCTAACTAACCAAAAACATACCATATCCAATACAAACACTTTTTTTGAAAGTTGTTTATTTATTTATTTTTGGTTCATTTATAGTTGTGAGTGTGTCTGGGCTCCTGAATCAGCCTCACCTGTCTCCCTCCTCTCCCCCCTTTCCCTCCTCTCCCCCCTTTCCCTCCTCTCCCCCCTTTCCCTCCTCTCTCCCCTGCTCCTCTTTGAGGCAGCAGCAAACACTAGTTTTAGCTCTCTTCAAGTTTTTAAAGTTTCTTACCTTTTTTTCACCAATTTAACATTTTTTCTTTTTAGTCAAGCATATTTTGCTAATCACTCCCCCATCAAATGGAAAAATGTGTTTACATAAATGGTGACCAAACCGTTTGAGACCCACAGAGATGACTTAGACTTATGGCGCATTTCCACTACACGGCCTCGCTCAGTATGGCTAATAATAATAATAATACATAATATTTATATAGCGCCTTTCACGAAACCCAAGGTCGCTTCACAAGTCGGGCAGGGGGGGGGAATAGGGGAAAAGAGGCAGACAGGTCAGGGAGGGGGGGGGGGGGCAAGCAAGTAGCGGAAAAATAAAAATAAACCTATCAAACTAACTATATAGTGGGCAAAGCCTTGGTGAAAAGGTGCGTTTTGAGGGCTTTTTTGAAAGTGTCCAAGGTTGGGGCGCTGCGGATTTCGGGGGGGAGAGAGTTCCAGAGGGTGGGGGATGCTACAATGAAAGCTCTGTCACCGAAAGTCCGCAACCTGGTGCGGGGGGTAGAGAGGAGATCCTGTCCAGACGATCGGAGCCTCCGGGATGGAGTGTGGTGGCGGAGAAGGTCAGATAGGTATTGGGGGGCGAGGGCATGGAGGCATTTGTAGGTCAGAAGAAGGAGTTTATATGTGATACGGTGCTTGACTGGGAGCCAGTGGAGGTGGATGAGGGTGGGGGTGATGTGCTGCCAGGGCTTGGTGTGAGTGAGCACCCTGGCAGCCGAGTTCTGCACATACTGGAGCCTGTCCAGGGCTTTACTGGGAACCCCGAACAGGACTCCGTTGCAGTAGTCCAACCGGGAGGAGACGAATGCATGGATGAGGGTCTCGGCCACGGAATCGGAGAGTGATGGTCGTAGATGGGAGATGTGGTACCTGAGGTGATAGAAGGCAGACTTGGTGACGGATTTGATATGTGACTGAAATGAGAGAGTTGAGTCAAGGATGACACCCAGGTTACGGACTTCGGGAGACGGGGAGATGGAACAGCCGTCAATGTGGAGGAGGAGATCCCCAACCTTCCGGAGCAGTGCCTTGGGGGCCACAACCATGAGCTCAGTCTTCTTACTGTTGAGTTTGAGTAGATTTGCTGTCATCCAGGTTTTTATGGCATGGAGACAATTGACCAGAGACTGTGGAGGGAGCTGGGCAGATGGTGAGGTGCTGAGATAGAGCTGAGTGTCATCAGCGTAGCAGTGGAAATTGAGACCGAAGTGACGTATGATCTGGCCAAGGGGGAGCATGTAAATAGTGAAAAGTAGGGGACCAAGCACGGAGCCTTGGGGGACACCATGGTTGACTGGGGCCGGGGGGGAGGATGAGCCGCTGATGCTGACAAACTGAGACCTGGTTGAGAGATAGGACTGAAACCATGACAGAGCTGTGCCAGTGATGCCAAGGTTGTCGGAGAGGCATTTCAGGAGGACTGTATGAGAAACGGTGTCAAAGGCCGCAGAGAGGTCGAGGAGGATGAGAATACTGATTTGTCCGGAGTCAGCAGCGAGAAGGAGGTCATTAGTGATCTTGAGGAGGGCGGTCTCTGTGCTGTGATGTGCTCTGTAGGCTGACTGTAGGGGTTCGTAGAGCTCATGGTTTGACAGATGTTGATGAAGCTGGGCGGCGACTGCTCTTTCCAAGGTTTTACTAAGGAAAGGAAGGTTGGAGATCGGTCGGTAGTTGTTCAGCTCCTCAGGGTCAAGACCAGGCTTCTTGAGGATGGGAGTGATGGAGGCGGTTTTGAAGCAGGAGGGAACTATTCCAGATGACAGAGAGGAGTTGATGATGTCTGTTATGATGGGGCAGAGGGTGGGAAGGCAGGCCTTGACCAGCACCGTGGGCATGGGGTCAAGGGAGCAGGTGGAGGCCTTAGCATTGGTCACCAGCTTCGAGACCAGGCTAGGCCTTGTTAGGACTGGCTCACTTTATGGCGCATTACCATTACAGTTTAGTAGCTGGGGTAGTATCTATAGTAACGCAGTGTAGGCGGAGCCGTGACGTCATCTTCAATGAGAGCCCCAGAAAAACAACATCAGCTGTTAGCACTCAGAGCTCACAGCTCCTCATTTGTGTTCAGAAACTAGACAAAAGTTAAACTAGTACAAACCACAGACTGTCTGTGTCATGGAGAATACAGTCGCTGGTTTATTTATGTCTGTAGGCCGTTGTTGTGAGTGTGGACGGTCGGAGTATATACTGCGTTAGCTTAGCCGTGCTCCATTTAGACAACACGAATTTTAAAAGGTTTTTCGCCTGCCGTCTGTGTGCATACTTGTCAAAGCATTAATTCATGGTTTTTACTAACCGGTATCAGTATGTTGTTACTTCGGCATCATTTTGAAATGTGTATTACAATTAAATCACGGTCAAATATGTTCATCTTGTTTTAGTTGTAGCCCCCTTGACAGCGATTCTCTCTCTAGTTTAGCATACTCAGCCCGACTCAGCCTGGTTGTTCCTGGCCCTAGAACCACGATTTTATGAGGCCATAAAAACTGTGAATTAAGACCCGCTAGCCGGTACTACGCCAAGTGGAAACGCAACCGCTTAAAGCGAGCTCCGCGCTGCAGTTGAAACGCGCCATAAATTAACTATCTAAACACTCAGAGAGTCCTTAACCTCACCTGAGCTGTAGTTATCTCTCTCAGTCTGACAGCAGAGGACTCTCCCTCCAACTTGTTGTTGAAACAGCTCCTTAGAGCGGCTAGCTAACCAGATGCTAACAACAAAATTACAAGTAACCGGTGCACGCTCTCTCTCTCGCTCGCACCACACATACACACACCCTGATTTATGATCGGTATGGGATAGGCCATGTCGGCAGGCCACATCATTTAGACAGACGTCACCCTGTGTGAGGCAAACCCACAGCGTTGCGTTCACAATATATTAATAACATTTTTAAAAGATCAGCAGGGCCTCCTTCTGAGTACTTCTCCCACCTTACACGTAATTGGGTTAACAGAACCCAGAGTTAAGGACGTTGAAAACGGTGCATTTCTCCGTATGAATAAGATGCCTTTTGGCCAGTTGACGGAGAGATCGCTCGTGTTTCCGCGAAAATACTTATGGCAAACAAGCATTGACCACATCGAGCTCTGTAGATTACATTGTCACTTTTGAACGCTATGTTCTCCACCGGGGGATCTCTGTGTGTACGTTGCTGCAGCGAGTCTGTGAGCGAGATGCCCCGCCCCCCACACAGACGAGAGAGAGAGAAAAGAGGTTTCTCAATACTCTAATCTCGACTCCTGGACTCCTTGGTCCTCCGGTTGTGACCCGGAAATGAATTTCAGCGCGCCATCTTGAAGGACATCTCATTTCTCTAAATGCACATCGAGGACCGAGCATCGAGCATTGAGCATCGAGGAGGCTCTCTGGAGGAGCTCTAACCGAAGAGACACTGATGGGTCCTCCACGGTCCTCCACGGCTCCTTCGTAGATGCATTTCCGGGAACAGAGATGTTTCAAAGAGTCGTGACTCACGGCCGGACTTATCTCAGCCAATGACAGCTCTGCATGCATCCCCTGGATATTATTTTAGTAACTGTTCTCATCGTGACGTGATGTTTACAGTGAGAACAGCTGTGAGGTCCGTGCAGAAAGCAGAGCAGTGTGTCAAATATATACCACTCAGTATAACAGGCCTACTCTCTGTATTTGCTTTAGTTTAGTAGATATCTACAAACAAAGAGTCTATATTTTCTAAGACCATTTAGTGCTTCACATAATAAAATACACAATGGCTGTAGCCTGATTATGCTTTAGGAGCTGTAGGTGTGTGTGTGGTACAGTGTAGGTGTGTGTGGTACAGACTGTACCACACACACACCTACACACTGTACCACAGTGTGTAGGTGTTTGATACACTGTACCACAGTGTGTAGGTGTGTGTGCTGTACAATGCGTAGATGCGGCGGACAGACGGGTCTCAGTTGGTTCTGGTGTCCTATGCTTACTTTAATACTAACTAAATAACTTTTAATACTTGTAAATACAACTTTTGGCCCGTAATTTCAATTCCCCATTTCAGCACCAAAGAGAGGGGGGGGATATATATATCCAGTCTGATTGTGTTAAGTATGAGAGCACTCTCATAATAACGTGTTTGATTCTGGAATTGTATATATTTATATAAATATATGTGTGTGTATATGTCCGCATCTGTAGCCTGTTATTTTCTAATTATACCGCACTGTCAATTAATTAAAAGTAAATATATAAGTGGTCATGAACACATCTGTCCATCAGAGTGCTGCTGTGCCTCCTATCATCATTAATGGACGTCTCTTTAAAATGACCGTTCAGAGGAGAGGAGTTCTCATTTCTCTAACCGCCTGCTGCTTCCCCTCCTCTCTCCTCGGTTCCCCTCCTCAGTCCTCCGCTCGCATCTCCTGTGGGCGGGACTAAGTATCGAGGATAGGAGTCGAGGAGGGGAAATTAGAGTATTGAGAAACCTCTAAAGAGAGATCTCTGCACCGAACACGTTAGATGTCAAGGGAGATATATGCCTCATCACACTTTGTTGATTTTGGCATTAAAGCTGAAAGACTTGTCGTGGGCTCGTCCACTTTTCTTTTAACTGCCGGTTGTGTTAAAATTGTGTCAATTTGATTGATTTTACGAGCAAACAATGTTTATTTACAACTTCTTCCCAAGCTTCTAGGGATGGGTATCGTTAAGGTTTTAACGGTACTACTACTTTTATCGATACCGCTTATCGGTCCGGTCTTTTAACGGTACTTTTATCGGTTCTTTTGGAGAACAAATAAGGTAAACTAACTAAATAAATTGTGAACAAAACTAACTAAATAAATAACTCGGTTACCCCTAATCATTAACCCATGTTTGTATAATGTAGTTAACTCGGTGTGTTGCTGCTAGCATACATACCTGACGTGGAAACGTTACTCGTGGATGGAGCTACAGAGCTACTAGAAAGACAGTCGAACCCGGTGCATTCCTCCGTCTGAATGTGGAGCACTTTTGCTAAATGTTTCAACAAATTGCTCGTGTTACTGCCCTTACATGCTAAATTCTTATTGCACTTTAGGCGGGTAAAGTGTGTGTGTGTGTGTGTGTGTGTGTGTGTGTGTGTGTGTGTGTGTGTGTGTGTGTGTGTGTGTGTGTGTGTGTGTGTGTGTGTGTGTGTGTGTGTGTGTGTGTGTGTGTGTGTGTGTGTGTGTGTGTGTGTGTGTGTGTGTGTGTGTGTGTGTGTGTGTGTGTGTGTGTGTGTAAACTGCCCCGCCCCCTCGCAAGCAGGCGGGGGAGAGAGATCGAAAATACTAAAAATAATCATAGAAACATTTTTGCAGTCTTTTTGCATAGTAGAAACGGAGTTGGCGACACTAAAACTGCAATATAATGTTTGTGTAGCAATAATGCACATGACATATATTTTTTACATGTCTCCAGTACCGATAAAAAGACCGCTAACTTCGGAGCTCAACGGTACCACGGTCTTTAATAATTCAGCCCCGGGGCCCGTTTAATACCGGGGCTCGGTACCCATCCCTAACAGCTTCACAGAGTGCAGTTTCAAAGCACATCCACAAAAAGTCTGTTGGAAGGGGGAAATGTGGCAGGAAACGCTGCACAACCAAGAGAGATGACCGCAGCCTTAACAGCATTGTGAAGAAGAGTCGCTTCCAGAATTTGGGGGAGCTTCAAAGACAGTGGACTGAAGCTAGAGTCCAGGTATCAAAAGTCACTGTTCACAGACGTGTCCGGGAAATGGGCTACAATAGCCGTATTTCCATGGTCAAGCCACTTCTGAACTCAAGACAACGGAAGAGGCGTCTGACTTGGGCTAAGGAAAAGAAGCACTGGACAGTTGCACAGTGGTCCAAAGTCCTCTTTTCAGACGAAAGCAAGTTTTGTATTTCATTTGGAAGTCAAGGCGCCAGAGTCTGGAGAAAGGCTGGAGAGGAGCAAAATCCAAGTTGCTTGAAATCCAGTGTGAAGTTCCCACAGTCAGCGATGGTTTGGGGAGCCATGTCAGCTGCTGGTGTTGGTCCACTGTGTTTCATCAAGCCCAGAGTAAATGCAGCTGTGTACCAAGAGATTTTAGAGCACTACATGCTTCCGTCTGCTGAAAAGCTCTATGGAGATGAGGAATTCATTTTCCATCATGATCTGGCACCTTCCCACAGTGCCAAAACCACCAGTAACTGGTGTACTGACCATGGCATTACTGTCCTCGATTGGCCTGCAAATTCCCCTGACCTGAACCCCATAGAGAATATGTGGGGTATTGTGAAGAAGAAGCTGAAAGACACCAGACCCAACAATGCTAATGAGCTAAAGGCCGCTATTGAAGCATCCTGGGCATCCATAACACCTCAGCAATGCCACAGGCTGATTGCCTCCATGCCACGCCGCATTGATGCAGTAATCCGTGCAAAAGGATTCCCAACCAAGTACTGAGTGCATTAATGGACATTTTCAAATGTTTGATTGTGTTTTGCTGTTATAAATCTTTTTTTTTTACTTGGTCTGAGGAACTATTCTAATTTTTTGAGATAGGATTTTTGAGTTTTCTTAAGCTGTATGCCATAATCAGTAATATTAAAATAATAAAAGGCTTGCAATATTTCAGTTGATTTGTAATGAATCCAGAATGTATGACTTTTTTTTTTTTTTTTAATTGCATTACAGAAAATAAAGAACTTTATCACAATATTCTAATTTTCTGAGACAGTCCTGTATATATATATATTATACATATAATGGCACGGTTATAGCAGTTAACACCTGTCAAGCTATGTGCTGTATCGGAAACAATGTGCTGCGTGTTTTGGGAGTAATATGGTCTGTGTTTACATTAGCAAGCATGCTAACACTCAGAGCTAACACTGTAGGCTACTTGAGAGAATATGTGTAACTTAATGTCCTTGCGGTAAACCCTGCGAGACAGAAAGGTTTGAGCTCCTACTGTTTCAGAAATAATTCTTGAAGTGATTTGGAACATAATATGGCATTTAATCATGACAGCGTTTAGCTGAGTTTCTCCCGGTAGAAAACTCTTAGCAGAGGAAAGCTGCGTGACGCTACAAAGGGGCGTGAGTAGCAGCAGCTGTTCTATTTAAAGCTACGGTCACAGAATCAGCCTTTTTGGAACAGGGCTGGAATAGAGGGGTATGAGGCATGGCTACAATGGGTGATCTGTTTGGTATTTTAAGCAAACAACTTCAGTCATGTTTTGTATAGGTATGGCCCTACAATATATTTTTAGTATTAACATTCTATAGGCGTAGTGTAGCTGTAAACGATCCCAAATACAATTCATTGTTTACATTGCAGCTAGTGCTAAACCAGAAGAAATAACCCCTTTTCATTTTTAAATGGAAGTGGAATGGGGCTGGGCTACGTGAGGTGAATTGAGCCAACAAAAATACACAATAGGTGGGACTAGGAAAGATAATATTAAAGTATAAAAACAAAGTCATTATTAGGGCTGAAAGATGTCTCCTGTTTTAATGGTGATTAGATTTAAATGCTAACACTTACAGTTTTTTCTGACTGTGTGTTTCCTGTTTCCTGCAGACGTCCAGCAGCTGGTGGTGGTTAAAGAAGAGGTTCCCCCTGACCAGCAGGAGTGGAGCACCAGTCTGGACCAGGAGGATGCAGAGCCCCACCCACACATTAAGCAGGAACAGGAGGAACTCATGATCAGTCAGGAGGGAGAGCAGCTTCAGGAGCTGGAGGAGGCTGATATCACCAAGTCCACTTTCACTCCTGACCCTGTGAAGAGTGAAGATGATAAAGAGAAACCTCAGTCCTCACAGCTTCATCAAAGACAAACTGAACACATGGAAACAGAAGCTGATGGAGATGACTGTGGAGGACCAGAACCAGCCAGGATCTCAGATCCAGACAGCAGTTTACAACCAAAGACTGAGGACGACACTGGAGACTCGTCTGAACCTGACACTGAAGACAGTGCTGATTGGAAGGAGACCAGAAAACCTGCATCAGGCTCAAACTCACTGAAAAATAGACATGAATCTGTCAGTGATCCACGATGTAGTGCTGAAAAGAAACCATCCATCTGCTCAGTCTGTAAGAAAGCTTTTTCACAGAGAGGAAATTTAAAGAGACACATGAGAATCCACACAGAGAAACCACACAGCTGCTCAGTCTGTAAGAACGTTTTTTCACAGAATATAGAGTTAAAGCTACACATGAGAATCCACACAGGAGAGAAACTAGTCAGCTGTTCAGTCTGTAAGAAACATTTTTCCCATAGTGGAAGTTTAAAAAAACACATGAGAGTCCACACAGGAGAGAAACCATACAGCTGCTCAGTTTGTACCAAATATTTTGCATGGGGCGGAACTTTAGATAGACACATGAGAATCCACACAGGTGAGAAACCATACAGCTGCTCAGTTTGTAAGAAAGCTTTTTCGGAGAGTGGAAGTTTAAAAAAACACATGAGAGGCCACACAGGAGAGAAACCATACAGCTGCTCAGTTTGTACCAAATATTTCACATTGAGTGGAAGTTTAAAAAAACACATAAGAATCCACACAGGAGAGAAACCATACAGCTGCTCAGTTTGTAAGAAAGCTTTCTCACAGAGTGGAAGTTTAAAGGAACACATGAGAATCCACACAGGAGAGGAAATATACAGCTGCAATGTTTGTGACAAAAGATTTAAATGGCGTATGAGTTTCAATAGACACAAGTGTGTTGGTTGTCAGTCCTCAAAGCTTAATGAAATTCAAACTGAGATTAACAAATCTGCCTGACTGGATCAACATTGTTGCACGGCATTCATATAACACTTAAACAAACTCTAACTTTATCAATATAAGTGGACAATATGTTAAATGTTTTTGTCAAACTGATTTTCTGATTAATGGGGCAAAGCCTGCAAGCTAGTTCAGGCATTCTGCTGTGCCCATTAACTGTTTTGGACTATGAGAAGATCTCTAGTCATCCTGAGAAGTCTACTGAATTCAGGTCTGTTCTGCCACTCGCAGTGCATCCCCTGCCAAAGTTCGGATGTGTTACACAAACAATTACCGGTTGCCTTGTCACAGACAATCTGTTCGACAAAATATGTTTGTCTTTTTCACTTGCCTGCTATGATGGTTCTTCAGGACTGCTTCTTGAGCTCTAATCACACTTTCACAGACTTTGCTGGTGATTTTAAAGTAGTTGACAATGTACAGTTGCAAGAAAAAGTTTGTGAACCCTTTGGAATTACCTGGATTTCTGCATAAGTTGGTCATAAAATGGAGGAAGCCACTGCTGTCCAGAAAAAACATTGCTGCACGTTTGAAGTTTGCAAAAGAGCACCTGGATGTTCCACAGCACTACTGGCAAAATATTCTGTGGACAGATGAAACCAAAGTTGAGTTGTTTGGAAGGAACACACAACGCTATGTGTGGAGAGAAAAAAGGCACAGCACACCAACATTAAAACCTCATCCCAACTGTAAAGTAGGGTGGAGGGAGCATCATGGTTTGGGGCTGCTTTGCTGCCTCAGGGCCTGGACAGATTGCCATCATCGACGGAAAAATGAATTCTCAAGTTTATCAAGACATTTTGCTGGAGAACTTAAGGCCATCTGTCCACCAATTGAAGCTCAACAGAAGATGGGTGATGCAACAGGACAACGACCCAAAGCACAGAAGTAAATCAACAACAGAATGGCTTCAACAGAAGAAAATACACTTTCTGGAGTGGCCCAGTCAGAGTCCTGACCTCAACCCAATTGAGATGCTGTGGCACGACCTCAAGAGAGCGATTCACACCAGATATCCCAAGAGTATTGCTGAACTGAAACAGTTTTGTAAAGTGGAATGGTCCAAAATTCCTCCTGACCGTTGTGCAGGTCTGATATGCAACAATAGGAAACGTTTGGTTGAGGTTATTGCTGCCAAAGGAGGGTCAACCAGTTATTAAATCCAAGGGTTCTCATACTTGTTCCACCCTGCACTGTGAATGTTTACATGGTGTGTTCAATAAAAACATAAAAACATATAATTGTTTGTGTGGTTTTAGCTTAAGCAGACTGTGTTTGTCTATTGTTGTGACTTTTCTGAAGATCAGAACACATTTTATGACCAATTTATGTAGAAATCCATTTAGTTCCAATGGGTTCACATACTTTTTCTTGCAACTGTATGTGTGTCGATTAAGAGGAAAATATGCCTGGTTCTCTTGTTGTTATTGCTATCAGGAAATGTACAACCTAACCCTGGACCGCCCAGTAGTAGTAGTCAGATTGCTACTCCTGCTGATTTGAATTCTAAGTCTGGGCTGGGTTTCATTCACTTAAATGTGCGCAGTCTTTTACCTAAACTAGATTTTGTCCGCATTTGGACGAGCTCGACCGACGCTGATGTCATTGTCAGAAACATGGCTAAATAAATCCATATTGGCCTCTGACATATCCTTAAATGGTTACAGTGTATATCATACCGACCAACCTAATAAAGGTGGTGGCGTTGCCATTTATGTGAAAAATATGTTTTGTGTAAACAAGATCGCTACGTCACTAGCTCCGTAGCGAGTTAGCCTAAGCGAGAGCACTCTGCTAACTGAAGGATGGAACGGGCATTAAACCAACTGTGTGCAGTGAGAGGGGAGAGGAAACACTCTCTTCACTATCGCTGGAGCAAGTTAACTTTGAGCGAGAGCACTCGGTTAACTGGAGGATGGAACAGGAACCAACTGTGAGCAGGGAGAGGGGAGCGGAAACACTCTCTTCACTCGCGCTAGCAAGTTAGAATGGACCTATCATGCTGAATTTGAATAATATAGTGTAAGACCATACCTATATAAGGCATATTTATACTTTTTATTTTTCAACATACCAAACAGATCATGCTGATGGGCTGATTCTTTGAGAACAGCACCATCTACAGGCCTGGCATATGTACTACAGCGTCTCCAGCGCTTTCAAACGGCAATGTCCGTGGCTGTCTCCTCCTGATTGGTGGAGTTGGTCCAATAGCCGTAGCGCCACTTCTGTGACGTCATAGAAGTGTTCAAATCTAGATCCGTTGCAGCCCTTTTTTAAGAGGTTTGGGTATGGAGGAAAATAGAGAGGGTTGTGTCAAATAAACGATTAAATAAAATAACCAATTGTGCGCCGTGAGAGGGGAGCGAAGACACTATCCTCACTAGCGCTGTAGCAAGTTAGCTTTGAGCGAGAGCACTCAGCTAACTGGGGATAGAACAGGAACTAATTGTATGCGGTGAGAGGGGGGCGGAGACGCTCCCTTCACTAGCGCCGTAGCAGTTAGCTTGAACGAAAACACTCAGCTAACTGGACGATAGAACAGGCAAGGAGCCAAATGTATGTAGTGAGAGGGGGGCAGAGACGCTCCCTCCACTAGCGCAGTAACAAATTATCGAGAGCCCTCGGCTAACTTGTACACAGTTATCTCATTAGCTTGAGAATAGATAGCACAATCAGCGACAAATGGTAGCGATCTCACCGGCTGACGTGCAGGAGCGTCCGCTCTTTACCGGTCCGGAGCTCCTAGGGTCCGAGCGGTGACCACCTCGGTCCCCTCCCTTGGGAGGGCGGACAGCTAGCTCGTCGCAGCCTTTGGAGGGCGAGCGTTTTCCTTGCCCGCAGCTCCGATCGAGACGATCACTAGGCTACATGTAGCGATGAGCTAGAATCTTAATTTTCAATAAGATAGCTTGGCTTCTACTCAAAAAGTAGTAACCTGCACAGCAAGAAGATGAAAAAGGACTGAACTCGTTGACAACGCCGGAACTTATGCCTTTCGGGGTCATACGAGGTCACACGTGACTTTGTTGATATAAATATTCGACCAACGCATGCGTGAGACGGAAGATATCCAGTGCTAAAGCACCGCCTCTGGCGGTCAGTAAGGATGAAATAGAACTTGAAGTGGTTACCTGTTACAAATACCTTGGTATCTGGCTTGATGATTGTCTCTCTTTTAAACTTCCTGTCAATAACCTGCATACAAAACTGAGGGTTAGGCTAGGTTTCTTCTAAAGGAACAAGTCCTGTTTCTCGGTTGAGGCCAGGAAAAGGCTAATCACTGTGACCTTTTTAACTGTACTGGACTATGGTGATCTGATCTATATGAATGCACCTGCCCATTACCTGATCAAGTTAGATGCCGCCTATCACAGTGCACTGAGATTTGTGACAAACTGTAAAGTATTAACCCATCACTGTACCCTGTATCCAAGGGCAGGTTTGCTTTCACTAACTGTACGGAGGCTCAGTCACTGGTACATTTTTATATACAAAGCCATGTTAGGGAAACTTCCATCCTACATCTGCTCCCTGATCTCACGGCGAATTGTAAGTGGCTACGGCCTGAGATCGAATGCTGTGGTTTTATTAAATGTGCCAACTGCTAGGACTGTCTTAGGGAAGATAGCTTTTAGATGCGCAGCTCCTCTGTCTTGGAACAGTCTGCAAAAGGAATGGAAGCTGAGCAATTTGGTTCCACTAAAATTAAATGTTTTTAAAGCAAGGATAGATGCTATCCAATCGGAAACTGTTGGAACCTGTAAATGTTACTAGCTATGTAAACTGTAGTCGCTGGGGTGAAAGCTTGGGGGATTTTTTGCGAGCAACGCGACCAACAACCAATCACATGAATCTCCCACCCCCGACATACAAAACAATAGGCTTGTTTGAGACGAGCTGCGGCTCGCCTTGAAAGTAGATGAGAATAGCCGATCGCAGCCGGGGGAGGTCTCAAAAAGCTCGCCTGAAGTCGGACAGCTCGGAGTCGGGAAAATCTCTTCGATTTTGACATGTGACATCTCTTTCTGACCGTTAGAGCCAATAGAATCGAAGGGAAATCATCCCGCACACACTCATGTTAAAAAAAAAAAAGATGTCGTCTTCGCGCATTCAATATTTCTACAGAGCGTTAGAATGGCCTGCTCTACTATTTTAAAATGGAATTGCAGTTTTATTACTTATAGATTATCAGAACATTTCAAAGGGGACACAGCCACATTGGATATTAACCTATGGATTAACTAGATCATCGTCGTTATCGTTTTAATGCCATTGAAGACCAGTTTAGACCAGACAAAGACGAAGGTAAGCCATGTTAGTTTTAGGCTACCTTGCGCCACTTGTTTTGATGTACGCTTTTGTTGATAACATCGCGAGTTTGTATCTTTCAGTGTTGAGTTGGGCACCGTTAGATTCTGTGTCTTTACGATCATAAACGATGTGTTGGATGTGCAGCTAGGATAAGTAATAAGGGAGCTAGGAGTGATTTTCGGTGCAGTAATAGGTTAGCATTTTTCGCTCGGGGCTAATTCAGAGGGTCACTGTTAGCATTGTGTGTTTTTTTTGAAAATAAAAATGAAAAAGATCAGTTAAATGTTTTCCCGTTATATGGATATAAAATATTCATAGTTTATTAAATATTAAGGTTCCTTAGACGTTGTTTCCTGCAAATGACGCGATTTCGGCCCCGGAACCGGGTCCGTGGGGCTTAAGAGGTGCATACTGCCGCCTCCGGAGTGGGCTTGATTCGGTTTGCATTTATAAAGAATGTCAGATATGTACTAAGTAAATACATGTGTTCCTGCTCAAGATTAGATTAAACTTTATTGTTTTTGCACATAGCCTATTACAGGTACTGAGACAACGAAATGCAGTTTAGCTTCTAACCAGGAGTGCAACAAGCAGTAAAGTGAAAAGTAATGTACACAATCTACAGAATAAAAGATAGAATTAATTTAATGATGAATAAACAGGGAGGGGTATGAATACAATAGATATACACAGCAGCCTGAGAGCAGTATGAACAGTGTGTATGAATATGCTAAGATATATAAAGTATGAAAACGGTATGCAGTGCAAGTAAAGTATAAAATATATAGATATTAATTTCATGATGATAAACATTGTGGAACAATGATGAAAAATGTGAATGGAAGTGGCAACGTAAAACTGACACAAAACAACAACAAACTTTTGCTGAGCCAATTGGAAGCAGCACGGGGTACAAACCACCAATGAGCGCTCAGCTCGAGATACCAGCGAGTCGTTTCCCATCAAGCATTGTGCTTCCGCAGCTCGTGGAGAGAAACTGCGCTGCCGCGCCTCGCTCTCAAGTATGCGGGCGTCTTTGTCCCGCAAGATTTCAACGTCTCATGTAGGCGAGCCTCCAGAGCAAGTCGGACAAAATGACTAACCATCATGCAACGCACTAGCAAGACGTTGATCGTAATTGAGCAGGTCTGCGTCGGTCTCGCTTTTCTCAAACAAGCCTAATTTTAAAACGTAGTAAACTGGATATAAAATCCCCAAACAGCCGAAAACCTACCAGTTTCAACCACTGTCTCTGCCACCTCCCTCCATGCCTGGCTCCTCCGGTTTGTATCCCGGTAAATAGTTCTGGTCGTAAAGAACCGGGTGATTTGCTACCGTAATTTCTCGTTTGGAATATAGAAAATGAACTGCGGTCTGGCTCTCCTAGCTTGCACGCGGTTTGATTGGCTAGCGCTTATACTGTCAGATTTGCATAAACGGGATTTGATTGGCTGACGCTTCCAGCTCGGCTTCAAGAGTTGAACATTGCTCAACTTTTGAATCCTGAAAATCCTGAAAATCCTGAAAATCTTTGCTTTGCTTCCCCACAATGCAGTTCGGCGAAAAGCGAGGCAAAGTGACGTCACCCCATTCAAAGTGAATGGGCAGAGAAGCGTTGGAAGATTTTTCTAAAGCTGCTGTGTGGACGGGCCATGAGTGGCCGGGGTGTGTGATGTCTCATATGATACTGCTGGCTTTCTTCTGCTGTCGACTTTTGTAGATGTCGTCAAGGTTGGGCAGCACAGTCCCAACGATGCGCTGAGCAGCCTTCACCACCCGTTGCAGGTCCTTCCACTCTGCGGCTGCGCAGCTGGTGTACCACACAGTTATGCAGCTGGTCAGGGTGCTTTCAATAGTCGACCGATAGAAGTTTAGCAGCAGTTTTTGTGGAAGCCTGGCCTGTCTCAGTTTCCTCAGGAAAAACAGTCTTTGCTGTGCCTTTTTCACCAGGTTTGAGGTCCAAGTTAAATCATTGGAGATGTTGACTCCAAGGAACCGTAGGTCCTCCACACTCTCCACTGCTTCTCTGTGGAGGGGGACTTCCTTTTTTGTCCTCCTGAAATCAACAATGAGCTCCTTAGTTTTGGTTTTAGTTACTCCTTAACCCTGATTTCACCCACCTGCAACTGATTTGCTAATAATCACAGACGTTCATTTCTTTGACCCCTTGACTCGACAACTTTCTTGTTTAATAATCGTTACATCTCCTCAGGAACAAGTTCCCGTGTCCTGCCTTTCACCTGTTGATCACCCACTGCTCATTTAAGGTCGACTGACTTTTACAATGGACTAGCTAGTCTTAGTGTCTTAATGCAAACGTTTTGTAAAGTGATGCTAGACCAAAAACGTGCTGTTGGATTGTGTGCTCTCTGCAGGACGGTGTCTGTACCCAAAAGCCGCGTTCACACCGGAATACTTTTCCCACTTTAGTTCCGATATAGTTCCGAAATGTCGTGTTCACACCAAAAAGAGCCGTAACTAAAATTAGTTAATGAAAATCTTTGTACCCCCTTTTCCGTCCCTGCTAGAGAGCAGGGACTCTCATGCGGCTCTTTTTTGAGAAAATAGCTATATTTCTGATTGGCTAGGCGGATTGCAAACCACGCCCCGTGAAACTCTGAAAATGCAATTTTTATTCCCTCGCATTATTAGGCCAGCGCACCAACAGACAGGCAGTTTCCAATTCTAAGTTGTACGACCGTTGTTCGCTGAAGTTACGCAACCTGGGAATATTCCACAGCGCTAACTCATGCCGGGACAAAATAAAGAAGCTCAGGCAGGACTACAAAAAAATAAAAGACCACAATAATAAGAGTGGTAACGACCGGAAGACCAGCAAATGGTACGAGATATTGGATGCTCTGCTCGGCCTCAGGCACAGCATCGACAATCGATTCGGGCGCGCTGGTGTGGGAGGCTGCTGAAATGGCGGATTCAGTGTTCGGTGACGACGACGAAGAAGGTAAAAATAAACTACATGCACTGCACTGTTTTAATCTGCACAATACTGGTCTCAGATGTACCTTTATTTGCTCAGTAGATCGAGCTAGCCATGCTACGCTGAACTGGCTAACACTGTTAGTATGCCGACCCCGAGCAGACTAATAACAGCTAGCTGGCTAGCTATTCTCGGCCGCTATGAAAACGTTTTGACTTGCGAATAAGTGTGCAATGTTTCTGTAATTTGCTTCACTAACTAATCGTGTGTTTCAGGGGCAGAGATGGGACAACTCTTTCTAGAAACGAGTGAGCTTTCCCCTCCAGATCGGGACAGCAGTCCTCGCTCGTCTCCTTTTCCACCAACCAAACGCAAAGGTACATACAAACACACTGTTACTACTCTAGTCTTGAAAAGAACGTTATGCATCGAACTGATGTCCACTAATCACGTTTATTTCCGTCTTGGTACAATTATGAAACACGGTGAAAATACATCGTTTACGCTTTTAGCGCCTTTTTTCACTCTCTCACAAACGTAAACTTCCGGGCTTGAGGTCGCATGACTTCCGGTAAGAAAACTTTTTTGGACAAAAAACAAAGTTCAAGCATACATTAAGCACTCTTCACAAATACAAAACAATAAATAAGGGCACTACACACACACAGTGTATGTGTGTGAATATATATATATATATATATATATATATATATATACAGTATATGTATACACACAAAGTGTGTGTGTATATATATATATATGTATACACACAAAGTGTGTGTGTGTATATATATTATGCTATTTGGTCCTATCTTACCTTCTACTTTACACCTGCATTTTTTACACTGTCCCTGCCTGCACCCTGTCAAATGTTGTCTCCGTGAACAACCTACTAGTAAACAAATTCCTTGTATGTTGTAAAACTACATGGAGAATAAACTGATCTTGTATCTTGCTTATTTGTCCTCTTAGGAAAGCGGGTTCGGGATGAGAGCTTCCTTGACTCCATCGCGGCGATGGAGGACCGGCGTGCCGTGTCCAGCAAGGAGAGTGAGGACCGACGTGCCATGGCCAGCAGGGAGATGCACGACGAACAGATGTTGTCTGTTCATAAGTCCCAGGAAACGGACGACAATCTGGTCATTCACGGCCTCTCAAAGGTTAATTTTTCAAAAATGTTGGTGTCTAAATTGTCCTCCAATTCTGGAATGACCCATGAAGAGCTAATTTGTGCCTTTGTATGTGTTCCAGATATGCGAATACTACGGTGCGCGTCGTATCCCGCGCTCTCTCTGGGTGAACAATAGAACCTCGGCCTGGTGGGAGACGGTGGTGCCAACGTACACCGATGAGCAGTGGATTAAAGATTTCAGAATGTCCAAGCAGTCTTTTCAATACCTCTGTTCTCGCCTGGAAGCAACGTTGGGGAGAAGCGACACAAACTTCCGGGAGTGTGTACCTGTGTGTAAAAAAATCGCCATAGCACTGTGGAAACTTGCGACCAACTCTGAGTACAGGACCATGTCTCATTTGTTCGGAGTCGGCATCTCTACGGTGCTTTGCTGTGTGCACGAGTTCTGGTCCTCTGTTGTGACGCTACTCCTTCTTGAGTTTATGCCATGGCCGAACTCTGAGAAGTTAAAGGAGATGGCGTTATTTTTTGAGCGCAGATGGGGTTTGCCACAGTGTGTAGGTGCAGTAGATGGATCACACATCCCCATTCTGAGACCAGAGGAATACCACAACGAGTATTTCAACCGCAAAGGCTGGCACTCGCTCGTCCTGCAGGGTGCTGTGGATGGTAAGGACCTCTTTTGGAGTGTTTTTGTTGGCTTACCAGGTAGCATGCATGATAGCAGAGTGTTAGGCATGTCATCACTGGGTAGTTTTGTGGATAGGGGTGGTCTACTTCCTCATGTGACATGTCAGGATCTGTTTAATCGCTATGTAGGTTCTCTTTTATTTAGCACAGTCAAGACATAACAATAACGGCATCACGCTGTCCCAGGTGTGTCGTATAAGTTAAAGTTTTACTACCAAAACAATATAGTAACAGTGGCAATATATATATATAATAACAATACAAAATAAACTGTCCCAGGTGTAGGGATAGGCTCCGCAGCAGACACACACTAGTGCAAGTTAAGTGTCAGTATCAAAACAGTGGCAATTACATTACATGTCATTTATTAGACGTTTTTATCCAAAGCGAAGTACATACACAATACTGTGGACAACCACAGGAGCAATTTGGGGTAAAGTGTCTTGCCCAGGGACACAACGACATGCTGACTGCAGTGGGACTCAAACCTGCTACCCCCCCGATTCAAAGTACAGCACAATATCCACTGAGCCACAGCCCCCCCCTATATATACACACTACAGCGAAGAAGGCCTGTTGGATTTAACCAGCTCGGAAAGCACTGCCAGAAGCCCAACCTGGAAGGCCTATTGTTGCTGCGCAGACACCTCAGCCTGGCGCGCCGATGCGTCAGCCTGGCGCGACATCACGTCAGCCTGGTGCGACATCACCATGACCAGATTGTCGTCCGTTTCCTGGGACTTATGAACAGACAACATCTGTTCGTCGTGCATCTCCCTGCTGGCCATGGCACGTCGGTCCTCACTCTCCTTGCTGGACACGGCACGCCGGTCCTCCATCGCCGCGATGGTGTCAAGGAAGCTCTCATCCCAGCCCGCTTTCCTAAGAGGACAAATAAGCAAGATACAAGATCAGTTCATTCTCCATGTAGTTTTACAACATACAAGGAATTTGTTTACTAGTAGGTTGTTCACGGAGACAACATTTGACAGGGTGCAGGCAGGGACAGTGTAAAAAATGCAGGTGTAAAGTAGAAGGTAAGATAGGATCAAATAGCATAATATATATACACACACACACTTTGTGTGTATACATATACTGTATATATATATATATACACACACACTTTGTGTGTATACATATATATATATATATACACACACACTTTGTGTGTATACATATACTGTATATATATATATATATATATATATATATACACACACATACACTGTGTGTGTGTGTAGTGCCCTTATTTATTGTTTTGTATTTGTGAAGAGTGCTTAATGTATGCTTGAACTTTGTTTTTTGTCAAAACAAGTTTTCTTAACGGAAGCCATGCGACCTCTAGCCCGGAAGTTTACGTTTGTGAGAGAGTGAAAAAAGGCGCTAAAAGCGTAAACGATGTATTTTCACGGTGTTTCATAATTGTACCAAGACGTAAATAAACGTGATTAGTGGACATCAGTTCGATGCATAACGTTCTTTTCAAGAAGAGAGTAGTAACAGTGTGTTTGTATGTACCTTTGCGTTTGGTTGGTGGAAAGGGACTGCTGTCCCGATCTGGAGGGGAAAGCTCACTCGTTTCTAGAAAGAGTTGTCCCATCTCTGCCCCTGAAACACACGATTAGTTAGTGAAGCAAATTACAGAAACATTGCACGCTTATACGCAAGTCAAAATGTTTTCATAGCGGCCGAGAATAGCTAGCCAGCTAGCTGTTATTAGCCTGCTCAGGGTCGGCATGCTAACAGTGTTAGCCAGTTCAGCGTAGCATGGCTAGCTCAATCCACTGAGCAAATAAAGGTACATCTGAGACCAGTATTGTGCAGATTAAAACAGTGCAGTGCATGTAGTTTATTTTTACCTTCTTCGTCGTCGTCGCCGAACACTGAATCCGCCATTTCAGCGGCCTCCCACACCAGCGCGCCCGAATCGATTATCGATGCTGTGCCTGAGGCCGAGCAGAGCATCCAATATCTCGTACCATTTGCTGGTCTTCCGGTCGTTACCACTCTTATTATTGTGGTCTTTTATTTTTTTGTAGTCCTGCCTGAGCTTCTTTATTTTGTCCCGGCATGAGTTAGCGCTGTGGAATATTCCCAGGTTGCGTAACTTCAGCGAACAACAGTCGTACAACTTAGAATTGGAAACTGCCTTTAGCAGAAGGCGCTGGGTCGCGTCCTCGGAGTAAATCGACAGAAGCGCCGACACATCCTCATCACTCCACCGCTCCGATGACTTCTTTGCCAAAACTGTTTCCATAACTGTTGCCATAACTGCTTTCAAAAACAAAGTACTCTGTCTGTTGGTGCGCTGGGCTAATAATGCGAGGGAATAAAAATGGCATTTTCAGAGTTTCACGGGGCGTGGTTTGCAATCCGCCCAGCCAATCAGAAATATAGCTATTTTCTCAAAAGAGAGCCGCATGAGAGTCCCTGCTCTCTAGCAGGGACGGAAAAGGGGTTAAAAAGATTTTCATTAACTCATTTTAGTTCCGGCTGTTTTTGGTGTGAACGCGACATTTCGGAACTATATCGGAACTAAAGTGGGAAAAGTATTCCGGTGTGAACGCGGCTTTTGGGTACAGACACCGTCCTGCAGAGAGCACACAACCCAACAGCACGTTTTTGGTCTAGCATCACTTTACAAAACGTTTGCATTAAGACACTAAGACTTGCTAGTCCATTGTAAAAGTCAGTCGACCTTAAATGAGCAGTGGGTGATCAACAGGTGAAAGGCAGGACACGGGAACTTGGTCCTGAGGAGATGTAAAGATTATTAAACAAGAAAGTTGTCGAGTCAAGGGGTCAAAGAAATGAACGTCTGTGATTATTAGCAAATCGGTTGCAGGTGGGTGAAATCAGGGTTAAGGAGTAACTAAAACCAAAACTAAGGAGCTCATTGTTGATTTCAGGAGGACAAAAAAGGAAGTCCCCCTCCACAGAGAAGCAGTGGAGAGTGTGGAGGACCTACGGTTCCTTGGAGTCAACATCTCCAATGATTTAACTTGGACCTCAAACCTGGTGAAAAAGGCACAGCAAAGACTTTTTTTCCTGAGGAAACTGAGACAGGCCAGGTTTCCACAAAAACTGCTGCTAAACTTCTATCGGTCGACTATTGAAAGCACCCTGACCAGCTGCATAACTGTGTGTGGTACACCAGCTGCGCAGCCGCAGAGTGGAAGGACCTGCAACGGGTGGTGAAGGCTGCTCAGCGCATCGTTGGGACTGTGCTGCCCAATCTTGACGACATCTACAAAAGTCGACAGCAGAAGAAAGCCAGCAGTATCATATGAGACATCACACACCCCGGCCACTCATGGCCCGTCCACACAGCAGCTTTAGAAAAATCTTCCGACGCTTCTCTGCCCATTCACTTTGAATGGGGTGCCGTCACTTTGCCTCGCTTTTCGCCGAACTGCATTGTGGGGAAGCAAAGCAAAGATTTTCAGGATTTTCAGGATTTTCAGGATTCAAAAGTTGAGCAATGTTCAACTTTTGAAGCTAAGGTGGAAGCGTTAGCCAATCAAGTCCAGTTTATGTAAATCTGACAGTACAAGCGCTAGCCAATCAAACCGCGTGCAAGCTGGGAGCGCCAGACCGCAGTTCATTTTCTATATTCCAAACGAGAAATTACTGTAGCAAATCACCCGGTTCTTTACGACCAGAACTATTTACCGGGATACAAACCGGAGGAGCCAGGCATGGAGGGAGGTGGCAGAGACAGTGGGTGAAACTGGTAGGTTTTCGGCTGTTTGGGGATTTTATATCCAGTTTACTTCGTTTTAACATTAGGCTTGTTTGAGAAAAGCGAGACCGACGCAGACCTGCGCAATTACGATCAACGTCTTGCTAGTGCATGATGGTTAGTCATTTTGTCCGACTTGCTCTCGAGGCTCGCCTACATGAGACGTTGAAATCTTGCGGGACAAAGACGCCCGCATACTTGAGAGCGAGGCACGGCAGCGCAGTTTCTCTCCACGAGCTGCGGAAGCGAAATGCTTGATGGGAAACGACTCGCTGGTATCTCGAGCTGAGCGCTCATTGGTGGTTTGTACCCCGTGCTGCTTCCAATTGGCTCAGCAAAAGTTTGTTGTTGTTTTGTGTCAGTTTTACGTCGCCACTTCCATTCACATTTTTCATCATTGTTCCACAATGTTTATCATCATGAAATTAATATCTATATATTTTATACTATACTTGCACTGCTTACCGTTTTCATACTTTATATATCTTAGCATATTCATACACACTGTTCATACTGCTCACAGGCTGCTGTGTATATCTATTGTATTTATACCCCTCCCTGTTTATTCATCATTAAATTAATTTTATCTTTTATTCTGTAGATTGTGTACATTACTTTTCACTTTACTGCTTGTTGCACTCCTGGTTAGAAGCTAAACTGCATTTCGTTGTCTCAGTACCTGTAATAGGCTATGTGCAAAAACAATAAAGTTTAATCTAATCTTGAGCAGGAACACATGTATTTACTTAGTACATATCTGACATTCTTTATAAATGCAAACCGAGTCAAGCCCACTCCGGAGGCGGCAGTATGCACCTCTTAAGCCCCACGGACCCGGTTCCGGGGCCGAAATCGCGTCATTTGCAGGAAACAACGTCTAAGGAACCTTAATATTTAATAAACTATGAATATTTTATATCCATATAACGGGAAAACATTTAACTGATCTTTTTCATTTTTATTTTCAAAAAAAACACACAATGCTAACAGTGACCCTCTGAATTAGCCTCGTGCGAAAAATGCTAACCTATTACTGCACCGAAAATCACTCCTAGCTCCCTTATTACTTATCCTAGCTGCACATCCAACACATCGTTTATGATCGTAAAGACACAGAATCTAACGGTGCCCAACTCAACACTGAAAGATACAAACTCGCGATGTTATCAACAAAAGCGTACATCAAAACAAGTGGCGCAAGGTAGCCTAAAACTAACATGGCTTACCTTCGTCTTTGTCTGGTCTAAACTGGTCTTCAATGGCATTAAAACGATAACGACGATGATCTAGTTAATCCATAGGTTAATATCCAATGTGGCTGTGTCCCCTTTGAAATGTTCTGATAATCTATAAGTAATAAAACTGCAATTCCATTTTAAAATAGTAGAGCAGGCCATTCTTACGCTCTGTAGAAATATTGAATGCGCGAAGACGACATCTTTTTTTTTTTTAACATGAGTGTGTGCGGGATGATTTCCCTTCGATTCTATTGGCTCCAACGGTCAGAAAGAGATGTCACATGTCAAAATCGAAGAGATTTTCCCGACTCCGAGCTGTCCGACTTCAGGTGAGCTTTTTGAGACCTCCCCCGGCTGCGATCGGCTATTCTCATCGACTTTCAAGGCGAGCCGCAGCTTGTCTCAAACAAGCCTATTGTTTTGTATGTCGGGGGTGGGAGATTCATGTGATTGGTTGTTGGTCGCGTTGCTCGCAAAAAATCCCCAAGCTTTCACCTCAAAGATTTTCAAGATTTATTCAAAGCTGCTGTGTGGACGGGGCATCACTGTTCGAACCGCTGCCGTCCGGCAGACGGTTCAGGTCAATAAGATCACGCACCAACCGACTGAAGAACAGCTTCTTTCCCAGAGCTGTGGCCTCCAACACTCCCATCCCTGTCCAACCACAAAACTCACTATAACTTTGAACATGCTACCTCCCATCAAATACTGCAGCCTAAAATATCATGTTATTTATTTGTATATTTATTAAGTATCAAATTGTAGCTTTTTTTTATTAAATAATCTTTTTAAATGTATTTTAACATTCTGGTAAAGTGCATTTAAGTGATGACCCTGATTATTGCTACTATCTCTGCTTTATCACTGCTTTTATGGATGTGTTCTTATTTATGTACTGCAGTAAGAGAAGCCAACTGAATTTCGTTACACTGATGTGTGATGACAATTTCATTTCATTTCAAACCTTTATTTATGCAGGTGAATCCCATTGAGATCATTGATCTATTTTTCAAGGGTGACCTGCTGCAAGTAGGTTCCACATGAATACATATAAGCATAACATAAAAACAAAAAGGACATCATACAGCATATTTACAGCGACTACAGTTTACATAGCAAGTAACATTTACAGGTTCCAACAGTTTCCGATTGGATAGCATCTATCCTTGCTTTAAAAACATTTAATTTTAGTGGAACCAAATTGCTCAGCTTCCATTCCTTTTGCAGACTGTTCCAAGACAGAGGAGCTGTGCATCTAAAAGCTATCTTCCCTAAGACAGTCCTAGCAGTTGGCACATTTAATAAAACCACAGCATTCGATCTCAGGCCGTAGCCACTTACAATTCGCCGTGAGATCAGGGAGCAGATGTAGGATGGAAGTTTCCCTAACATGGCTTTGTATATAAAAATGTACCAGTGACTGAGCCTCCGTACAGTTAGTGAAAGCAAACCTGCCCTTGCATACAGGGTACAGTGATGGGTTATTACTTTACAGTTTGTCACAAATCTCAGTGCACTGTGATAGGCGGCATCTAACTTGATCCGGTAATGGGCAGGTGCATTCATATAGATCAGATCACCATAGTCCAGTACAGGTGAAAAGGTCACAGTGATTAGCCTTTTCCTGGCCTCAAGTGAGAAACATGACTTGTTCCTGTAGAAGAAACCTAGCCTAACCCTCAGTTTTGTATGCAGGTTATTGACAGGAAGTTTAAAAGAGAGACAATCATCAAGCCAGATACCAAGGTATTTGTAACAGGTAACCACTTCAAGTTCTATTTCATCCTTACTGACCGCCAGAGGCGGGGCTTTAGCACTGGATATCTTCCGTCTCACGCATGCGTTGGTCGAATATTTATATCAACAAAGTCACGTGTGACCTCGTATGACCCCGAAAGGCATAATTTCCGGCGTTGTCAACGAGTTCAGTACTTTTTCATCTTCTTGCTGTGCAGGTTACTACTTTTTGAGTAGAAGCCAAGCTAGCTTATTGAAAATTAAGATTCTAGCTCAACAATAGTGATCGTCTCGATCGGAGCTGCGGGCAAGGAAAACGCTCGCCCTCCAAAGGCTGCGACGAGCTAGCTGTCCGCCCTCCCAAGGGAGGGGACCGCGGTGGTCACCGCTCGGACCCTAGGAGCTCCGGACCGGTAAAGAGCGGACGCTCCTGCACGTCAGCCGGTGAGATCGCTACCATTTGTCGCTGATTGTGCTATCTATTCTCAAGCTAATGAGATAACTGTGTACAAGTTAGCCGAGGGCTCTCGATAATTTGTTACTGCGCTAGTGAAGGGAGCGTCTCCGCACCCCTCTCACTACATACATTTGGCTCCTTGCCTATTCTATCGTCCAGTTAGCTGAGTGTTTTCGTTCAAGCTAACTGCTACGGCGCTAGTGAAGGGAGCGTCTCCGCCCCCCTCTCACCGCATACAATTAGTTCCTGTTCTATCCCCAGTTAGCTGAGTGCTCTCGCTCAAAGCTAACTTGCTACAGCGCTAGTGAGGATAGTGTCTTCGCTCCCCTCTCACGGCGCACAATTGGTTATTTTATTTAATCGTTTATTTGACACAACCCTCTCTATTTTCCTCCATACCCAAACCTCTTAAAAAGGGGCTGCAACGGATCTGATACAGACGGATCCAGATTTGAACACTTCTATGACGTCACAGAAGTGGCGCTACGGCTATTGGACCAACTCCACCAATCAGGAGACAGCCACGGACATTGCCGTTTGAAAGCGCTGGAGACGCTGTAGTACATATGCCAGGCCTGTAGATGGTGCTGTTCTCAAAGAATCAGCATGATCTGTTTGGTATGTTGAAAAATAAAAAGTATAAATATGCCTTATATAGGTATGGTCTTACACTATATTATTCAAATATAGCATGATAGGTCCACTCTAACTTGCTAGCGCGAGTGAAGAGAGTGTTTCCTCTCCCCGCTCACAGTTGGTTCCTGTTCCATCCTCCAGTTATCCGAGTGCTCTCGCTCAAAGTTAACTTGCTACAGCGATAGTGAAGAGAGTGTTTCCTCTCCCCTCTCACTGCACACAGTTGGTTTAATGCCCGTTCCATCCTTCAGTTAGCAGAGTGCTCTCGCTTAGGCTAACTCTCTACGGCGCTAGTGACGTAGCGATCTTGTTTACACAAAACATATTTTTCACATAAATGGCAACGCCACCACCTTTATTAGGTTGGTCGGTATGATATACACTGTAACCATTTAAGGATATGTCAGAGGCCAATATGGATTTATTTAGCCATGTTTCTGACAATGACATCAGCGTCGGTCGAGCTCGTCCAAATGCGGACAAAATCTAGTTTAGGTAAAAGACTGCGCACATTTAAGTGAATGAAACCCAGCCCAGACTTAGAATTCAAATCAGCAGGAGTAGCAATCTGACTACTACTACTGGGCGGTCCAGGGTTAGGTTGTACATTTCCTGATAGCAATAACAACAAGAGAACCAGGCATATTTTCCTCTTAATCGACACACATACAGTTGCAAGAAAAAGTATGTGAACCCATTGGAACTAAATGGATTTCTGCATAAATTGGTCATAAAATGTGTTCTGATCTTCATCTAAGTCACAACAATAGACAAACACAGTCTGCTTAAGCTAAAACCACACAAACAATATGTTTTCATGTTTTTATTGAACACACCATGTAAACATTCACAGTGTAGGGTGGAAAAAGTATGAGAACCCTTGGATTTAATAACTGGTTGACCCTCCTTTGGCAGCAATAACCTCAACCAATTGTTTCCTATTGCTGCATATCAGACCTGCACAACGGTCAGGAGGAATTTTGGACCATTCCACTTTACAAAACTGTTTCAGTTCAGCAATACTCTTGGGATATCTGGTGTGAATCGCTCTCTTGAGGTCGTGCCACAGCATCTCAATTGGGTTGAGGTCAGGACTCTGACTGGGCTACTCCAGAAAGTGTATTTTCTTCTGTTGAAGCCATTCTGTTGTTGATTTACGTCTGTGCTTTGGGTCGTTGTCCTGTTTCATCACCCATCTTCTGTTGAGCTTCAATTGGTGGACAGATGGCCTTAAGTTCTCCAGCAAAATGTCTTGATAAACTTGAGAATTCATTTTTCCGTCGATGATGGCAATCTGTCCAGGCCCTGAGGCAGCAAAGCAGCCCCAAACCATGATGCTCCCTCCACCCTACTTTACAGTTGGGATGAGGTTTTAATGTTGGTGTGCTGTGCCTTTTTTCTCTCCACACATAGCGTTGTGTGTTCCTTCCAAACAACTCAACTTTAGTTTCATCTGTCCACAGAATATTTTGCCAGTAGTGCTGTGGAACATCCAGGTGCTCTTTTGCAAACTTCAAACGTGCAGCAATGTTTTTTCTGGACAGCAGTGGCTTCCTCCATTTTATGACCAACTTATGCAGAAATCCAGGTAATTCCAAAGGGTTCACAAACTTTTTCTTGCAACTGTACATTGTCAACTACTTTAAAATCACCAGCAAAGTCTGTGAAAGTGTGATTAGAGCTCAAGAAGCAGTCCTGAAGAACCATCATAGCAGGCAAGTGAAAAAGACAAACATATTTTGTCGAACAGATTGTCTGTGACAAGGCAACCGGTAATTGTTTGTGTAACACATCCGAACCTTTGCAGGGGATGCCCACTGCGGGTGGCAGAACAGACCTGAATCCAGTAGACTTCTCAGGATGACTAGAGATCTTCTCATAGTCCAAAACAGTTAATGGGCACAGCAGAATGCCTGAACTAGCTTGCAGGCTTCGCCCCATTAATCAGAAAATTAGTATGACAAAAACATTTAACATATTGTCCACTTATATTGATAAAGTTAGAGTTTGTTTAAGTGTTATATGAATGCCGTGCAACAATGTTGATCCAGTCAGGCAGATTTGTTAATCTCAGTTTGAATTTCATTAAGCTTTGAGGACTGACAACCAACACACTTGTGTCTATTGAAACTCGTACGCCATTTAAATCTTTTGTCACAAACATTGCAGCTGTATATTTCCTCTCCTGTGTGGATTCTCATGTGTTCCTTTAAACTTCCACTCTGTGAAAAAGCTTTCTTACAAACTGAGCAGCTGTATGGTTTCTCTCCTGTGTGGATTCTCATGTGTTTTTTTAAAATTCCACTCAATGTGAAATATTTGGTACAAACTGAGCAGCTGTATGGTTTCTCTCCTGTGTGGCCTCTCATGTGTTTTTTTAAACTTCCACTCTCCGAAAAAGCTTTCTTACAAACTGAGCAGCTGTATGGTTTCTCACCTGTGTGGATTCTCATGTGTTTATCTAAAGTTCCGCCCCATGCAAAATATTTGGTACAAACTGAGCAGCTGTATGGTTTCTCTCCTGTGTGGATTCTCATGTGTAGCTTTAACTCTATATTCTGTGAAAAAACGTTCTTACAGACTGAGCAGCTGTGTGGTTTCTCTGTGTGCATTCTCATGTGTCTCTTTAAATTTCCTCTCTGTGAAAAAGCTTTCTTACAGACTGAGCAGCTATGTGCTTTCTCTCCTATGTGGATTCTCATGTGTCTCTTTAAATTTCCACTCAGGGAAAAAGCTTTCTTACAGACTGAGCAGCTGAATGGTTTCTTTTCAGCACTACGTTGTTTATCACTGACAGTTTCATGTCTATTTTTCAGTGAGTTTGAGCCTGATGCAGGTTCTCTGGTCTCCTTCCAATCAGCACTGTCTTCAGTGTCAGGTTCAGACGAGTCTCCAGTGTCGTCTTCAGTCTTTGGTTGTAAACTGCTCTCTGGATCTGAGATCCTGGCTGGTTCTGGTCCTCTACAGTCATCTCCATCAGCTTCTGTTTCCATGTGTTCAGTTTGTCTTTGATGAAGCTGTGAGGACTGAGGTTTCTCTTTATCATCTTCACTCTTCACAGGGTCAGGAGTGAAAGTGGACTTGGTGATATCAGCCTCCTCCAGCTCCTGAAGCTGCTCTCCCTCCTGACTGATCATGAGTTCCTCCTGTTCCTGCTTAATGTGTGGGTGGGGCTCTGCATCCTCCTGGTCCAGACTGGTGCTCCACTCCTGCTGGTCAGGGGGAACCTCTTCTTTAACCACCACCAGCTGCTGGACGTCTGCAGGAAACAGGAAACACACAGTCAGAAAAAACTGTAAGTGTTAGCATTTAAATCTAATCACCATTAAAACAGGAGACATCTTTCAGCCCTAATAATGACTTTGTTTTTATACTTTAATATTATCTTTCCTAGTCCCACCTATTGTGTATTTTTGTTGGCTCAATTCACCTCACGTAGCCCAGCCCCATTCCACTTCCATTTAAAAATGAAAAGGGGTTATTTCTTCTGGTTTAGCACTAGCTGCAATGTAAACAATGAATTGTATTTGGGATCGTTTACAGCTACACTACGCCTATAGAATGTTAATACTAAAAATATATTGTAGGGCCATACCTATACAAAACATGACTGAAGTTGTTTGCTTAAAATACCAAACAGATCACCCATTGTAGCCATGCCTCATACCCCTCTATTCCAGCCCTGTTCCAAAAAGGCTGATTCTGTGACCGTAGCTTTAAATAGAACAGCTGCTGCTACCCACGCCCCTTTGTAGCATCACGCAGCTTTCCTCTGCTAAGAGTTTTGTACCGGGAGAAACTCAGCTAAACGCTGTCGTGATTAAATGCCATATTATGTTCCAAATCACTTCAAGAATTATTTCTGAAACAGTAGGAGCTCAAACCTTTCTGTCTCGCAGGGTTTACCGCAAGGACATTAAGTTACACATATTCTCTCAAGTAGCCTACAGTGTTAACTCTGAGTGTTAGCATGCTTGCTAATGTAAACACAGACCATATTACTCCCAAAACACGCAGCACATTGTTTCCGATACAGCACATAGCTTGACAGGTGTTAACTTCTATAACCGTGCCATTATATGTATAATATATATATATATTAGTGGTGGGCCGTTATCGGCGTTAACGTGCTGCGTTAACGTGAGACTCTTGTCGGCGATAAAAAAAAATATCGCCGTTAATCTATTCTCAAAGTTGGGTTGGGAGCTGGGTCTATACTACGCAAGCTATGATGACTTTCACCTTGATAATTTAGCGCGGATGTATACCTAGCCGAATTGCACTGTAGGGGGCGAGATCGAGTCTTTGACCTGTGTTTCTTCTACGGTCTATGGATCTGACCCCGGTCAAATCAGCCACATTAAGCGTGACATGCTAACATGGATACAGCAGGTATGAAGCCGCCGGGTTTGCTTCAGGGGAAATTTATTTTTAAGAAGCTTCCCGATGGAAACCTCGACAAAAATAAGGTTGTTTGCACCTTGTGCAATGCGGAATTAGTTTACTGTAGGAGTTCATCCAGTCTCAAGTACCACCTAAACGCAAAGCATCCCTTAGCTAATGCGGAAGATGCCGGGCCAAGCACTGATGTAGCGCGGGGGAAGACTCGTCGTCAAACAACTATGTTTGAGTGCAACCGAGGCAAGCCCGTCAGCACAGCTCTATCAGCCAAGCTAACTAGTCTCCTCGCTCAGTGGATTGCCACCAGCTGCAGGCCCATTAGCGTGGTTGAAGATGACGGGCTCGAGCTTGTTCTCCAGGCGGCCACAGGTGACCCATCTTACAAACTACCTGCGAGGCGAACTATCATGAGGAGAATACATGACCAGCACGCAGAAGAGAAAGCTACGAAAGTTGAGAAGATGGTAGAGGCGAGGTCTGTAGCACTGACTGGGGACCATTGGACGTCCGTTAACAACGACAACTACATCGGCGTTACAGTACACCTCATCGATGCTAGCTGGGAACTTCACTCCTTCGCTTTAGGTATGCTACTGTTAGAAATTAAAATCAATGTTTTAATGGGGAAATGTAGTTTAAACATGCCGTCAGTTTTAATGCTCTTTTATACTGAAAAACCAGAAATTCTTGTGCACAAGCAGTTAAGCTTTTATTCTGAAAATCCTTCATCTACGGTTAGCATTTAGCATGTGGCTAATATACGATTTCCTGAAGAGGTGAATTTAGTAGAGAAATGATATAGAGTGGTGCAAACCGAAGCCTACTGATTTAACACTACAACTATAGATGTCGAGATACTACCATGCTGAATATTAAATGAAGGTACAGTTTATTTGAATACATTATTGTTTACAGACGAGTAGCATGTGACAACATCCGGAATGACCGGAAATCAAACGAGCCGAGAAGTATTGTTTAGAGTATTGATTACAGCGTTTAGAATGTGTTAAATGAAAAGTGATGAAAGAGAATATGAGGAGAAACGGCGTGTTAAGCATATAGTGAATGTGAAAAGAACCTATCCTCTGTTTAAATGCAATAACGGACATTGGAGACGAGGCGAGCCGGCTGGCGGGGAGGAGCCAGCAGAGGATATATAACAGCACCGGAGGAGAGATCCATTCTCTTCTCTTCCCTATCGAGAGCCAGATCACAGCTGTTTGTCTGACTGAACAATATCATGCTTGTGACCAACCCGCGCCTTTTTTAATTAAAGTACCCAATTGAACTTTCACAGAGACTCCATTTAGTCTCCTTTTAAAGCTTCTCTCCTGGACGGGAGAATAACGAACACAGTTAACACTACGTTATGTCATTTTAAATTACATAATTTAATTTCGTAGCCTTTTAATTACCACCACGTTATGTTTGGAATTAATCTAGATTAATCTAGATTAATTCCAAGAATACAGTGAGATTAATCTAGATTAAAAAAATTAATCTATGCCCACCACTAATATATATATATAACAACTTTACTCTAAGTGCCTCCTCCAGACATCATGCTGAATACACAGACACACAGCTGCGAGAGGGGATTACGCTAGACCAGTGGTTCCCAACCTGGGGGCGCAGGGGGGGGGGGGGGGCGTGAAGCTGTTAGGGATGGGTACCGAGCCCCGGTATTAAACGGGCCCCGGGGCTGAATTATTAAAGACCGTGGTACCGTTGAGCTCCGAAGTTAGCGGTCTTTTTATCGGTACTGGAGACATGTAAAAAATATATGTCATGTGCATTATTGCTACACAAACATTATATTGCAGTTTTAGTGTCGCCAACTCCGTTTCTACTTTGCAAAAAGACTGCAAAAATGTTTCTATGATTATTTTTTAGTATTTTCGATCTCTCTCCCCCGCCTGCTTGCGAGGGGGCGGGGCAATTTACACACACACACACACACACACACACACACACACACACACACACACACACACACACACACACACACACACACACACACACACACACACACACACACACACACACACACACACACACACACACACACACACACACACACACACACACACACACACACACACACACACACACACACACTTAAACTTTACCCGCCTAAAGTGCAATAAGAGTTTAGCATGTAAGGGCGGTAACACGAGCAATTTGTTGAAACATTTAGCAAAAGTGCTCCACATTCAGACGGAGGAATGCACCGGGTTCGACTGTCTTTCTAGTAGCTCTGTAGCTCCATCCACGAGTAACGTTTCCACGTCAGGTATGTATGCTAGCAGCAACACACCGAGTTAACTACATTATACAAACATGGGTTAATGATTAGGGGTAACCGAGTTATTTATTTAGTTAGTTTTGTTCACAATTTATTTAGTTAGTTTACCTTATTTTTTCTCCAAAAGAACCGATAAAAGTACCGTTAAAAGACCGGACCGATAAGCGGTATCGATAAAAGTAGTAGTACCGTTAAAACCTTAACGATACCCATCCCTAGAGGCTTGGGAAGAAGTTGTAAATAAACATTGTTTGCTCGTAAAATCAATCAAATTGACACAATTTTAACACAACCGGCAGTTAAAAGAAAAGTGGACGAGCCCACGACAAGTCTTTCAGCTTTAATGCCAAAATCAACAAATTGTGATGAGGCATATATCTCCCTTGACATCTAACGTGTTCGGTGCAGAGATCTCTCTTTAGAGGTTTCTCAATACTCTAATTTCCCCTCCTCGACTCCTATCCTCGATACTTAGTCCCGCCCACAGGAGATGCGAGCGGAGGACTGAGGAGGGGAACCGAGGAGAGAGGAGGGGTTAGCAGCAGGCGGTTAGAGAAATGAGAACTCCTCTCCTCTGAACGGTCATTTTAAAGAGACGTCCATTAATGATGATAGGAGGCACAGCAGCACTCTGATGGACAGATGTGTTCATGACCACTTATATATTTACTTTTAATTAATTGACAGTGCGGTATAATTAGAAAATAACAGGCTACAGATGCGGACATATACACACACATATTTATATAAATATATACAATTCCAGAATCAAACACGTTATTATGAGAGTGCTCTCATACTTAACACAATCAGACTGGATATATATATCCCCCCCCTCTCTTTGGTGCTGAAATGGGGAATTGAAATTACGGGCCAAAAGTTGTATTTACAAGTATTAAAAGTAAGCATAGGACACCAGAACCAACTGAGACCCGTCTGTCCGCCGCACCTACGCATTGTACAGCACACACACCTACACACTGTGGTACAGTGTATCAAACACCTACACACTGTACCACAGTGTGTAGGTGTGTGTGTGGTACAGTCTGTACCACACACACCTACACTGTACCACACACACACCTACAGCTCCTAAAGCATAATCAGGCTACAGCCATTGTGTATTTTATTATGTGAAGCACTAAATGGTCTTAGAAAATATAGACTCTTTGTTTGTAGATATCTACTAAACTAAAGCAAATACAGAGAGTAGGCCTGTTACACTGAGTGGTATATATTTGACACACTGCTCTGCTTTCTGCACGGACCTCACAGCTGTTCTCACTGTAAACATCACGTCACGATGAGAACAGTTACTAAAATAATATCCAGGGGATGCATGCAGAGCTGTCATTGGCTGAGATAAGTCCGGCCGTGAGTCACGACTCTTTGAAACATCTCTGTTCCCGGAAATGCATCTACGAAGGAGCCGTGGAGGACCGTGGAGGACCCATCAGTGTCTCCTCGGTTAGAGCTCCTCCAGAGAGCCTCCTCGATGCTCGATGCTCGGTCCTCGATGTGCATTTAGAGAAATGAGATGTCCTTCAAGATGGCGCGCTGAAATTCATTTCCGGGTCACAACCGGAGGACCAAGGAGTCCAGGAGTCGAGATTAGAGTATTGAGAAACCTCTTTTCTCTCTCTCTCGTCTGTGTGGGGGGCGGGGCATCTCGCTCACAGACTCGCTGCAGCACCGTGCACACAGAGATCCGCCGGTGGAGAACATAGCGTTCAAAAGTGACAATGTAATCTACAGAGCTCGATGTGGTCAATGCTTGTTTGCCATAAGTATTTTCGCGGAAACACGAGCGATCTCTCCGTCAACTGGCCAAAAGGCATCTTATTCATACGGAGAAATGCACCGTTTTCAACGTCCTTAACTCTGGGTTCTGTTGACCCAATTACGTGTAAGGTGGGAGAAGTACTCAGAAGGAGGCCCTGCTGATCTTTTAAAAATGTTAATATATTGTGAACACAACGCTGTGGGTTTGCCTCACACAGGGTGACGTCTGTCTAAATGATGTGGCCTGCCGACATGGCCTATCCCATACCGATCATAAATCAGGGTGTGTGTATGTGTGGTGCGAGCGAGAGAGAGAGCGTGCACCGGTTACTTGTAATTTTGTTGTTAGCATCTGGTTAGCTAGCCGCTCTAAGGAGCTGTTTCAACAACAAGTTGGAGGGAGAGTCCTCTGCTCAGACTGAGAGAGATAACTACAGCTCAGGTGAGGTTAAGGACTCTCTGAGTGTTTAGATAGTTAATTTATGGCGCGTTTCCACTGCAGCGCGGAGCTCGCTTTAAGCGGTTGCGTTTCCACTTGGCCTAGTACCGGCTAGCGGGTCTTAATTCACAGTTTTTATGGCCTCATAAAATCGTGGTTCTAGGGCCAGGAACAACCGGGCTGAGTCGGGCTGAGTATGCTAAACTAGAGAGAGAATCGCTGTCAAGGGGGCTACAACTACAACAAGATGAACATATTTGACCGTGATTTAATTGTAATACACATTTCAAAATGATGCCGAAGTAACAACATACTGATACCGGTTAGTAAAAACCATGAATTAATGCTTTGACAAGTATGCAGACAGACGGCAGGCGAAAAACCTTTTAAAATGCGTGTTGTCTAAATGGAGCACGGCTAAGCTAACGCAGTATATGCTCCGTCCACACTCACAACAACGGCCTACAGACATAGATAAACCAGCGACTGTATTCTCCATGACACAGACAGTCTGTGGTTTGTACTAGCTTAACTTTTGTCTAGTTTCTGAACACAAATGAGGAGCTGTGAGCTCTGAGTGCTAACAGCTGATGTTGTTTTTCTGGGGCTCTCATTGAAGATGACGTCACGGCTCCGCCTACACTGCGTTACTATAGATACTACCCCAGCTACTAAACTGTAATGGAAATGCGCCATAAAGTGAGCCAGTCCTAACAAGGCCTAGCCTGGTCTCGAAGCTGGTGACCAATGCTAAGGCCTCCACCTGCTCCCTTGACCCCATGCCCACGGTGCTGGTCAAGGCCTGCCTTCCCACCCTCTGCCCCATCATAACAGACATCAACTCCTCTCTGTCATCTGGAATAGTTCCCTCCTGCTTCAAAACCGCCTCCATCACTCCCATCCTCAAGAAGCCTGGTCTTGACCCTGAGGAGCTGAACAACTACCGACCGATCTCCAACCTTCCTTTCCTTAGTAAAACCTTGGAAAGAGCAGTCGCCGCCCAGCTTCATCAACATCTGTCAAACCATGAGCTCTACGAACCCCTACAGTCAGCCTACAGAGCACATCACAGCACAGAGACCGCCCTCCTCAAGATCACTAATGACCTCCTTCTCGCTGCTGACTCCGGACAAATCAGTATTCTCATCCTCCTCGACCTCTCTGCGGCCTTTGACACCGTTTCTCATACAGTCCTCCTGAAATGCCTCTCCGACAACCTTGGCATCACTGGCACAGCTCTGTCATGGTTTCAGTCCTATCTCTCAACCAGGTCTCAGTTTGTCAGCATCAGCGGCTCATCCTCCCCCCCGGCCCCAGTCAACCATGGTGTCCCCCAAGGCTCCGTGCTTGGTCCCCTACTTTTCACTATTTACATGCTCCCCCTTGGCCAGATCATACGTCACTTCGGTCTCAATTTCCACTGCTACGCTGATGACACTCAGCTCTATCTCAGCACCTCACCATCTGCCCAGCTCCCTCCACAGTTTCTGGTCAATTGTCTCCATGCCATAAAAACCTGGATGACAGCAAATCTACTCAAACTCAACAGTAAGAAGACTGAGCTCATGGTTGTGGCCCCCAAGGCACTGCTCCGGAAGGTTGGGGATCTCCTCCTCCACATTGACGGCTGTTCCATCTCCCCGTCTCCCGAAGTCCGTAACCTGGGTGTCATCCTTGACTCAACTCTCTCATTTCAGTCACATATCAAATCCGTCACCAAGTCTGCCTTCTATCACCTCAGGTACCACATCTCCCATCTACGACCATCACTCTCCGATTCCTTGGCCGAGACCCTCATCCATGCATTCGTCTCCTCACGGTTGGACTACTGCAACGGAGTCCTGTTCGGGGTTCCCAGTAAAGCCCTGGACAGGCTCCAGTATGTGCAGAACTCGGCTGCCAGGGTGCTCACTCACACCAAGCCCTGGCAGCACATCACCCCCACCCTCATCCGCCTCCACTGGCTCCCAGTCAAGCACCGTATCACATATAAACTCCTTCTTCTGACCTACAAATGCCTCCATGCCCTCGCCCCCCAATACCTGTCTGACCTTCTCCGCCACCACACTCCATCCCGGAGGCTCCGATCGTCTGGACAGGATCTCCTCTCTACCCCCCGCACCAGGTTGCGGACTTTCGGTGACAGAGCTTTCAGTGTAGCATCCCCCACCCTCTGGAACTCTCTCCCCCCCGAAATCCGCAGCGCCCCAACCTTGGACACTTTCAAAAAAGCCCTCAAAACGCACCTTTTCACCAAGGCTTTCCCCACTATATAGTTAGTTTGATAGGTTTATTTTTATTTTTCCGCTACTTGCTTGCCCCCCCCCCTCCCTGACCTGTCTGCCTCTTTTCCCCTACTCCCCCCCCCTGCCCGACTTGTGAAGCGACCTTGGGTTTCGTGAAAGGCGCTATATAAATATTATGTATTATTATTATTATTAGCCATACTGAGCGAGGCCGTGTAGTGGAAATGCGCCATAAGTCTAAGTCATCTCTGTGGGTCTCAAACGGTTTGGTCACCATTTATGTAAACACATTTTTCCATTTGATGGGGGAGTGATTAGCAAAATATGCTTGACTAAAAAGAAAAAATGTTAAATTGGTGAAAAAAAGGTAAGAAACTTTAAAAACTTGAAGAGAGCTAAAACTAGTGTTTGCTGCTGCCTCAAAGAGGAGCAGGGGAGAGAGGAGGGAAAGGGGGGAGAGGAGGGAAAGGGGGGAGAGGAGGGAGACAGGTGAGGCTGATTCAGGAGCCCAGACACACTCACAACTATAAATGAACCAAAAATAAATAAATAAACAACTTTCAAAAAAAGTGTTTGTATTGGATATGGTATGTTTTTGGTTAGTTAGGCCTTGTTAGGACTGGCTCAATGTATGCTGTGTTTCCATTACAGTTTAGTAGCTGGGGCAGTAACTATAGTAACGCAATGTAGGCGGAGCCGTGACGTCATCTTCAATGCGAACTACAGAAAAACAACATTAGCTGTTAGCCCTCAAGCTCACAGCTCCTCATATCTGTTCAGAAACTAGACAAAAGTTAAACAAGTACAAACCACAGACTGTCTGTGTCATGGAGAATAGTCACTGGTTTATTTATGTCTGTATAGGCCGCTGTTGTGAGTGTGGACGGTCGGAGCATATACTGCGTTAGCTTAGCCGTGCTCCATTCAGAAAACATGCATTTTAAAAGGTTTTTCGCCTGCCGTCTGTCTGCAGACTTGTCAAAGCTTTAATTCATGGTTTTTACTAACCGGTATCAGTATGTTGTTACTTCGGGCATAATTTTTAAACGTGTATTACAATTAAATCACGGTCAAATATGTTCATTTTGTTGTAGTTGTAGCCCCCTTGCCAGTGATTCTCTCTCTAGTTTAGCATACTCAGCCTGGTTATTGCCCCGCTAAAAACCTCGATTTTATTGGGCCAGAAAACTGTGAATTAGTACCCGCTAGTCGGTACTAACCCAAGTGGAAATGCAACCAAAGAGGGAACGGGCACGGCACGCTAAAACCGTGCTGTAGTGGAAATGCGCCATTATTTTCCCAGTTCGGGCCTGATCAGAAGTACTCAAGTAAAAGTAGTATACTGCAGGGTAGCTTGTGAATTTACTCCAGGTGTAACTAAAGTCTGATTTAAGAGTTGATCATATTTCACATCATTAATCCGGATCTGTAAAGTGACTAAAGGTATTAAATACTAGGGGTGCACCGAATGGGAAATTCTTGGCCGAAACCGATACCGAAAATAGGAAACAGTTGGCCGAAAACCGAATGCCGAAAATGATTAATAGAAATATATATATATATATAATGTATACATTTTTTACAAATGTTGTTCAGCTACCTGATTATGGAAAAAGACATGATTATGGCAAAACTTAACTTCAATAATAATCACTATTATGGGTCCATAAAACATTTATTCAGCACTTTTGAATGTACATACAGTACATTAATTCCAAGTCAAGTGCATTTTCTTTTCTCTGTAGGATAACTACAACAAAGTGCATTCAGAACAAAGCCAAGGTGCTTTAAAACTGCATAAACATCTAGGCCAGTAGGCCTACTACAAAAAAGTGTAAATAAAGACTGTAACAGCCAGGCCTTCAACAACAACAAATGCACCTATAAGTGCATGCATACAAATGTGCAAACTGGATACATCCACATGAATGTAACTATTTACAAATGAAATTACAATTCAATTTCATAAGCAAAGTAGTAAACATTGTATAAAGATACATAAAGTGAAAACTGGATACAAAATCCACAATCAATTACAAATTAAATTACAATTTCAAGAATCTGCAAATAAGGTGGTCTGTCCTCATGAGCAATGTAAACAACATTGTATCATTTAGATACCGAAAGTACAATATATTGAACACTGTGCTGCTGTCATTTCCCCCTCATGATAACCTGAGATGGTGAATTATAACTCACAATGAAAATTGTTCAGGAAAGTGGGTATAGAGTAGACATGTAGAACTAGATAAGCTTATGATAAGCCAGCCTTGTCTACTTATTAAGGGAAAGTGGGAGGTTCTTTTTAATGAACAGTAGCTTCTCTGATTTATCAGCCATAAGTCTGTTCCTCTTCTCATCAAGCACATGAGAGGCAGCGCTGAACAGTCTCTCGCTGTCAGTGCTTGTGATTTGATCTTACTCCTCATATTTGTCCGGGTGTTTTGATTTCAAGTGGTGGAGTAATCCCGACGTGGTGAAATTCTTTGCAGTTACACCCCCTCGAGAAATGTCAGCTGAACACGCTTTACAAATCGCAATCCACGGCCAAAAGCCGAAAGGGCCTTTTTAACCATTTTCGGCCGATATTTTTCGGCGGCCGAATATTCGGTGCATCCCTATTAAATACATGTAGTAAAAGTACATCATTTACCTCTGAACTGTAGAGCAGCAGAATTACAAAGAAGCAAAAGACTAAATACTTAAGTATATCAATATAAGTACAGTACTTGAGTAAATCTACTTACTAATACCACCAATGCAATGTTATGTGAGCTAGCAGCCCATAATCCACACTATACATAACATTAATCAATGTGAATTCTGTTTCTAATTTGTTTTGTTTTTTTTTCGACTAAAAAATTACAAAAATAACTTATAAAAATAGTGTTAAAGAACCGGATCAATACAAAGTATTTGTAATTGTTTCAATTAGGCCTCATTATTTCACAGTGGCACAGGATCATCTGCCAATACAATCACTTTTGTTCATGTTCAATCCATAATAATATATAAAATTATAGTTGGATCTTTTTGTCTTGTTATTATTAGCAGAGAAAATGTAATTTTTGTACAACTATGTACAATTAACTCTACCAATCTCAGTGGGAACCGGATTAGGGGGGGCTCGAAAATATTTCCAATTACACAAGGGGGGCCTGACTGAAAACGTTTGGGAACTACTGAGCTACACGACTGTATACTGAGACGATAGGTTGGGACGTGTCACGTGTGCCGGAGACGCTAGGTTGGGACGTGTGCCGGAGACGATAGGTTGGGACGTGTGCCGGAGACGATAGGTTGGGACGTGTGCCGGAGACGATAGGTTGGGACGTGTCACGTGTGCCGGAGACAATAGGTTGGGACGTGTGCCGGAGACGATAGGTTGGGACGTGTCACGTGTGCCGGAGACGATAGGTTGGGACGTGTCACGTGTGCCACATTTCACCAATGACGTCATAGGAGCCAAATCCTGGATCTGCTCGTTTGCACCCCCGTTTTTTTTTTTTTTTTTTAGTGATGTGGGTAAGGAGGAAAAGAGGGAGGATTGTATTTTCTGAATATTTGAGAGTCTCCTTACAAGACGAGGCAACTTTAGAATAGGGAACATGTTCAGGTCAATTAGAGTCAAACTACTAGCTTATTGGTTATGAACAAGACTTCACTTTAGAATAGGGAACATGTTCTTAGATATAAATACCTAATTTTGAGTTAGACACAATTAACACTTGTAGTTTCATGTCTTGTTACATAAGAATAGATCATATTTGTTAAGTGTTATTAAGGGAGAATTACTATTCTTGTGCTACTACTGCCTTATTAGGCCCTTATTGAGCAGAGCATATTAAGACCACAACTCATGTACAACAACTTCCTTACTTGCAATGAATAAGCACTAATTAGAGGGTTATTGAGGAAAAACTCTCAACTAATGGCTTATTACTTGTAGAATATAGTCATGTAGATTAAGGCATTAATAAGTGTTTTATAATGACTAATAAAGAGCCAATATACTGCTAATATGCATGTTAATTAGCAACTAGTTGATGGTTAATTTGTGTACCTTAATATAAAGTGTTGCCATATTTATGTATAAAATACATCAAAAAGTGCATTTTGCATACTAGGTCCCCTTTAAGTAAAAGTACTTAAAAGTATTCTCAAAAAGATGTACAGCACCTTCTTATGTAAAATAATGATACTGCAATAAAATGTTCCCTGTCAGTGTTTGATTTATTACGTTTCTTGATTATTGTCAGTGTCGCATTTTACTGTGTACATGTTTAAGGTTGCACTTCTATAAATGATGATAGAAGAGGGAACCCGCAAACTGAATACAAAAATAAATACATACATTTAACAATGAATAAATCATTAAAAATAACTTTATAATGGGGAACATTAAACAAATAAGAGAGATAAATAGTGGAACAACTGCAAAAGGAAACTTTTATTATTTTATGAATTAAATATTTTCTACATTTATTTTGTATATTACTTTTTGGTCAATATAATTGCATGATAATTCATTTATTAATGCGTTATGTAATGTATTCACTTGTCTTTAAATCAAAGAAATTATTTTTCAGCTTGAAAAAGAGTTGAAAGTGTTAATAAAATGAGAGCATTTTAGACTGCTGCAGTGCTCACATGAACCAACACAGAACATAAGTGGGGGGGACAGAAACATGGAGAAAGGTACCAAACTCTTACATGGACATTTGTAATCTGTTCCAGGCGTTGAGATTGACATGGAATATTTGGAATGCTACTCTGTAAAGGGAATAGGCCTACTACTGTTAAAATAACCTTATTTGTTTCAAATAAAAGTGCGCAAAAAACTAATTTTGAATTCATTATTGAATTGTGTGCATAACAATGCAATTAATCGCAGAAAATCCTTTGATTAATCATGATTCAAATGTTTAATCGCTGCCCAGCAATAATAAATAGTCTTAAGTGTTACCAAAGAGTTTAAAGCAGGGGTGTCCAAACTCTTTTCAAAGAGGGCCACATACAGAAAAATAAACAAAGGGCTGGGCCACTCATAAAGGTGAGGTATATCGCCTCGTAAGTTAAAGGTGGGGTAGGTAAGTTTGAGAAACCGGCTCGAGATACACTTTTTGTTATATTCCATGGAATGCTCTTAACATCCCGATAGCAATGAATATCTGAAGTGCTTTGACAACAAATCCATTAAAAAATGTCATCTGTGGAAGCCGTAGTACTGTAAAAAGCATGACCAGTCATTTTAGCCGGCCCGGCTAAAATAACTGGATGGCCTACCTGCCTTTCAGCCTTCCATCTGTGCACAAACTTATCTCGTGCCCTCATTGGTCATGTGCGCGTTCGTGTGTGTTGGAGGAGGGGCTCTGTAAGGAAGTGGCAGATTTTTTCCGGCTGTGTATTTTCAAATTCTAGCGTACTCGAGCTGGTTTCTCCAAAATTACCTAACCCACCTTTAAGTTATAAGTTAGCAAAATGTAGCTAAATTAGGCTTAATATGCTTTAAGAAAAAAACAGCCAACATCACAGCTCTCTATCGGGATTCATTTATCGTGTTGGCAGCTCATCCCTTAAAAACAGAAGCCTCAGAGTGATTATAATAACATGAAATATGAAGGGTCTATTTCAAGCTTGATGTGTAAATAAGTTATTAGGCTTTTTTTCTTCAACTAAGATTTGTTAGAACATTTTATCAACATGAATTGACTGAATTTATTTTAGTGAGCTTATTAACACATGAATACTAGTGTGTAATATGGCTTTACATATATATTTAAGAAGTACAATATGAGAAAAGCACATTTCATTGTGGGCCATATTTCCCAAATACTTTTTTAATTAGCTGAGGGCCGGTGTTACCGAATAAGATGTGGGCCGAACAACTGGTGATATTCTTTAACGGTATAGGCAGATGTATCAGGGGCGTGGCCTTTGTCGAATAACCAGGAAATACACATTTCGATCGCTTCTTCTGTCGTTTACATCAATCTTTTGGTATATTTGGCTCCATAGGAACCCTTTGATGCACATTCAGTACCAGTGTGTGAGGTTGTGGTTGCGATGCCGATATGCGGATGCGTACAGCGAGGACTACAAAAAGACACATGAGGTGACTGGGGATGTGTGTTCAAAACATTGCAAGCTTGAATAAATCATTTAAACCATTTATTGTTTCCAGACTTATTACTGAATATCATTCTTAATGTGATACCAAGTCCATCTGAGAGCTGTGTATACCTTCAGACAGCCTACAAGTGAAGCACACGTTGTTTACTCACAGTTTGAAAGCAGCGTGGAGAAGTCTTCAGCTGTGGAGCTGTGATCCGCCCAGGATAAACTGTGATACGACTTCTGCGCAAACAACCAGCGATCATGTTTAATATTAAAGACTACACACATTGATCCCTTATCAAAACGGTATTCTGCACTTTGTCACACTTATCCAGATAAGTTGTGACTGTTTACTTGGTCAAATATACCAAAAGATTGATGTAAACGACAGAAGAAGCGATCGAAATGTGTATTTCCTGGTTATTCGACAAAAGGCCACGCCCCTGATACATCTGCCTAGGCCCTATACCTTTAAAGAATATCACCAGTTGTTCGGCCCACATCTTATTCGGTAACACCGGCCCTCGGGCCGTAGTTTGGACACCCCTGGTTTAAAGTGTTAATTAAGAGTAAAGGGAACAAACCTGATTTGTGTATCCGAAGCTGAGGCTGTAACAAAGCGTCCAGTAGTTTCTGGAGTCTCTTGTTCTCCTCTTTTGAACGAGACAGCTTCTCCTCGTACTCTGCTATCGTTTTTTCCAACAGAGCAAATATCTCTTCAGCAGTGAGTCGCTGCTCCTTCAACGACAGCAGCATTTGGACTTTACTCATGTTTACTAGATCACCTTTTCCTGCAAACTCTGTTAAACACACCGTTTCTCTCTCCATCAAACTCTCAATCTGACTAGTGTTGCCAACGTGTTTCCAGCTAGCATGCTAAGCTAGCTCCTATAGTTCGAGGTAAACGCTCCAGAACAAAGAGCACATAGTCCATTCGGAGGTTTATCCAGACACACAGATGATGGATCAGTAGTGCTGGAGCTCACAAACGCTTTCTCAGGAAAACACAGAGAGAGAACCGTAGCGACGAGACGCCACCTGGACCCAGTGTGATGACTACTAACCGATGTGAATCCCTGCCCGATTTGCAATGCGCATGCGCGAGATGGTCCGCCACATATGGCGCCCCAAATAGGACACTTGTCACAGTGGCGTTTGGCAAGGCGCAAAAAAGAAAACACCAAAAAAAACGATAATATTCATCTGAACGAGAGAGATGAGTTATTGTTGTTACAACATGACTCAACTATTATTTAACAACTCGTTTTATTGGGTTGAGTACATTGTCAGAATGAGTGAGAAATTGATTTAACTTCTGTTAGACAGCTATCATACTGAATAAATATTTACTGTGAATGTATGCAAAAATGTATGGCATTCAAAACTTATATCTAATTACATTAACTGTGAATGTCTTTAATTTTATTTCAAATTAAATACAATTACATAAAAGATTTTCCATAAAAAAGTTGATTCAAGAACAAATCTCTGTTATTAGATCAGTACTTTTCTTATATTACTATTATTGCTACATTTGAAAGGTCTTTACCAGCTTTGGAATTATATATATATATATATATATATATATATATATATATATATATATATATATATATATATATATATAATTCCAATATATATATATATATTTCTGGGTGTTGCCGTATCTCTACGTTGTGGCGCTGCATTCTTTACGCTACTTACGTTGCTATGGTTACAGCTTTTAACTGGACAGAAAAAATGGAGTGGAATGAAAGGTATCAATGGCTTTTCATCATAAAAAAAAATGCAACAAGTATGATCTCCGTGCCGCTCGCAGAAAAATCCACGGGAATGCATCTTTAAAAATAAATAAAAATAGGGCTCCCCCGAAAGCAAATGGGTTATTCAAACACTGAGTAAGTGAACACTACAGTTTACCTGTTTCTGACTAAAAACATCAGCCACTACTCTATACTTGCAAACATTATATTCTGTAGAAGGCAGTGGCGGCCGGTGGAAAATATTTTAGGTGGGGCTATGGCAATGGTGACCTAGGGACCCCCCTATACTAGGGGGGTCCGGGGGGATGCTACCCTGGAAGAAAATCTTGAGAAATGACCCCTTAAATTAGGACTTCTGGTGATGTTAGAGGGGGGGGAGGACAAATTGAGGCTTAAAAATATGAGAAGACTGATCAATACCTCCATAATCTTCAGTGTGGTTAGCTATGAATCTTACAAAACTTCCAAACACCTCGTCCTGTACATAGTTTCTACAGTATAAACTGTGCAACAGTATAGTAGGCCCACAGAAACTGCAGAACACCGGTGCTTTGGGAACACTCAAATTATTTAATTCCCATTTAAAATCAGGAGACTAAATACGAACTTTATATGTGTGTGTGTGTGTGTGTGTGTGTGTGTGTGTGTGTGTGTGTGTGTGTGTGTGTGTGTGTGTGTGTGTGTGTGTGTGTGTGTGCCCTTTAACTGCCAGACCAAGAAAAAAGCTATGGAAAAATTATTTGTTTGCATTTTTTTATCAAATGGGCCACAAATAACCACACACAATTGTAATTGTTTTGACTGACCACACAATTTCGTTTTTATGAGCCTCTGCCAACTGGCTGAGCTGGCTTTTATGTTAAAATTGCATTTTCAAGAATCTGAATGCTGAATAGGCTAGTTGCACGGGATGACGTATTTCCATTTCCAGTTCATTGAGTGTGCGCTTGTAAACTTCCGGTCTACGGTAGAGCGGTAGAGGGAAGAGCGATAGATAGCGTATAGATAGCAATAGATAGCGTATAGATATTATATAGGCACTATTTTAAACTCGATGTCTCCAAGACCTACCGAAGGTTAACATCAGTGATGTACATCGGCTGGTACAAGCGGCAGGCTCAGCCCCGAGGAGCAAAAGAGAAAAGGGGTTCAAGATGTACATATCCAGTTACGTCGACAATTATGAAGGTAAGTGACAAACAAAGCTGTAGTTACTGGCTAACTTTGACAACTTGACAGTCTTGATACAGTGTAAAGCATTTTAATGATGTACTATTACGTTTTTTTGGATTAACATGAATGATATCCAATTCCCAACAGTTTCAAACAAAGATCTACCTTCAGGGAGTGTGAGCATCAGGGCTAGCTGTTACAGGTCCATGAGAAAGCATGAAAAGCCTCACGATCTCAGAGTAGGGAGGAAAATAAAAAGTGTTAATCGGTTCAAAGCCTCAATCAGGTTCATGTTCTGGGGTTTTGATGTGGCTACAGTAGGTAACCTGTGATTTAGGATTCAAATAAGCCCAGCTAACTGACGTGTTGCAACAGATTACATAGTGACAATACATTTGCTCACATCAACTGGTAGCTAGCTATGTGTGTGTAGCATGAAGGGGCTACAGATTTATTTTCGTTTTGTAACCCTCTTGTGGGAAAATGATAAATACATTAGCTAAACCCAAACTTAGCTTTCATCAAAGATTCTTAATGAGAGGTTGAAAACCATCTCTGCTTTGATGGAAACCCCAGAAACTGATTGTGACGGCTGCTGTTCGAATGGTTAGTATAATCCATGTAGGGTCCAATTATTTGTGTTGGCCAGTGTTAGGTAAGTGCTGGTTTTGTACCCTACATCTATGTTAAGCTGTTCAACGTTCTACTAACAATATTTTATGTAGTTATAATATAAGATAATACATTGAGAGAGCTGAGACAGGCTATACAAGCATATCTGTTTGAATGTCCTTAAATTACAGTATTCCAAACAGCAGAACTTCTGTGTATGTGACTGACAACCTGACATGGTTTAGCCTTTTCCCACACCTACTACTACTGATCAGCCTGCTCTCAGCTTTCTCATTTGTCTGTGTTGTATTGAAGCAGTGTCCTAAATGTAAAATGACTGACATTTTGTTTTAATAACTGTTCACCTGGAGATTGCAGTGGCAAATTGTTCCTGTGTAGCTGGAACAGCACTCTGCAACCACAATGTGGCACTGCTGTTCCAGACCGCACACTACTCCTCAACCTGGCTGCTGTACCCCCTGTCCTCAGCTGCACTGAAACAGAGCAGCGATGGCACAAGCCAAGAACCATGGTAAGTACAGTATGTGTTCACAACCAATCCACGGTTTTATGAGTATTTCCTTTGTGCCAAGAGCTGATTTAGTATGTTGCATCAACGACCATTTCAATTCATTTGACAATTATTTTGTGTAATTAATAGGGTGGGAAACTAGGCAGAGTGAGTGACATGGTGTTCATCTCCACTGAGCCAAAGCAGTTTACAGTTGCTGACGGTGTAAGGTAATATATATAGTCTTAAGTAATTGGCCTGCTACAACTTTGTGATCGTTGTCTGATTGTAAAATTGTTCTTAAAGTCCTAATTATCATATAAACTTGTTCAAAGGAGTACACGTTAACTTACAAGGCCGTGCGGGGGGAGCTGCCAGACCCAGATGTCCTCAAAGTCAGCGAGGCAGCGAAACAAGGACTTCTCAGCAGACATCGCACCACGAAAAAAAAAAAAATGGCTCAATACTCAACTCAACGACTAACACTCTATCAGAGGATATGTTGGAAATGCACACATTATATATATTTTTTGCATCTACTTTCTGGATATTGTACATCTGTTCATCTGTTATATAAACTAGCACTACTTAAATATGCAGAGAGACTAATTGAAATGTTTAAATATGTATTTCCCCCCCCCCCCCCCCCCGATATAACATCAACATATGTTTTGTAAAAGTTTATTAAATTAATCTGTAAAATGTTATCATATTGTGGATTTATTAAATTATTTATTTTCCTGTGTTATTTATGTGTGCGTTTGTTTTGAGGATATAATTCATGAGTACCTAAACATAGTATGGTATAACTGCTTTTTGTAATGAAATACACAATTGGTTTGGGAGCAAGAAATCTTTTTATCGTTGTTGCCAGGCTTGCCGAAATGAAATGTATCTCCCGATTATAACATTGTGTAACTTGCTGCTGTTAAATACCGTCAAACTATGTGCAATATGTGCTTTATGTGCAATACTTTATATACATATGCCATCTTTAATAACTGTAATATATATACCGGGCTGCTAAATCCTAAGAACTGCTACAGGATTTGATTTGTTTTTGATCTGTATTTTTGAAAATTATGTAACTTTTAATCTTTTTTTTAGCATATTGTTTATTATATTATAACTTAGTACTTTTTTAGCATATTGTTTATTATATTATAACTTAGCACTTTTTTTTAGCATATTGTTTATTATATTATAACTTAGTACTTTTTCAACGCATGTAAGATATGCAACACTAAGCTGTCTGTGGCTCTTTCCTGCTGTAACGCTGCAAATTTCCCCTCTGTGGGACTAATAAAGGGATTCTGATTCTGATAACGGGACGAATTTATACAAAGGGGCACACAGCAATGTACGACTTTCTTAAACGCTGGAAGGCCAATCGCTTTTCTTTACCCCGAAATCCGCTCATTCTTGCTCTCGGTGTGTCATAACAAACTGTCAAGCTGTCCAAACTCTGTACTCAAACCGGAAGTACTCGGCCTCACACCCAGCCGCCGGAAGTTGATAGACGCCATCTTGTGCACAGAGCTATTAGCATTTTACTCGTTCAATGGCGCGAGGCACCTCCTCTGTATCTGGGCAGGTTTAGCGTGAGCTGAACCAGAAAAACGTTGCAAGGATAGAATCACTTGAATTGTAGCTTGTTAGCAGGGTGCGCATTCTCAGATAGAGTCTCTTGGCAACACGATCCTCCAATCAGCATCCGGCCGGCCTGTGGAAGTCCCTCCCTGCTCTGGCACCATCATAATCATTTGTTTTCTCTAACGTTTCTTCAGATATAGTGGGAAACCATAATGTTGCTTGCTAGCTTTGCGGTGGAGCGCAGCTCCCATACAAAGTGAAGGCCGGTGCGATGTGCTGTTCTGACTACCTCTTTGTGTTCTCTCAGTCTCTGCACTCGACCTTGCTACTTTCAATATTCCAAGCTAAACTTTCTTCTGACTATTCCCCTCGTTGGTATCTAACCCATCAGAACCTGGGATTAGTGATTGCATATTAATTTTGAAAGTTATCTTTCTTGCATTAGATATCCAAGTTTGTCCTTGCCTTGAAAGTAGCATTACATACATCTAGCAATAATTCCTGAGGTTAAAGCTCAAATTAGCATTGATTTTCAACCCTGTTACTTTCAACCCTGTTACTATAATTAGAGTAACAGGGGTAATTCTTCATTGGAAAATATACATTTGATGCCTAGCTGGGCAAATCACTTTTTTTGATGGTTTATTATCTGTTTTTCCTAAATACATACATTATTTAAATAAAATTAAAGGTTCATTTTTCAAAAATGTTGGTGTCTAAATTGTCCTCCAATTCTGGAATGACCCATGTAGAGCTAATTTGTGCCTTTGTATTTGTTCCAGATATGCGAATACTACGGTGCGTCGTAACCCGCGCTCTCTCTGGGTGAACAATAGAACCTCGGCCTGGTGGGAGACGGTGGTGCCAACGTACACCGATGAGCAGTGGATTAAAGATTTCAGAATGTCCAAGCAGTCTTTTCAATACCTCTGTTCTCGCCTGGAAGCAACGTTGGGGAGAAGCGACACAAACTTCCGGGAGTGTGTACCTGTGTGTAAAAAAATCGCCATAGCACTGTGGAAACTTGCGACCAACTCTGAGTACAGGACCATCTCTCATTTGTTCGGAGTCGGCATCTCTACGGTGCTTTGCTGTGTGCACGAGTTCTGGTCCTCTGTTGTGACGCTACTCCTTCTTGAGTTTATGCCATGGCCGAACTCTGAGAAGTTAAAGGAGATGGCGTTATTTTTTGAGCGCAGATGGGGTTTGCCACAGTGTGTAGGTGCAGTAGATGGATCACACATCTCCATTCTGAGACCAGAGGAATACCACAACGAGTATTTCAACCGCAAAGGCTGGCACTCGCTCGTCCTGCAGGGTTCTGTGGATGGTAAGGGCCTCTTTTGGAGTGTTTTTGTTGGCTTACCAGGTAGCATGCATGATAGCAGAGTGTTAGGCATGTCATCACTGGGTAGTTTTGTGGATAGGGATGGTCTACTTCCTCATGTGACAAGGGATATTGGTGGACATGATGTGGGTTACTATATCCTTGGTGACTCAGCCTACCCCCTGCAAAGATGGCTGATGAAACCGTTCCAAGATAATGGAAGGCTGACACCCGAGCAACATGTGTACAACTTCAAAACAAGCCGAGCACGAGTGGTGGTGGAGAACGCTTTTGGGAGACTGAAGGGCAGCTGGAGGTGCTTGATGAAGGGAAACGACTGCAAGATTGACAAGATAAAAATCCAGCTGGCAGCATGTTGCATATTACATAACCTTTGTGAGAGTAATGGCGATGAGTACAGGGCCGAATGGACTGCCGTACAGGGCCGAATGGACTGCCTTACCGGCGACCCAGCTTGATGGGCCAGCGCCAGCCATTGGCGAGGCTGGGGGGCAGCCTCCCCAAGACACGCGAACAGCCCTTATGAGGCATCTCAACAGCGTGTAAATTGACAATAAAGCTGATATTTTGTACAGTGCTTTTGGTTCTCTTTTATTTACCAGTCAAGACATAACAATAACGGCATCACGCTGTCCCAGGTGTGTCGTATAAGTTAAAGTTTTAGTACCAAAACAATATAGTAACAGTGGCAATATATATATAATAACAATACAAAATAAACTGTCCCAGGTGTAGGGATAGGCTCCGCAGCAGACACACACTAGTGCAAGTTAAGTGTCAGTATCAAAACAGTGGCAATTACATTACATGTCATTTGTTAGACGCTTTTATCCAAAGCGACTTACATACTCAATACTGTGCAATTTGGGGTAAAGTGTCTCAGGGACACAACGACATGCTGACTGCAGTGGGACTCAAACCTGCTACCCCCCGATTCAAAGTACAGCACAATATCCACTGAGCCACAGCCCCCCCCCCCCCCCCCCCCTAGATATACACACTACAGCGAAGAAGGCCTGTTGGATTTAACCAGCTCGGAAAGCACTGCCAGAAGCCCAACCTGGAAGGCCTGTTGTTGCTGCGCAGACACCTCAGCCTGGCGCGCCGATGCGTCAGCCTGGCGCGACATCACGTCAGCCTGGTGCGACATCACCATGACCAGATTGTCGTCCGTTTCCTGGGACTTATGAACAGACAACATCTGTTCGTCGTGCATCTCCCTGCTGGCCATGGCACGTCGGTCCTCACTCTCCTTGCTGGACACGGCGCGCCGGTCCTCCATCGCCGCGATGGAGTCAAGGAAGCTCTCATCCCGAGCCCGCTTTCCTAAGAGGACAAATAAGCAAGATACAAGATCAGTTTATTCTCCATGTAGTTTTACAACATACAAGGAATTTGTTTACTAGTAGGTTGTTCACGGAGACAAAATTTGATAGGGTTCAGGCAGGGACAGTGTAAACAATGCAGGTGTAAAGTAGAAGGTAAGATAGGACCAAATAGCATAATATATATACACACACACACTTTGTGTGTATACATATATATATATATATATATATATATATATATATATACACACACACACTTTGTATACATACATATACTGTATATATATATATATATATATATATATATATATACACACACACTTTGTGTGTATACATATACTGTATATATATATATATATATATATTCACACACATACACTGTGTGTGTGTGTAGTGCCCTTATTTATTGTTTTGTATTTGTGAAGAGTGCTTAATGTATGTTTGAACTTTGTTTTTTGTCAAAAAATCTTAAGAGTTTTCTTACCGGAAGTCATGCGACCTCTAGCCCGGAAGTTTACGTTTGTGAGAGAGTGAAAAAAGGCGCTAAAAGTGTAAACGATGTATTTTCACGGTGTTTCATAATTGTACCAAGACGGAAATAAACGTGATTAGTGGACATCAGTTCGATGCATAACGTTCTTTTCAAGACCAGAGTAGTAACAGTGTGTTTGTATGTACTGTAACGTCCACCCGGACGTGTCGGAATGACGAGTGAAGCGTTCTCAAGTTAAACAGGTTTATTAACAACCAACGGCTCTCATCCGTCCTTTCTCACTCTCTCTCCTCTCGCGCCAACCTCTCACTCACCTCCACGCGCCCACCCAGACACACACACACCAAACCCTCTGCTCCCCAACCCCGCCCCTACCTGCTCTCCTCACAGAAGCCTGACACAAACAGTTAACAGAACACTTGAACAATAAATGCAGATCGCTACATTGCCCCCCCCTTACTAAGTCCCTCGCCCCGAGGGAATGCATAAAAAGTCTCTGAGGTGGCCCGGGGCTCTTCTTGGTCTCTGAGGCCGCCTTGGAGTGAACACAGGCGGCTGCGCTTGCCGGCTTGGAACATCCTGTCCCGGAACAGGGGGTGAGTTTGGGGGTGGGGGTGAATGTGGGGGGTCAGCAGGGGACACAGTCAGTGAATCGGGGGAAGTGACTGTCTGGTTTCTCCTAGACGATGCTGGGGGTCTAGGCCGCGGATGTGCATCGCCTCTGTATGGGGCCAGCCGGTCCCTGTGGAGGGCCACCCGTCTCCCTCTAGGCGGCAGCTGGACCCTATAGACCACCTCTCCCAGCTTTTCCAGCACCTCACAAGGGCCCACCCAGTGACAGTCCAACTTAGGGCACCGGCCCTTCTTTCTTCTTGGACTATACACCCACACCAGGTCCCCGGCCTTGAAGTCCCCCCCTCTAGCCCTCGTGTCATAGTTTATTTTCTGTCTCATGCCCGCCTTCTGCAGCTGATCGCGGGCAAAGGCATGTGCTGACTCCATTCTATCCTGGAGCCTCCTGGCATATTCCGGTCCCGGAGGAACCGCTGGTGTGTCGGGGGGTCGGCCAAAAGCCATTTCTGCTGGTGTCCGCAGCTCTCGCCCCAGCATGAGCAGGGCCGGTGTGCATGAGGTGGACTCCTGCACAGCCGATCTGTAGGCCCAAAGAACAAGAGGGAGGTGCATGTCCCAATCACGCTGATGCTCCGCGGTGAGGATAGCGAGTTGTTTTCCCAGAGTCCTATTGAACCGTTCGACCAGTCCGTCACTCTGCGGGTGCAGAGGAGTAGTCCGCGTCTTTTGCATGCCCAGCCGGTCACACATAGCGGCGAACACCCTCGACTCAAAGTTTCTTCCTTGGTCGCTGTGAATGACCTCGGCCGCTCCAAATCTGGCAAACATGCCCTCCACCAGGGCACCTGCAACGGTCACCGCCTCCTGGTCTGGTATAGCATACGCCTCTGGCCATTTTGTAAAATAGTCCATGGCGGCCAGGACGTAGCGGTTCCCCTTCTCTGTGCACGGGAATGGGCCCATTATGTCCACCGCCACCCTCTCCATCGGGGCCCCCACCGCTAGCTGCTGAAGCTGGGCACGTGACTGATCAGTGGGACCTTTGTACGCCGTACAAAGGTCGCAGCGGCGGCAGAAGTCCTCAACATCTCTCCTGAGCTGGCCCCAGTAACAGCTTTGGCGGAGTCGACGCAAGGTTTTGGAGACCCCAAAGTGTCCTGCCCCAGTAGTTCCATGGGAGGCCTTAAGCACTTCTTCCCTCAGCGCCCTGGGGACCACCACCTGCCACCTCTCCTCCCCCGTTGCAGGCTCTTTCCAGGCTCTCTGCAGCACTCCATCCTTCATCCGGAGAGCCTCAAACTTTGCAACCAGTCCTTTGGTGGCAAGCGAGCACCCAGCAACTTCATTCCACAGTGGCTTTTGTCCTGACTCCACCCACCTCAGCACTGGCTGTAGGTCAGCATCCTCTTCCTGCCGCGCTCTCCATTCGGGTGAGTCGATGATCCGTGCACCTCTGCAGACCGGCTCGGCTGGTTTATGCCTGTGGTCTCGCTCCTCCTCTGCACAGAGCTCCTTTTCTTGGTCCTCTCTCTTTTCACAGTACCGACAGCCGCTGGGAGCACAGGGGCGCCGGGACAGGGCGTCAGCGTTGGTATGGCGAACCCCCGCCCTGTGCTCCACTGTGAAGACGTACGGCGCCAGTCCTTCTAGCCAGCGTGCAATCTGTCCCTCGGGCTCCTTGAAGGACATCAGCCACTGGAGGGCTGCGTGGTCAGTCCTCACTGTGAAGGACAGGCCACACAGGTAGTACCTGAAATGGCTGATTGCTCTCACAATTGCCAGCAACTCTCTGCGTGTCACACAATAGCGCCGTTCAGCTTTGTTGAAGGTTTTGCTGAAATACGCCACCACTTTTTCCCCCCCAGGCCCCACCTGGCTCAACACCGCCCCCATCCCGACGTCACTGGCGTCCGTATCCAGGACGAACGGTAGGCTGAGGTCTGGGGGAGTGAGGATGGGAGACTCCGTCAAGGCCTTCTTTAAAGAGCTGAAGGCCAGCTCACACTCTGGAGTCCAAGCAAAATCACAGTCTTTCTGTTGCAGGCGGAACAGGGGTGCAGCTATGCAAGAGAAGCCACGCACGAACCGCCTGTAGTACGACGCTAACCCAATGAAGCTCTTCAGCTCCCGCAGATTGATGGGGGCTGGCCAGTCCTTTACTGCCCGCACCTTCTCCTCCAGCGTGCTGATGCCCTCTCCTCCGACTTGGTGCCCCAGGAACTCCAACTCTCTCCTCAAGAAACAGCACTTGTCGGGGTGGAGCTTCAACCCCGCTGCTGCTATCCTCTGTAGAACCCGCCGCAGGGCTCCTAAAGCCGCCTGGAAGGAGCTACCATGGACCAGGATATCGTCCAGGTAGACCAGGCACTCCTGTCGGGGAACGTCAGCGAGCACCCTTTCCATCAGCCGCTCAAACGTGGCCGGAGCGTTGCACAGGCCGAAGGAGAGGACTCGAAACTGCCACAGCCCCCTCCCAGTGCAAAAAGCTGTCTTTGGTCTGGCTTCTGGGCTGAGGGGAACTTGCCAATACCCGCTGCGCAGGTCTAAAGAGGAGAACCAGGATGAGCCAGACACCAAGTCCAAACACTCATCTATGCGGGGCAGCGGGTATGAGTCTTTCTTGGTCACACTGTTCAGCGGTCTGTAATCCACACAAAACCTCATCTTTGAACTCTTCTTCTTATTGACCATCACAACCCCCGAGGCCCAGGGGCTGTCAGAGGGCTCAATAATGCCAGCTGACAGCATCTCATCAATAGCGCTGTCTGCTGCTGTCTGATGGGCCAGGGGAAGGCGGCGGGGGCGTGTCTTGACGGGCCGTGCGTCGCCCGTGTCGATATCGTGCTGCACCAGGTGTGTCAGGCCCACTTCCTCTTCTGTCAGAGCAAAAATGTCCTTAAACTCCCACAGCACTTGCCACAGTTCCTCCCGCTGCTCGGGTTTTAAGTCATCACAGCTGCGTTTCCACACCTCCTTCACTGCCGCCCGTCTGTCCCCCTTTAGAGCTGCAGGTTGTTGTTCCGGGGCCGGGGGCCGTACATCAATTGGAGTACGGGGTGTGGGGTTGGGGCTGGGGTTAGCATTGATGACAGGGGGCATGGCTGCAGGGGGGGGGGTTTGGGGTGGGGGAAGTGTTTCAGTCACTCTTGATGTAGGTGGGTGTGGTGTCGTGGCAAGTGTGGGGTGCACCATTTCAACTGTGGGACCCCCTGGAAAGGCCAGCGTGTTCCTCCCCAGGTCTAGCACACAGCGTGCAACCCGCAGAAAGTCAAGTCCTAATATGCAGGAGTCCTGTACTGCCGCAACCCACACCTTAACAGACACTGACAGCCCCCCCACCTGTATAACCACCACCCCTCTCCCAAGCATAGGGGCTAGCTCACCGGTTACTGTTCGCAGTTTCACCAGAGTGGGTGTCAACCGTGTCCCCGCTGGGACCACGTCCGGTCTCATCAGTGTCGCTGTGGAGCCGGTGTCAACAAGGGCCGTCCATGGGGCCCCTGCCAGGGTGACGGGGACATGGCAGAAATCCCCCGCGTGAGTCCAGCCCACCACCCTCACAGACTCTGCGATGTCGTTTGCTTCTGGGGGAAGCGGAGCCCCGCTCCCCCCTCCGTGCAGCTGGGCTCTGTCCACTGGAGACCAGGCAGGATGGGACCCAACGGCGGGGGTCTGTGACGTCCCATTTACACAGACCCGGGGGCGTTTCCCTGAATATCAGCATTCATGGGGCACCTTGTGCTAATATGGCCGACCTGGCCGCACCCCCAACACACCAGAGGACCCCGACGAGGACGGTTGCTGCCCTGCGGCGATTGCAGTGCCATAGCACGGATTAGCTCAGTCAACTCAGCCGCCCATGCTGGTTTCTCTTGTCCTGGCTCCTCCTGTCTCACCGTTCTCACAACCGGGCCGCCTCCCGTGTGCGTGCTCTCTGCCGCCCCTCCTACAACCTCTCTCTCCAACGCCAGCTCCAGTGCTTCCTGCAGAGAGCGGGGATGTGCCAGTTGTGTCTGGACGCGCAGCTCCCTGGGGGTTATGGCCCGGATAAACTGGTCCCTAGCCAGCTCGCTCTGCACCTCAGGGGACATGTGGCTGTATGCCCTTCTCGCCAGGGTTTCAATGTCATTAGCCAATATGCGGAGCGGCTCACCCGGCTGTCTCTGTCTGCTTGACAGCTCCGAACGCAGCACCCCAGGCTGGCTGCATTGTCCAAACCGCCGCTTCAGAGCCCCAACCAAGGCCCCATAGTCAGTTCTTTCAGCCGGGCTGAGCAGTAGCAAACAGGATAAAGCTTCATCTGTAATACACAGGGCCAGCTGGAGCGCCTTATTGTCCTCAGACCAGCCCACAGCCCGTGATAACAGTTCAAATTGGGCATGGAAGGCTTCCCAGTCGGCTTTACCGTTGTATTTCGGTGTTTTAACTTGGAGCCGGGCGCCGCCATCATTGTTTACAACCGGCGCCGCGCCACTCCCGGGGGAGGTCCCTGCGCCGACGTGCCGCTTCCCGCCGGCCGAGTCGAAACCGGCAGCAGCATTTAATTCACGCCATAAATTGTCTTCTGAGTCACGCCATAAGCCATCCATCTCCTCCTTGACTTTCGGACGAGCTCCGGTCCGGTTCATCTGTGCTTCCATTATTTACCGGCCGATGAAGCAGAGCTAACGTTAGCCGAGTCAGTGCTAGCTGCGGCTACCGGCGATTAGCGGATAAAACTCTGTTTTTTGTTTTTTTTTTACTTCTGACACCAATGTAACGTCCACCCGGACGTGTCGGAATGACGAGTGAAGCGTTCTCAAGTTAAACAGGTTTATTAACAACCAACGGCTCTCATCCGTCCTTTCTCACTCTCTCTCCTCTCGCGCCAACCTCTCACTCACCTCCACGCGCCCACCCAGACACACACACACCAAACCCTCTGCTCCCCAACCCCGCCCCTACCTGCTCTCCTCACAGAAGCCTGACACAAACAGTTAACAGAACACTTGAACAATAAATGCAGATCGCTACAGTACCTTTGCGTTTGGTTGGTGGAAAGGGAGACGAGCGAGAACTGCTGTCCCGATCTGGAGGGGAAAGCTCACTCGTTTCTAGAAAGAGTTGTCCCATCTCTGCCCCTGAAACACACGATTAGTTAGTGAAGCAAATTACAGAAACATTGCACACTTATTCGCAAGTCAAAACGTTTTCATAGCGGCCGAGAATAGCTAGCCAGCTAGCTGTTATTAGCCTGCTCGGGGTCGGCATGCTAACAGTGTTAGCCAGTTCAGCGTAGCATGGCTAGCTCGATCTACTGAGCAAATAAAGGTACATCTGAGACCAGTATTGTGCAGATTAAAACAGTGCAGTGCATGTAGTTTATTTTTACCTTCTTCGTCGTCGTCGCCGAACACTGAATCCGCCATTTCAGCGGCCTCCCACACCAGCGCGCCCGAATCGATTGTCGATGCTGTGCCTGAGGCCGAGCAGATCATCCGATATCTCGTACCATTAGCTGGTCTTCCGGTCGTTACCACTCTTATTATTGTGGTCTTTTATTTTTTTGTAGTCCTGCCTGAGCTTCTTTATTTTGTCCCGGCATGAGTTAGCGCTGTGGAATATTCCCAGGTCGCGTAACTTCAGCGAACAACGGTCGTACAACTTAGAATTGGAAACTGCCTGTAGCAGAAGCCGCTGGGTCGCGTCCTCGGAGTAAATCGACAGAAGCGCCGACACTTCCTCATCACTCCACCGCTCCGATGACTTCTTTGCCAAAACTGTTTCCATAACTGTTGCCATAACTGCTTTCAAAAACAAAGTACTCTGTCCGTTGGTGCGCTGGGCTAATAATACGAGGAAATAAAAATGGCATTTTCAGAGTTTCACGGGGCGTGGTTTGCAATCCGCCCAGCCAATCAGAAATATAGCTCTTTTCTCAAAAGAGAGCCCTAGCAGGGACGGAAAAGGGGGTAAAAAGGGTCTCATTAACTAATTTTAGTTCCGGCTCTTTTTGGTGTGAACGCGACATTTCGGAACTATATCGGAACTAAAGTGGGAAAAGTATTCCGGTGTGAACGCGGCTTTTGAGTACAGACACCGTCCTGCAGAGAGCACACAATCCAACAGCACGTTTTTGGTCTAGCATCACTTTACAAAACGTTTGCATTAAGACACTAAGACTAGCTAGTCCATTGTAAAAGTCAGTCCACCTTAAATGAGCAGTGGGTGATCAGCAGGTGAAAGGCAGGACACAGGAACTTGGTCCTGAGGAGATGTAACGATTATTAAACAAGAAAGTTGTCGAGTCAAGGGGTCAAAGAAATGAACGTTTGTGATTATTAGCGAATCGGTTGCAGGTGGGTGAAATCAGGCTTAAGGAGTAACTAAAACCAAAACTAAGGAGCTCATTGTTGATTTCAGGAGGACAAAAAAGGAAGTCCCCCTCCACAGAGAAGCAGTGGAGAGCGTGGAGGACCTGCGGTTCCTTGGAGTCAACATCTCCAATGATTTTACTTGGACCTCAAACCTGGTGAAAAAGGCACAGCAAAGACTGTTTTTCCTGAGGAAACTGAGACAGGCCAGGCTTCCACAAAAACTGCTGCTAAACTTCTATCGGTCGACTATTGAAAGCACCCTGACCAGCTGCATAACTGTGTGGTACACCAGCTGCGCAGCCGCAGAGTGGAAGGACCTGCAACGGGTGGTGAAGGCTGCTCAGCGCATCATTGGGACTGTGCTGCCCAACCTTGACAACATCTACAAAAGTCGACAGCAGAAGAAAGCCAGCAGTATCATATGAGACATCACACACCCCGGCCACTCACGGCCAGTCCACACAGCAGCTTTAAAAAAATCTTCCAACGCTTCTCTGCCCATTCACTTTGAATGGGGTGACGTCACTTTGCCTCGCTTTTCACCGAACTGCATTGTGGGGAAGCAAAGCGAAGATTTCCAGGATTTTCAGGATTCAAAAGTTGAGCAATGTTCAACTTTTGAAGCTGAGGTGGAAGCGTCAGCCAATCAAATCCCGTTTATGCAAATCTGACAGTACAAGCGCCAGCCAATCAAACCGCGTGCAAGCTGGGAGCGCCAGACCGCAGTTCATTTCCTCATATTCCAAACGAGAAATTACGGTAGCAAATCACCAGAACTATTTACCGGGATACAAACCGGAGGAGCCAGGCATGGAGGGAGGTGGCAGAGACAGTGGGTGAAACTGGTAGGTTTTCGGCTGTTTGGGGATTTTATATCCAGTTTACTTTGTTTAAACATTAGGCTTGTTTGAGAAAAGCGAGACCGACGCAGACCTGCGCAATTACGATCAACGTCTTGCTAGTGCGTTGCATGATGGTTAGTCATTTTGTCCGACTTGCTCTGGAGGCTCGCCTACATGAGACGTTGAAATCTCGCGGGACAAAGACGCCCGCAGCCTTGAGAGCGAGGCGCGGCGGCTCAGTTTCTCTCCACGAGCTGCGGAAGAGAAATGCTTGATGGGAAAGGACTCGCTGGTATCTCGAGCTGAGCGCTCATTGGTGGTTTGTACCCCGTGCTGGTGATGAAACTCTCCAATTGGCTCAGCAAAAGTTTGTTGTTGTTTTGTGTCAGTTTTACGTCGCCACTTCCATTCACATTTTTTATCATTGTTCCACAATGTTTATCATCATGAAATTAATATCTATATATTTTATACTATACTTGCACTGCTTACCGTTTTCATACTTTATATATCTTAGCATATTCATACACACTGTTCATACTGCTCACAGGCTGCTGTGTATATCTATTGTATTCATACCCCTCCCTGTTTATTCATCATTCAATTAATTCTATATTTTATTCTGTAGATTGTGTACATTACTTTTCACTTTACTGCTTTGTGCACTCCTGGTTAGAAGCTAAACTGCATTTCGTTGTCTCAGTACCTGTAATAGGCTATGTGCAATAACAATAAAGTTTAATCTAATCTTGAGCAGGAACACATGTATTTACTTAGTACATATCTGACATTCTTTATAAATGCAAACCGAGTCAAGCCCACTCCCGGTTCCGGGGCCGAAATCACGTCATTTGCAGGAAACAACGTCTAAGAAACCTTAATATTTAATAAACTATGAATATTTTATTTCCATATAAAGGGAAAAAACTAATTTAACAATTAATATCCAATGTGGCTGTGTCCCCTTTGAAATGTTCTGATAATCTATAAGCAATAAAACTGCAATTCCATTTTAACATGAGTGTGTGCGGGATGATTTTCCTTCGATTCTATTGCTCTAACGGTCAGAAAGAGATGTCACATGTCAAAATCGAAGAGATTTTTCCGACTCCGAGCTGTCCGACTTCAGGCGAGCTTTTTGAGACCTCCCCCGGCTGCGATCGGCTATTCTCATCTACTTTCAAGGCGAGCCGCAGCTCGTCTCAAACAAGCCTATTGATTTGTATGTCGGGGGCGGGAGATTCATGTGATTGGTTGTTGGTCGCGTTGCTCGCAAAAAATCCCCAAGCTTTCACCTCCAAGATGTTCAAGATTTATTCAAAGCTGCTGTGTGGACGGGGCATCACTGTTCGAACCGCTGCCGTCCGGCAGACGGTTCAGGTCAATAAGATCACGCACCAACCGACTGAAGAACAGCTTCTTTCCCAGAGCTGTGGCCTCCAACACTCCCATCCCTGTCCAACCACAAAACTCACTATAACTTTGAACATGCTGCCTCCCATCAAATACTGCAGCCTAAAATATCATGTTATTTATTTGTATATTTATTAAGTATCAAATTGTAGCTTTTCTTTATTAAATAATCTTTTTAAATGTATTTTAACATTCTGGTAAAGTGCATTTAAGTGATGACCCTGATTATTGCTACTATCTCTGCTTTATCACTGCTTTTATGGATGTGTTCTTATTTATGTACTGCAGTAAGAGAAGCCAACTGAATTTCGTTACACTGATGTGTGATGACAATTTCATTTCATTTCAAACCTTTATTTATGCAGGTGAATCCCATTGAGATCATTGATCTATTTTTCAGGGGTGACCTGCTGCAAGTAGGTTCCACATGAATACATATAAACATAACATAAAAACAGAAAGGACATCATACAGCATATTTACAGCGACTACAGTTTACATAGCTAGTAACATTTACAGGTTCCAACAGTTTCCGATTGGATAGCATCTATCCTTGCTTTAAAAACATTTAATTTTAGTGGAACCAAATTGCTCAGCTTCCATTCCTTTTGCAGACTGTTCCAAGACAGAGGAGCTGCGCATCTAAAAGCTATCTTCCCTAAGACAGTCCTATTAGTTGGCACATTTAATAAAACCACAGCATTCGATCTCAGGCCGTAGCCACTTACAATTCGCCGTGAGATCAGGGAGCAGATGTAGGATGGAAGTTTCCCTGACATGGCTTTGTATATAAAAATGTACCAGTGACTGAGCCTCCGTACAGTTAGTGAAAGCAAACCTGCCCTTGCATACAGGGTACAGTGATGGGTTAATACTTTACAGTTTGTCACAAATCTCAGTACACTGTGATAGCCGGCATCTAACTTGATCAGGTAATGGGCAGGTGCATTCATATAGATCAGATCACCATAGTCCAGTACATGTAAAAAGGTCACAGTGATTAGCCTTTTCCTGGCCTCAAACGAGAAACATGACTTGTTCCTGTAAAAGAAACCTAGCCTAACCCTCAGTTTTGTATGCAGGTTATTGACATGAAGTTTAAAAGAGAGACAATCATCAAGCCAGATACCAAGGTATTTGTAACAGGTAACCACTTCAAGTTCTATTTCATCCTTACTGACCGCCAGAGGCGGTGCTTTAGCACTGGATATCTTCCGTCTCACGCATGCGTAGGTCGAATATTTATATCAACAAAGTCACGTGTGACCTCGTATGACCCCGGAAGGCATAAGTTCCGGCGTTGTCAACGAGTTCAGTCCTTTTTCATCTTCTTGCTGCGCAGGTTACTACTTTTTGAGTAGAAGCCAAGCTAGCTTATTGAAAATTAAGATTCTAGCTCATCGCTACATGTAGCCTAGGGATCGTCTCGATCGGAGCTGCGGGCTAGGAAAACGCTCGCCCTCCAAAGGCTGCGACGAGCTAGCTGTCCGCCCTCCCAAGGGAGGGGACCGCGGTGGTCACCGCTCGGACCCTAGGAGCTCCGGACCGGTAAAGAGCGGACGCTCCTGCACGTCAGCCGGTGAGATCGCTACCATTTGTCGCTGATTGTGCTATCTATTCTCAAGCTAATGAGATAACTGTGTACAAGTTAGCCGAGGGCTCTCGCTAATTTGTTACTGCGCTAGTGAAGGGAGTGTCTCCGCCCCCCTCTCACTACATACATTTGGCTCCTTGCCTGTTTTATCGTCCAGTTAGCTGAGTGTTTTCGTTCAAGCTAACTGTTACGGCGCTAGTGAAGGGAGCGTCTCCGCCCCCCTCTCACCGCATACAATTAGTTCCTGTTCTATCCCCAGTTAGCTGAGTGCTCTCGCTCAAAGCTAACTTGCTACGGCGCTAGTGAGGATAGTGTCTTCGCTCCCCTCTCACGGCGCACAATCGGTTATTTTATTTAATCGTTTATTTGACACAACCCTCTCTATTTTCCTCCATACCCAAACCTCTTAAAAAGGGGCTGCAACGGATCTGATACAGACTGATCCAGATTTGAACACTTCTATGACGTCACAGAAGTGGCGCTACGGCTATTGGGCCAACTCCACCAATCAGGAGGAGACAGCCACGGACATTGCCGTTTGAAAGCGCTGGAGACGCTGTAGTACATATGCCAGGCCTGTAGATGCTGCTGTTCTCACAGAATCAGCCCATCAGCATGATCTGTTTGGTATGTTGAAAAATAAAAAGTATAAATATGCCTTATATAGGTATGGTCCTACACTATATTATTCAAATATAGCATGATAGGTCTACTTTAACTTGCTAGCGCTATTGAAGAGTGTTTCCGCTCCCCTCTCACTGCACACAGTTGGTTTAATGCCTTTTCTATCCTTCAGTTAGCAGAGTGCTCTCGCTTAGGCTATGGCGCTAGTGACGTAGCGATCTTGGTTACACAAAACGTATTTGTCACATAAATGACAACGCCACCACCTTTATTAGGTTGGTCGGTATGATATACACTAACCATTTAAGGATATGTCAGAGGCCAATATGGATTTATTTAGCCATGTTTCTGACAATGACATCAGCGTCGGTTGAGCTCGTCCAAATGCAGACAAAATCTAGTTTAGGTAAAAGACTGCGCACATTTAAGTGAATGAAACCCAGCCCAGACTTAGAATTCAAATCAGCAGGAGTAGCAATCTGACTACTACTACTGGGCGGTCCAGGGTTAGGTTGTACATTTCCTGATAGCAATAACAAGAGAACCAGGCATATTTTCCTCTTAATCGACACACATACAGTTGCAAGAAAAAGTATGTGAACCCATTGGAACTAAATGGATTTCTGCATAAATTGGTCATAAAATGTGTTCTGATCTTCATCTAAGTCACAACAATAGACAAACACAGTCTGCTTAAGCTAAAACCACACAAACAATTATATGTTTTCATGTTTTTATTGAACACACCATGTAAACATTCACAGTGTAGGGTGGAAAAAGTATGAGAACCCTTGGATTTAATAACTGGTTGACCCTCTTTTGGCAGCAATAACCTCAACCAAATGTTTCCTATTGTTGCATATCAGACCTGCACAACGGTCAGGAGGAATTTTGGACCATTCCACTTTACAAAACTGTTTCAGTTCAGCAATACTCTTGGGATATCTGGTGTGAATCGCTCTCTTGAGGTCGTGCCACAGCGTCTCAATTGGGTTGAGGTCAGGACTCTGACTGGGCCACTCCAGAAGGCCTATTTTCTTCTGTTGAAGCCATTCTGTTGTTGATTTACTTCTGTGCTTTGGGTCGTTGTCCTGTTGCATCACCCATCTTCTGTTGAGCTTCAATTGGTGGACAGATGGCCTTAAGTTCTCCAGCAAAATGTCTTGATAAACTTGAGAATTCATTTTTCCGTCGATGATGGCAATCTGTCCAGGCCCTGAGGCAGCAAAGCAGCCCCAAACCATGATGCTCCCTCCACCCTACTTCACAGTTGGGATGAGGTTTTGATGTTGGTGTGCTGTGCCTTTTTTTCTCCACACATAGCGTTGTGTGTTCCTTCCAAACAACTCAACTTTAGTTTCATCTGTCCACAGAATATTTTGCCAGTAGTGCTGTGGAACATCCAGGTGCTCTTTTGCAAACTTCAAACGTGCAGCAATGTTTTTTCTGGAGAGCAGTGGCTTCCTCCATTTTATGACCAACTTATGCAGAAATCCAGGTCATTCCAAAGGGTTCACATACTTTTTCTTGCAACTGTACATTGTCAACTACTTTAAAATCACCATCAAAGTCTGTGAAAGTGTGATTAGAGCTCAAGAAGCAGTCCTGAAGAACCATCATAGCAGGCAAGTGAAAAAGACAAACATATTTTGTCGAACAGATTGTCTGTGACAAGGCAACCGGTAATTGTTTGTGTAACACATCCGAACCTTTGCAGGGGATGCCCACTGCGGGTGGCAGAACAGACCTGAATCCAGTAGACTTCTCAGGATGACTAGAGATCTTCTCATAGTCCAAAACAGTTAATGGGCACAGCAGAATGCCTGAACTAGCTTGCAGGCTTCGCCCCATTAATCAGAAAATTAGTATGACAAAAACATTTAACATATTGTCCACTTATATTGATAAAGTTAGAGTTTGTTTAAGTGTTATATGAATGCCGTGCAACAATGTTGATACAGTCAGGCAGATTTGTTATCCTCAGTTTGAATTTCATTAAGCTTTGAGGACTGACAACCAACACACTTGTGTCTATTGAAACTCATACGCCATTTAAATCTTTTGTCACAAACATTGCAGCTGTATATTTCCTCTCCTGTGTGGATTCTCATGTGTTCCTTTAAACTTCCACTCTGTGAAAAAGCTTTCTTACAAACTGAGCAGCTGTATGGTTTCTCTCCTGTGTGGCCTCTCATGTGTTTTTTTAAACTTCCACTCTCCGAAAAAGCTTTCTTACAAACTGAGCAGCTGTATGGTTTCTCTCCTGTGTGGATTCTCATGTGTCTATCTAAAATTCCACTCCATGCAAAATATCTGGTACAAACTGAGCAGCTGTATGGTTTCTCTCCTGTGTGGACTCTCATGTGTTTTTTTAAACTTCCACTATGGCAAAAATGTTTCTTACAGACTGAACAGATGACTGGTTTCTCTCCTGTGTGGATTCTCATGTGTAGCTTTAACTCTATATTCTGTGAAAAAACATTCTTACAGACTGAGCAGCTGAATGGTTTCTTTTCAGCACTACGTTGTGGATCACTGACAGGTTCATGTCTATTTTTCAGTGAGTTTGGGCCTGATGCAGGTTCTCTGGTCTCCTTCCAATCAGCACTGTCTTCAGTGTCAGGTTCAGAAGAGTCTCCAGTGTCGTCTTCAGTCTTTGGTTGTAAACTTTTCTCTGGATCTGAGTTCCAGGCTGGTTCTGGTCCTCCACAGTCATCTCCATCAGCTTCTGTTTCCATGTGTTCAGTTTGTCTTTGATGAAGCTGTGAGGACTGAGGTTTCTCTTCATCATCTTCACTCTTCACAGGGTCAGGAGTGAAAGTGGACTTGATGATATCAGCCTCCTCCAGCTCCTGAAGCTGCTCTCCCTCCTGACTGATCATGAGTTCCTCCTGTTCCTGCTTAATGTGTGGGTGGGGCTCTGCGTCCTCCTGGTCCAGACTGGTGCTCCACTCCTGCTGGTCAGGGGGAACCTCTTCTTTAACCACCACCAGCTGCTGGACGTCTGCAGGAAACAGGAAACACACAGTCAGAAAAAACTGTAAGTGTTAGCATTTAAATCTAATCACCATTAAAACGGGAGACATCTTTCAGCCCTAATAATGCCTTTGTTTTTATACTTTAATATTATCTTTCTCAGTCCCACCTATTGTGTATTTTTGTTGGCTCAATTCACCTCACGTAGCCCAGCCCCATTCCACTTCCATTTAAAAATGAAAAGGGGTTATTTATTCTGGTTTAGCACTAGCTGCAATGTAAACAATGAATTGTATTTTGGGATCGTTCATAGCTACACTACGCCTATAGAATGTTAATACTAAAAATATATTGTAGGGCCATACCTATACAAAACATGATTGAAGTTGTTTGCTTAAAATACCAAACAGATCACCCATTGGAGCCATGCCTCATACCCCTCTATTCCAGCCCTGTTCCAAAAAGGCTGATTCTGTGACCGTAGCTTTAAATAGAACAGCTGCTGCTACCCACGCCCCTTTGTAGCATCACGCAGCTTTCCTCTGCTAAGAGTTTTGTACCGGGAGAAACTCAGCTAAACGCTGTCGTGATTAAATGCCATATTATGTTCCAAATCACTTCAAGAATTATTTCTGAAACAGTAGGAGCTCAAACCTTTCTGTCTCGCAGGGTTTACCGCAAGGACATTAAGTTACACATATTCTCTCAAGTAGCCTACAGTGTTAGCTCTGAGTGTTAGCATGCTTGCTAATGTAAACACAGACCATATTACTCCCAAAACACGCAGCACATTGTTTCCGATACAGCACATAGCTTGACAGGTGTTAACTGCTATAACAGTGCCATTATATGTATAATATATATATATATATATAACAACTTTACTCTAAGTGCCTCCTGCAGACATCATGCTGAATACACAGACACACAGCTGCGAGAGGGGATTCAGCTAGACCAGTGGTTCCCAACCTGGGGGCGCGTGAGGGGGGGCGCGTGAAGCTGTTAGGGATGGGTACCGAGCCCCGGTATTAAACGGGCCCCGGGGCTGAATTATTAAAGACCGTGGTACCGTTAAGCTCCGGAGTTAGTGGTCTTTTGATCGGTACTGGAGACATGTAAAAAATATATGTCATGTGCATTATTGCTACACAAACATTATATTGCAGTTTTATTGTCCCCAACTCCGTTTCTACTATGCAGAAAGACTGCAAAAATCCTTCTATGATTATTTTGAGTATTTTCGATCTCTCTCCCCTGCCTGCTTGCGAGGGGGCGGGGCAGTACCCCACACACACACACACACACACACACACACACACTGCAATAAGAGTTTAGCATGTAAGGGCGGTAACGAGCAATTTGTTGAAACATTTAGCAAAAGTGCATCACATTCAGACGGAGGAATGCACCGGGTTCGACTGTCTTTCTAGTAGCTCTGTAGCTCCATCCACGAGTAACGTTTCCACGTCAGGTATGTATGCTAGCAGCAACACACGGAGTTAACTACATTATACAAACATGGGTTAATGATTAGGGGTAACCGAGTTATTTATTTAGTTAGTTTTGTTCACAATTTAGTTAGTTTACCTTATTTTTTCTCCAAAAGAACCGATAAAAGTACCGTTAAAAGACCGGACCGATAAGCGGCATCGATAAAAGTAGTAGTACCGTTAAAACCTTAACGATAACCATCCCTAGAAGCTTGGGAAGAAGTTGTAAATAAACATTGTTTGCTCGTAAAATCAATCAAATTGACACAGTTTTAACACAACCGGCAGTTAAAAGAAAAGTGGACGAGCCCACGACAAGTCTTTCAGCTTTAATGCCAAAATCAACAAAGTGTGATGAGGCATATATCTCCCTTGACATCTAACGTGTTCGGTGCAGAGATCTCTCTTTAGAGGTTTCTCAATACTCTAATTTCCCCTCCTCGACTCCTATCCAAGATACTTAGTCCCGCCCACAGGAGATGCGAGCGGAGGACTGAGGAGGGGAACCGAGGAGAGAGGAGGGGAAGCAGCAGGCGGTTAGGCGAAATGAGAACTCCTCTCCTCTGAGTGGTCATTTTAAAGAGACGTCCATTAATGATGACAGGAGGCACAGCAGCCCTCTGTCTGATGGACAGATGTGTTCATGACCACTTATATATTTACTTTTAATTAATTGACAGTGCGGTATAATTAGAAAATAACAGGCTACAGATGCGGACATATACACACACACATATATTTATATAAATATATACAATTCCAGAATCAAACACGTTATTATGAGAGTGCTCTCATACTTAACACAATCAGACTGGATATATATAATCCCTCCCCCCCCCCCCCTCTCTTTGGTTGCTGAAATGGGGAATTGAAATTCCGGGCCAAAAGTTGTATTTACAAGTATTAAAAGTAAGCATAGGACACCAGAACCAACTGAGACCCGTCTGTCCGCCGCATCTACGCATTGTAGAGCACACACACCGTGGTAAAGTGTGTAGGTGTGTGTGTGTGGTACAGTCTGTAACACACACACACACACACACACACACACACACAGCTCCTAAAGCATAATCAGGCTACAGTCGTTGTGTATTTTATTATGTGAATCACTAAATGGTCTTAGAAAAATATCGACATTTTGTTTGTAGTTATCTACTAAACTACAGCATACAAATACAGAGTGTAATGTAGGCCTGTTATACTGAGTGATATATATTTTACACACTGCTCTGCTTTCTGCACGGACCTCACAGCTGTTCTCACTGTAAACATGACGTCACGATGAGAGCAGTTACTAAAATAATATCCAGGGGATGCATGCAGAGCTGTCATTGGCTGAGATAAGTCCGGCCGTGAGTCACGACTCTTTGAAACATCTCTGTTCCCGGAAATGCATCTACGAAGGAGCTGTGGAGGACCCATCAGTGTCTCCTCGGTTAGAGCTCCTCCAGAGAGCCTCCTCGATGCTCGATGCTCGATGCTCGGTCCTTGATGTGCATTTAAAGAAATTAGATGTCCTTCAAGATGGCGCGCTGAAATTCATTTCCGGGTCACAACCGGAGGACCAAGGAGTCCAGGAGTCGAGATTAGAGTATTGAGAAACCTCTTTTCTCTCTCTCTCGTCTGTGTGGGGGGCGGGGCATCTCGCTCACAGACTCGCTGCAGCACCGTGCACACAGAGATCCGCCGGAGGAGAACATAGCGTTCAAAAGTGACAATGTAATCTACAGAGCTCGATGTGGTCAATGCTTGTTTGCCATAAGTATTTTCGCGGAAACACGAGCGATCTCTCCGTCAACTGGCCAAAAGGCATCTTATTCATACGGGGAAATGCACAGTTTTCAACTTCCTTAACTCGGGGTTCTGTTGACCCAATTACGTGTAAGGTGGGAGAAGTACTCAGAAGGAGGCCCTGCTGATCTTTTAAAAATGTTATTAATATATTGTGAACGCAACGCTGTGGGTTTGCCTCACACAGGGTGACGTCTGTCTAAATGATGTGGCCTGCCGACATGGCCTATCCCATACCGATCATAAATCAGGGTGTGTATGTGTGGTGCGAGCGAGAGAGAGAGCGTGCACCGGTTACTTGTAATTTTGTTGTTAGCATCTGGTTAGTTAGCCGCTCTAAGGAGCTGTTTCAACAACAAGTTGGAGGGAGAGTCCTCTGCTTTCAGACTGAGAGAGATAACTACAGCTCAGGTGAGGTTAAGGACTCTTTAGTGTTTAGATAGTTAATTTATGGCGCGTTTCCACTGCAGCGCGGAGCTCGCTTTAAGCGTGCCGAGCCGTGCGGGGCCCATTTTTGGTTGCGTTTCCACTTGGCCTAGTACCGGCTAGCGGGTCTTAATTCACAGTTTTTCTGGCCTCATAAAATCGTGGTTCTAGGGCCAGGAACAACCAGGCTGAGTCGGGCTGAATATGCTAAACTAGAGAGAATCGCTGTCAAGGGGGCTACAACTACAACAAGATGAACATATTTGACCGTGATTTAATTGTAATACACATTTCAAAATGATGCCGAAGTAACAACATACTGATACCGGTTAGTAAAAACCATGAATTAATGCTTTGACAAGTTTGCAGACAGACGGCAGGCGAAAAACCTTTTAAAATGCGTGTTGTCTAAAGGGAGATTGGCTAAGCTAACGTTGTAAATGCTCCGACCGTCCACACTCACAACAGCGGCCTATACAGACATAAATAAACCAGTGACTGTATTCTCCATGACACAGACAGTTTGTGGTTTGTACTTGTTTAACTTTTGTCTAGTTTCTGAACACAAATGAGGAGCTCTGAGTGCTAACAGCTGATGTTGTTTTTCTGGGGCTCTCATTGAA